>NC_081555.1:13059761-13404761 GCF_963082655.1 Stomoxys calcitrans | reverse complement strand
CTGTAACCTGATGTAGCTCCCATATCCACCCATCTCCTGATTTGACAATTTTGCCCATGAATTTTCCACTAAGGAACAGGGTCAAACTTCTCAGATATCAAAGAGTGCTGTCCGATTCAAGTTTAAGCTCAATGATAAGGGGTCTCCTTTTTATAGTCGAGTCCGCAGTGCGGCACAACTTTTCGAAGAAGTTTTACATGGCTGCCATACCAAATGGTACAGTACCTCCCAAATGTCGGCCAGCATTAGGAGGGAATAACAACCTCTGAAAATTTTCATGATGTTCTCGCCAGGATTTGAACCCAGGCGTTCAGCTCCATAAGCGAACATGCTAACCTCCGCATTACGGTGGCCTTCTGCGGCCCCTAAAAGCCTTAAATTTTACCTGATTTGGCTGAAATTTGGTACGTAAAGTACAATTCATTACTGTACATTTTAAGCGGAATCCATGGTGGTGGGTTCCCAAGATCAAGTCCGTTCGAACTTAACCCGTTTTGAATTGTTTTTTAATAAATATTTTTTACTGTAAATAAAGGCTCGATGTAAACCAGGGGATCTTCCTAAAGCAACTGCCACCTGTTTGCAGAAGACAAAAGCAATGGAAAGTAAGTAAAGAAAATTGGAAAATTTTCCAATTTTGAAATTTTTTTGAAATTTTTAATTTTATTTAAGATTATTAAGATATTTGATCCTTCCTGTAGTTAATAAGCAACGACGAATTGATTTTAAAGGTAATCAATAAAAAAATTCCTTAAAATACCTTTTTGAATCAAATGTATTTTGAAATCCCTTAAACTATGCTATAAATTATAGCTTTTTACAAAAGTAGAGTATATGCTTTGTTTAACCTTCTAATTAAAGTTTGTTTAATTTAATCAATAAAAATCATAACTACAAACATTTTTGTTTTTATACCCTCCACCATAGGATGGGGGTATACTAATTTCGTCATTCTGTTTGTAACACTTCGAAATATGCGTCTGAGACCCCATAAAGTATATATATTCTTGATCGTTGTGACATTTTAAGTCGAACTAGCAATGTCCGCCCGTCCGTCCGTCTGTCTGTTGAAAGCACGCTAATTTTTGAAGCAGTAAAGCTAGCCGCTTGAAATTTGGCCAAATGCTTTTTAATAGTGTAGGTCGGTTGGGATTGTAAATGGTCCAAATCGGTCCATGTTTCGATATAGCTGCCATATAAACCGATATTGGGTCTATACTTCTTGAGCTTTTAAAACGCGCAATTCTTATCTGATTTGGCTGAAATTTTGCACGTGGTGTTTTGGTATCACTTTCAACATTTGTGCGAAGTATGGTCCAAATCGGTTCATAACCTGGTATAGGTGCAATATAAACCTATCTTGGGTCTTGACTTCTTGAGCTTATAGAATGCGCTATTATTATCTGATTTGGCTAAAATTTTGCATCAGGTGTTTTGATATGACTTCCAAAAACTGTGATAAGTATGGCGCAAATCGGTACATAACCTGATATATCTGCCATATAAACTGATCTGGGATCTTGACTTCTTGAGCCTTCAGAGAGCTCAATTCTCATCCGATTTGGCACAAATTTTGTACAAGGGCTTCTCCCATGGCCTTCAACATAGGTGGTCTGAATCGATCTATAGCTTGATATAGCTCCCATATAAACCGATCTCCTGATTTTGTTTCTTGTGCCCCGAATCGGACTATAACTTGTTTTTTTTTTTATTTTATCATTACAGTTGATATTCTTGATTTGCTGTTACTCAAAAATGCTCGTAATGATAATGCCAAATGTTTTCGATCGTGTCTTATGACTGAATGTGAATTTGTGAGTAAATATTAAGAAAAAAATCGTAAACATTTTCTTTGAATCTCTTCCCGCCTTCCCCATATACATTGCAGATGGATGAGAAAGGAAACATTGTACCAGAATTATCTAAAATCGGAGGCAATCTTCTAGGTGGTGGAGACCCAGCGAGAAGCTCAGTCATAGAAGCTGCCATTAGTTATTGTTTGACGGATACAAAATTCAAAGGAGATAGTTGTGATTTTGTTGAAAATTTATTTTTGTGTTCTGTCAACAAATGCAAAGAATGCAAAATAACTTTGCCAAAATTGGCATAAGTATAAATTGTTTTTATTTTAACTTTTTATATCAATAAACCATTTAATGCTATATCTACATTGACTAATTTTGCTCGAATCATTTTGAAAAATATCTCAACCGTTCACCGTTTTGGAAATTGCATTTTTTCACACTTTAACATAAAGGTTATGATGCACTATTGTTAAGATTAATTTTTTTTCTTCATCATTCTGTTTATTTTATTATATTTAAAAAATATCGATTTTTAAACCCACCACCGAAGGATGGGGGTATATTCATTATGTCATTTCGTTTGCAACACATCGAAATATACATTTCGGACCCTATAAAGTATTGGGTTGCCCAAAAAGTAATTGCGGATTTTTCATATAGTCGGCGTCGACAATTTTTTTCACAGCTTGTGACTCTGTAATTGCATTCTTTCTTCTGTCAGTTATCAGCTGTTACTTTTAGCTTGTTTTAGAAAAATAGTATAAAAAAAGTATATTTGATAAAAGTTCATTCTAAGTTTTATTAAAAATGCATTTACTTTCTTTTAAAAAATCCGCAATTACTTTTTGGGCAAACCAATATATATATTCTTGATCAGCGTAAAAATATAAAACGATCTGTCCGTCCGTCTGTCTGTTGAAATCACGCTAAAGTCTTTAAGAATAGAGATATGGAGCTGAAACTTATTGTGGTGTTTATATCACAGAGGCGTTTTCCGCAGTAAATTTGGTATAAGTACAACATACCAACGTACGGCACTTGAAACCTTCACACCCAATACGGCTGATGAGTTTCTAAACCAAATTACGAAACGCGTCCCATAGTAGTTGGTGTATGTTGCGATCTCTGGCTTTCCTTTTTCATTTGCAAAGAAAAATCTCCAATTATTGAGCTCGATTCGAAAGAGAAACGAATGAAAATTTTGAAATTTAATGATCTTCAACCTAACAGGACAATTTTTTTTTTAAATTTTGTCTTTAGAGAAAATTTTTTATAATTGTGTCTTAAAGAATTTTTTTTTTAAATTTTGTCTTGAGAAAAATTTTTTTTAAGAATTTTTTTTTTGTGAAAATTGTCTTGGAGAAAATTTTTTAAAATTTTGTCTTAAATTTTTTTTTTTTTTTAAATTTTGTCTTGAGAAATTTTTTTTTTAATTTTGTCTTGAGAGAAAATTTTTTAAAATTCTATAAAATTTTGTCTAGAGAACATTTTTTTAAATTTTTTCATGAGGAAATTTTTTAACATTTTGTCTTTAAAGAAAATTTTTTAAAAATTTTGTCTTTAGAGAAAATTTTTAAAATTTTTATCTTTAGAGAAAAATTTGTCTTTAGAGAAAACTCTTTAAATTTTGGCTATAGAGAAAATTCTTTAAAAATTTGTCTTTAGAGAAAATTCTTTAAAATTTTGTCTTTAGAGAAAATTTTTCAATCGGATACATGGGACGACACACAGTGTTGCCACATCGAAAAATCTTGAAAATAATTCAAGAACTTTTGAACGGCTAGAGATATGTACACGAAACTTAACATAGTCAATGTTGTTCCAATAATATGCAACATTGTGCGACTCTTAAGATCGAGTGCGTGGTATTGATGACGAAACTCTGTTATTGTCATTTGCAAGTTCATGCTAAACGGATGGATCAAAGAGGACAGTGTGGGCCTAGGGTCTACATTCAGAATCCGTGGACTAAGATCTGTTTTCACCTGCCAGATCATAGTATGGCCGTATGCAGGCGGAAAACCGGGCGAGTTAACGCTAGGGCGTTGATTGTAAACATCTTGACGGACAGTAAACTAGCCATCAGGGCTACAACAACCATGAATGTATTGTCTTCTATGAGAATGTTTGAGTGCCGGGTCATAACGAAGTGAAGGAGACCGAAAGAGCAATCGATTTGGCAGTGAATGCCTTCAACAAACTTGGTTAACCTGAAGACTTTCAGGTCAACGCAATCCGAGTTAGGAGCGTGGGTGACGAGTGCACATGTAACACTGTGGAACAGCGAAACGGCCGTGTCGAAAATCCTATGGGAAGATCAGGATCGTGAGAAAACTAAACTTTTACTGAAAGGCAGTAAGAAGGAGATCATTATAACTTTCGGTATCATAGCGGGACACATAAGACTACTACCGTATTTATGCAGAATAAGTGCTGCGGAAGCGGAAAATGAGCGACGGGCCAACATATATGGATGGTGGCACAGAAACTAGCAAAGTAAACCAAGTAGAGTGACTAGATGTACGTCCAGAGGGCCACGGTATTCCTTGTCTCAAGAGGGAGCTGTTTTTATTCAATTTGAAATTTTGCACAATGACTTCTCTTATAACTTGCAACATCCTTACCAAAAATGGTGAGAATCTGTTCATAACCTAATATAGCACCCTTACAAACCGTTCAAATCAGACAGGTTCTCAAAGAAATGAGAAACTAAAGTGGATCTCCCTCTGACTGCCAGTGCGGGACACACACACACAGAAGGTGTTTTATAGTCCCTTCTTCTTCGATATCCTCACAGATTCTGCAAAAGTCGTTACTGGCAACGTTCAGTCCTTCATCACCTGTCATGACGGACACATGACTGAGACGTCTGTCAAAGCGGTAGACCTCTTCAAATCTAGACTAGGCCACATAGTTTTTGAATGCTCACAGCACCCTCTTTGTGACCATCCATCATTCGTGGTCCTTCGGGTCTGGTAAGAAAAACTTAGCTTACATGTCGCAGAGGCATAACCACAGATTCCAGTTTACCTGAAATGTGAGGTAATTCCTAGTCTTGCAAGTTCATCCGCTTTACAATTCCCTGGGATATCTCTGTGGCCCGGCACCCATTTTTAACTATTCAGCCAATTCGTTGAGAGATCTGCGACAGTCGAGGGCGGTTTTTGTGTTCAGAAATACGTTCCCCAGAGTTATAATGGCTGCCTGGCTGTCTGAGAAGATATTGAAAATTTTCCACTCCACCACTTCCTTAATTGCAAGGATCTCCGCTTTATACACACTGCATTGGCCGGGTAACCTTTTCGTTACGACCAATTCTAGATCTTTAGACTACACCCCAAAGCCCACCTGGTCGTCTAGTTTGGATTCATCCGTATAGAAGTCTATGTAACTTCTATTGGGTTGCCCAAAAAGTAATTGCGGATTTTTTGAAAGAAAGTAAATGCATTTTTAATAAAACTTAGAATGAACTTTAATCAAACTTACTTTTTTACACATAACTGACAGAAGAAATAATGCAATTACAGAGTCACAAGCTGTGAAAAAATTTGTCAACGCCGACTATATGAATTGAAATCCGCAATTACTTTTTGGGCAACCCAATATTACCGTAGTACCAATTGGTTCCATCAGGAATAGTGGTACAGACCTTTTTTAAAAAAAAGGCACAGGTAGGGTGTAATCCACGCTGCCTGGAACATCGGACATTATATCAAGGATAACATAGTGTCCGTACCCCCCACATGATCAAAGCGAAAGTTTCCTTAGCCTCACGGCAGTGGTCGCAGCAATTTGTCTAGCCACAATGTCCAGCGGCATTAGATGTAGCATTAAATTCAGTGCTTCAGATGGTGTTGTCCTCAGTGCGGCAGTGATGCATAAACAAGCCATCCTTTGAATCCGGTTGATTATTGAACAGTAGGTGGGCTTATGAAGCGCCGTCCACCAGACCACAACACCATATAGAAATATAGGTCTGACAACTGCAGTATATCCCCAATGCTCGACGTGCGGTCTAAACCCCCAACTTTTGCCAATGGCTCTCTAGCAGTTGTATAGGGCAAGATTTGCTTTTCTTGCCCTTTCCAGAATGTTGGATTTTAAGTTCAATTTCCTGTCCAGTAAAACACCCAGATATGTGCGCTTACTGTAAATGGAACCTTCTCTCCTCCCAAGCTATAAATCATCTTAAATGTGTTTAATTGATTTTTAATGATATTTTGACTTCCCAACACAAAAAAAACAGGAATTTTAAATGAATTTTGATCTGGTTCACCACTGCCTAATGATCAGATCAGTGCACATCATATGGTATAAAGGTTGCTGCCCATTTATGGCTTATTTGATTAGAGGCCTACAAGTAGCTTAATAAATTTTAAAATGAAATGCGTTGCACTTTTGCTGTTATGCATAACATTGGCGCATGCGCAGTTAGATTTTAGTGTACGTCTGAATTTTGGTGGGGGATATCGAAAATGTAATAACAATGATTTTTTGCTTTAAATAGCCTCTATGTATTGGAGAAAAGCTAAGGAGAATACAGTCAAAATGTATGGCTGAGGAAAAGGCTTCGGAAGGTAAGCAGAATTTGAAATAATATAAAAATTTTCAAATAGTCATGAAAAATGGCATTGCAATAAAACTTTTATTCCTTAAAAAATTCCTAAAAAAAATATTTTTAAAATTTTTGGAAATTTTTTTTAAATTTGATTCAAAAGTTTAAAAATTTTTTTTTTAATTTTTTTAGTTGATATGTTTGATATGATGTCCCAGAGGCAAGCACGCAATAGAAATGGAAAATGTTATAGAGCCTGCCTGCTAAGGGAGTGTAATATTGTAAGTACCTATAAGCAAAAACAATGAACAAGAGATATGTTAAGAATTTTTTCTTTATAGATGAACGTTAATGGAAGATTTTCGCCCAAGACATCCTTTGAACTCTCCGAAATGATGAGTACTGGCAATGCAAGTCAATTGAAACGTATATTCGAAGTCGTTAGAAAGTGTTTGCAAAAGATTCCAATTGGTAGAGACAGGTAAACAAAAAACAAGTAAAAGCGTGATAATTTCGGCCGGGCCGAATCTTGGGAAGCCATCACCATGGATTCTGCTAAAATATGGGAGCTTTATCTAGTTATCGACCGAACTGGACCGTACTTGGCGCAGTTGTTGAGTGTCATAACAAAGCACTAAATGCTCAATTTCAGACAAATCGGATAAAATCAAGGCTTTTAAGGGCTAAAGAAGGGGAGATCGGTTTATATGGGAGCTATATCAATGTCTTGATCGATTTGAACCGTACTTTGAACAGTTGTTGGGAGTCATAAGAACACCATGTACAAATTTTAGCCAAATCGGACAAAAATTGAGGCTTCCAGGGGCTCAAGAAGTCAAATCGGGATATCGGTTTACATGGGAGCTATATCAGGTTACTCCCCTTTTAGGAGTCATAACAGAATACTATGTGCAAAATTCCAGTCAAGTCGGATGAAAATTGAGGCTTCCAGGGTCTCAAGAAGTCAAATCAGGAGATAGGTTTATATGGGAGCTATATTAGGTTATACACAGATTTAACCCCTACTTGACAAAGTTGTTGGAAGTCATAACAGTACACTATATGCAAAATATCAGCCAAATCGAACAAAAAAAACAGAACATTATATGTAAAATTTCAACCAAATCGGATAAAAGTCGCGGCTTGTAAGGGCTCAAGAAGTCAAATCGGGAGATCGGTTTATATGGGAGCTATATCAAGTTCTTGACCGATTTGGACCGTATTTGGCACAGTGGTTGGGAGTCATAACAAAATACTATGTGCAAATTTCAGCCAAATTGCGATTTCAGGGTCTTAAGAGGTCAAATCGAGAGATCGGTTTATATGGGATCTATATCACGTTATACAAAGATTTAAACCATGCTTGGCACAGTTATTGGAAGACAAAATAAAACGCTATATGCAAAATTTTAGCCAAATCGGACAAAAAATGTGGCTTCCAGGGGCTCAAGAAGTCAAATCGGATGATCAGTTTAGATGGGAGCTATATCAAATTCTTTACCGATTTAGGCCATACTTGGTATAATTGTTGGAAGTCATAACAGAACACTATGTGCAAAATTTCAGCCTAATCGGATGATAATTGAGCCTTCCAGGGGCTCAAGAAGTCAAATCGGGATATTGGTTTATATGGGAGCTATATCCAAATCTGAACCGATATGGCCCATTTGCAATCCCCAACGACCTACATCAATATAAAGTATCTGTGCAAAAGTTCAAGCGGCTAGCACTACGCGTTCGACCGCTATCGTGATTTCGACAGACGAACGGGCATGGCTATTTCGAATCAAAATTTCGAGACGTTCAGGAATATTTATACTTTACGGGGTCCTAGATCAATATTTCGAGGTATAACAAACGGAATGACTAGAGTAATATACCCCCATTCTATGGTAGTGGGTATAAAAAATATAGATAAAACAAACAAGAGCGTGCTAAGTTCGACCGGGCCGAATCATATATACCCTCCACCAGGATAGAATTTGTCGTGTTCTGTGCGGGGTATCTCTTTTTAGGCAAATACAAAATAATGAATAAGAACTGTTATGCTATTGGAGCTATATCAAGTTATAGTCCAATTTGGACCATAAACGAATGAACTGAATTGAGTCCATTCGGATAAGATTTGTCTTGTAGGAGCTCCAGAAGCAGAATCGGGAGATCGGTTTATATGGGAGTTGTATCAAGCTGTAGATCGATTCAGATTATATTGGACAAGTATGTTGAAGGTTATGGGAGAAGCCGTTGTACAAACTTTCTGCCAAATCGGATGAGAATTGCGCCCTTTTTAGGCTCAAGAATTCAAGTTCCCTGATCAGTTTATATGGCAGCTATATAAGGTTATTGACCGATTTGCGCCAAACTAAGCACAGTTGTTGAAAGCCATAACAAAACACCTCATGCAAAATTTCAGCTAAATCGGGAGAGAATTGCGCTCTCTAGAGGCTCAAGAAGTCAAGAATGATGATCGGTTTATATGGCAGCTATACCAGGTTATGAACCGATTTGAACCATACTTAGCGCAGTTGTTAGAAGTAATACCACAACAACACGTGCAAAATTACATCCAAATCGGATAAGAATTGCGCCCTCTAAAAGCTGAAGAAGTCAAGACCCAAGATTGGTTCATATGGCAGCTATATCGTTTTGTACCGATTTGCGCCAACTAAGAGAATTGCGCCCTCTAGCGGCTTATATACCGATTTGCGCCAAACTAAGCCCAGCTGTTGAAAGTCATAACAAAACACCACATGCAAAATTTCAGCCAAATCGGGTGAGAATTGCGCCCTCTCACGGCCCAAGAAGTCAAGATCCAAGATCGGTTTATATGGCGGATATACCAGGTTATGAACCGATTTGAACCATACTTAGTACAGTTGTTGGAAGTAATACCACAACAACATATGCAAAATTACATCCAAATCTGATAAGAATTGCGCCCTCTAAAAGCTGAAGAAGTCAAGACCCAAGATCGGTTTATATAGCAGCTATATCAAAACATGGACCGATTTGGTCCATTTACAATCCCAACTGACCTACACTAATAAAAAGTATTTGTGCAACATTTCAAGTGCCTAGCTTTACCCCTTCGAAAGTTTGAGTGCTTTCGACAGACAGAAGGGCGGACATGGCTAGATCGACTTAAAATGTCATTACGATCAAAAATATATATGCTTTATGGGGTTTTAAACGCATATTTCGATGTGTTACAAACAGAATGACGAAATTAGTATACCCCCATCCTATGGTGGAGGGTATAAAAAGTAAAATTTAAATTTATTTATTTATTTAAATAAAATTATTAACTAAGAAATCATGATCCACTAACCAGTCAAAGTGTTTTGAATAGTAACACACACTTGCTCAACTTTTATAAGTTCTTTGCTATGCTTTTTTTGTATACCCTCATCCTATGGTGGAGGTTATAAAAAGTAAAATTTAAATTTATTTATTTAAATAAAATTATTAACTAATTAAGATACTTGGAGTATAAGAAATCATGATCCACTAACCAGTCAAAGTATTTTGAATAGTAACACACACTTGCCCAACTTTTATAAGTTCTTTGCTATGATATTTTTATACCCACCACCGAAGGATGGGGGTATATTCATTTTGTCATTCCGTTTGCAACACATCGAAATATCCATTTCCGACCCTATAAAGTATATATATTCTTGATCAGCGTAAAAATCTAAGACGATCTAGGCATGTCCGTCCGTCTGTCCGTCTGTCCGTCTGTCCGTCTGTCTGTTGAAATCACGCTACAGTCTTTAAAAATTGAGATATTGAGCTGAAATTTTGCACAGATTCTTTTTTTGTCCATAAGCAGGTTAAGTTCGAAGATGGGCTATATCGGACTATATCTTCATATAGCCCCCATATAGACCGATCCGCCGATTTAGGGTCTTAGACCCATAAAAGCCACATTTATTATCCGATTTTGCTGAAATTCGGGACAGTGAGTTTTGTTAGGCCCTTCGACATCCTTCGTCAATTTGGCTCAGATCGGTCCAGATTTGGATATAGCTGCCATATAGACCGACCCTCCGATTTAGGGTCTAAGGGCCATAAAAGCCACATCTTTTATCCGATTCCACTGAAATTTGGGACAGTAAGTTGTGTTAGGCCCTTCGACATTCTTTGTAAATTTGGCCCAGATCGGTTCAGATTTGGATATAGCTGCCATATAGACCGATCCTCCGATTTATGGTGTTAGGCCCATAAAAGCCACATTTATTACCCGATTTTGCTGAAATTTAGCACAGTGAGTTTTGTTAGGCCCTTCGATATCCTTCGTCAATTTGGCTCAGATCGGTTCAGATTTGGGTATAGCTGCCATATAGATCGACCCTCCGATTTAGGGTCTAAGGGCCATAAAAGCCACATCTTTTATCCGATTCCACTGAAATTCGGGACAGTGAGTTGTGTTAGGCCCTTCGACATCCTTTGTCAATTTGGCCCAGATCGGTTCAGATTTGGATATAGCTGCCATATAGACCGATCCTCCGATTTATGGTGTTAGGCCCATAAAAGCCACATTTATTACCCGATTTTGCTGAAATTTGGGACAGTGAGTTGCGTTAGGCCCCTCGACATCTTTCTTCAATTTGGCCCAGATCGGTTCAGATTTGGATATAGCTGTATATAGACCGATTTCTTGATTTAAGGTTTTGGGCCCATAAAATGCTCATTTATTGTCCATGTCGCCGAAATTTGGGACAGTGAGTTAAGTTAAGCTCCTTGACATACATCTGCAATATCGCACAGATCGGTCCAAATTTTGATATAGCTGCCATATAGACCGATATCTAGGTTTTAGGTTTTGGGGCCATAAAGACGCATTTATTGTCCGATGTCGCTGAAATTTGAGACAGTGAGTTTAGTTAGGCTCTTCGACGTCCTTCTTCAATTTTGCCCAGATCGATCCAGATTTTAATATAGCTGCCATGTAGACCGATCTCTCGATTTAAAGTCTTTGCCCCATAAAAAGCGCATTTATAATCCAATTTCACTGAAATTTTACATAGTAACTTATGTTAGGCTTTTCAACATCCGTGTCGTATATGGTTCAGATCGGTTAATTTTTAGATATAGCTACTGTACTTATTAGTATTTGGTCCAAATCGGAACATGTTTTGATATAACTGATATGGGTCATAAGGTATGAAATTTTCACCGAATTTTGATGAAAGGTGGTTTACATATATACCCGAGGTGGTGGGTATCCAAAGTTCGGCCCGGCCGAACTTAACGCCTTTTTACTTGTTTTGGATAGAAAGCTTTGAATACGATCTCGAGCTGGAAGATGTTCGAAAATCCGGAACAAAATTAACTTATAAATTAATAATTTAATTAACAAAAATTAATTGCGTACTAATGACTCTTAAATCGGCATTTACAAAACTTCATGAAGATTTAAAATAGGTTTATTGGACAAATTTTCTTTATAAAATTGTCATACAAACCTTTTTAAGGCTTCATTAAGTTTTGTGAATAAGACCGTTACTCTTTTTCTCTTTCCTAAATTATTTAAAATAAAATATTTCATTCTAATAAATTATTTATTCTAGATGCCAGAATGCTGAAAACCTTTTTGTATGCGTTATAACTTTTTGTGACCAATCCGTTTGTAATATAGACCTGGAAACAGCATTTTCATAAAATAAGGAATTTCTTTGGTTCAATTTATGGAGAAAATGTGGAAAACAATAAAAAAAAACTTGGTTAAATTATAAAAAATTTATTTAAAAAACGAAACATTTATTATCTCCACCACCATAGTATAGTCTGTTCATTTAATCATTCCGAAATAACCATTTTCAAACCTAAATGTGTATATACAGGGTGGCTGATGAATATTGCTACAATGATGAATATTGCTACATTTTTTTTTCGGTGTATGGAATACATTTTTCTTTTATTCATGTTAAATTAAATTATTAAATTAATTATTAAATTATTATTAATTAAATTAATTAATTAATTAATTAAATTAATTATTAAATTATTATTATTAAATAGAAAAAAAGTTATTACATTTTTTTTTGGTAGCGGCTTTCATCAGCCACCCTGTATATTGGTTGCCCAAAAAGTAATTGCGGATTTTTCATATAGTCGGCGTTGAAAATTTTTTTCACAGCTTGTGACTCTGTAATTGCATTCTTTCTTCTGTCAGTTATCAGCTGTTACTTTTAGCTTGCTTTAGAAAAAAAGTGTCAAAAAAGTAAGTTTGATTAAAGTTCATTTTAAGTTTTATTAAAAATGCATTTACTTTCTTTTAAAAAATCCGCAATTACTTTTTGGGCAACACCCATATATGTGGTTCGAAATTTTAGCCAAATGTGCCCTCTGGAGGCTCAAGAAGTCAAGATTCGATATCAGTTTATGTGACAGCTGTACCAAAACATGGACCCATTTGGCCCATTTACAATCCCAACCGACGGATGAGCATGGGGAGGAGACTATTGAGCAGTTGCTGTGTTCCTGTCCGGGTCTGCAGAGACATAGGCTCTCCCCTCTGGGGAGCACTTTCTTCTGTGATCTGGGTGAACTTGCATGTCTGGTACGTCTCCTGAGGTTTATTGAGGGAACTGGATGGTTTCGAGCGGGGTGTGCCACAATCTCCGACTTAGGTAGATCCATGCTTGCGTTGGGACGGGCGGTTCTTCACCCCCCGCTCCGGTTCTCCACTCCTCCTGTCTTTTTCTTTTATTCGTGTATACCCTCTAGTACGATGTTTCACATTTTCTTTCTCTTCCCTTTCTCTCTCTAGGGTACCACAATGAGCCAAACTGGCCTCCGAGTAAACTCACCTTTGATGAGCAACCCATTCAATCTAACCTAACCTAGCTTTACTCTTTCGAAAGTTAGCGTGCTTTCGACAGACAGACGGATGGACGGACGGACATGGCTAGATCGACTTAAAATGTCATGACGATCAAGAATATATATACTTTATGGGGACTTAACCCATATTTCGAGGTGTTACAAACAGAATGACGAAATCAGTATACCACCATCTTATGGTGGAGGGTATAGGATATGCAAATTTTATCCATGAACATTCCACTAGGTAACATGCACAAACTTCTCACATATCAATGAGTGCAGTCCGATTCAAGTTTAAGTTCAATGATAAGGGGTCTCCTTTTTATAGCCGAGTCCGAATGGCGTGCCGCAGTGCAACACCTCTTTGGAGAGAAGTTTTACATGGCATAGAGCCTTACAAATATTGCCAGCATTAGGAGGGGAAAAACCACCGCTGAAAATGTTTTCTGATGGTCTCGCCAGGATTGGAACCCAGGCATTCAGCGTCCTAGGTTAACATGCTAACCTCTGCGCAATGGTAAAAAAAAAAATTATAAAAAAAATCAAAAATAAAATAAAAAAATAACTCTTTTCATGGTTTTTAGAGTTTTCCTTCTGTGGTTTTATTTATGCCTAGATTTTTGTTTTACTTTTCCTTTGTATCTTGGAAATGGTGTATTTTTAAACTTAATTAGAGCATCATTTGGTAGAGGCCCATCGTGTTTTTTTGATATTTTTTCTAATTATTATTTTATAAGTAAATCAAGTTTTTTAATTATTCTACGTACAAACCTAACACTCATGGCAGATGTGTATAAAAAAGATCCGAAGTACAATCCAATTTGGCAAATTTATTTTATTCAAGACCGGTATACGAACAACATGAAATAGATCGCAATTTTGTTATTATTGGTGGCAGCAAGCCAAGGATTTGTGAGTTGATTAAAATATTTTTAAATAAAATGTAGAGTTGTCTTTTTTTATTCATTTTGGACTTACTTATTTCAGGAGGATTTTTGTCAGGGTACCAATTTAAGAAACATTGCCGATGAATGTGAAAGAATTCACGGTGGTGAGAATGGTGAGTATGTGACGAAGAGAAGGTTTAACATTTCTGGTTATCAATTTATTCTTGCTTTATAGTTTATGGTCCGGATTGGGCAACCTTTAAAAATGCTGAAGATGAGTTTTAGAGCATGTGTTTTTACAAAATGTCAATATGTAAGTTTTAGTTTTTATAACTTATATAAATACTAATGGATAAAGAGTTTACTAGTCTCTTTATTTTTCTGCACGTCTGTATGTCAGTTGGTATCTATGTACCTGTCTTTTTTGTCTGGCTGTCTGTCTATCCGGCTGTCTTATGTCATTCATAATTTTATTTTTTTGCAAATTTTGCCCATGAACATTCCATTGAGGAACAGGGGCAAACTTCTCACATATCAATAAGTGCAGTCCGATTCATGTTTAAGCTCAATGATAAGGGGCCTCCATTCTATAGCCGAGTTCGAACGGCGTGCCGCAGTGCGACACCTCTTTGGAGAGAAGTTTTTACATGTTGCCAGCATTAGGAGGGGAAAACCACCGCTGAAAATTTTTTTCTGATGGTCTCGCCAGGATTCGAACCCAGGCGTTCAGCGTCATAGGCGGATAAGCTAACCTCTGCGCTACGGTGGCCTCCCATTTTTTAGCTTCAGTTAAAAATGGGTTAAGGGTGATTAACATATATTTGTTTAAATCTATACTTACTTGCAGCGCCATCTGTTGCGTAGAATTTTTTTATATATTTAAATATAACTAAATATATTAAAAATTCCACCATTTATTACTCCGAAGGCATTTTTCTATTTATTTTTAGTTTGAAGAAGACGTTAAGCTTGCCGATGATACTGCTCTCAAGGTGGCCCATATATTACATGGTGGTGATGAAAATAAAGTACCACGCAGACTTTAGTGTGGACGCGAAGGGTTAGTGATTGCCATTGGATTCCGAACAATACAAGTATAAACATGTGGGAGTGTTGGATATGTACTTGTTCCTTAATGTATTGCCTCTTCTTCTGTTTCTCTCTCGCATATTGATTTGATCTAAGGATTCAAACATCATCCGTATTTTTCATCTACACTTTGCCTTACTGGGGTATCATAATGGGCCAAAATTACATAGCTCTAGCGTGCTTTTGGCCGACAGATAGATGGAAGGACAGATTGACTGACAGATGGAAGGGTAGACCGACAGCCAGAAAGCAAGACAGAAAGATGGACAGGCAGGCGGACGGACAGACGCACAGTTAGAGAAATGGAAGGGTTGACTGATGACAGATGGAAAGATTGACTGGCAATCAGTTGGACGAACACAAAGACAGATAGATTGGCGGAGAAGCAGACGGATGGATGGACGGACTGACGAACTGATAGTAGAACAGACAAAAAGCAGGCCATTGTAGCGCAGAGGTTAGCATGTCCGCGTTAGAAATCCTGGCAAGAACATCAGAATAAATTTTTCAGCGGTGGTTATCCCTTTCTAATGCTGACGACATTTTTGAGGTACTTTGACATGTAAAACTTCTCCACAAAGAGGTGTCGCTCTGCGTCACGCAATTCGAACACGGCTTTAAAAAGGAATCTCCTCATCATTGTGCTTAAACTTGAATCGGACAGCACTCATTGATTTGTGAGAAGTTGGCCCCTGTTCCTTAATGGAATGTTCATGGGCAAATTTGCGTTTGCAGAACAGACAGATAGATAGAAGGGTTCACTGACGTACAGATGAACCGACAAACGGGCGAACAGATGGACGGATAGATAGTCAAACAGGTGTATATATCGACGGACAGACGGACGAACGAATGTACGAATAGACGGATGGATGGGAAGATAAAAGGACAGATGGACGGATGGGTGGATGAAAAATGGATGGACAGGCAGACGGATGGACAGACGGGCTGGCAGGAGGGTGGATGAATAGAAGATGGAAGGACAGACATACCAATCTGCCGATGGCATGATTGCTTGACAGACAGGTGAACGGACAAAAGGTCGAACAAATGGATGGATAGATAAACATGCAAACAAATGGACAGAAAAAGACACGGACAGCCAGACGGATGGATGCGCAGCAGAAGGACAGACTGATGGATAGTCAAACAGGAAAGATTGAATGATGGACAGATGAACGGCCAGATAAAATGACAGACGGAGTGATAGACAGTCAAGCATAGAGAATGGATGAGGAATGGACAGACAGACTGACGGATTGATCAACGGACAAATAAATGAAAGGCTGAACGGAAAGGCGGTTGGATGTATGGTCAGATTGAAGAACAGAGGAAAGATAAACTGTCACATAAAAGGGCCCGACGGACGTATAAATAGACAGTCAAAAAGACAGGCAGACAGATGGAAGAAAGGATGAATGAAAAATTGAACAGCCAGACGAATGGATGAAAAAAGATGCACGGATGAATGGGCAAACGGTTGGATGTATGGGCAGATTGAAGGACATGGGAAAAGATAAACTGTCACATAAAAGGGCCCGACGGACGGATAGATAGACAGTCAAAGAGACAGGCAGACAGATGAAAGAAAGGATGAATGAAAAATGAACAGACAGGCAGACGAACGGATGAAAAAAGATGCACGGATGGATGGGCAAATGGAAGGACAGGCAGACGGAGATATGGAAATATTAACTGACGGACAGGTGGATGGACAGACTGACGGATAGATCAACGAACAGATAAATGAAAGGCTGAACGGAAAGGCGGATGGATGTATGCATAGATTGAAGGAAAAGATCAACTGACGGACAGATGGATGGTCACATAAAAGGGACCGACGGACGGATAGACAGACAGTCAAAAAGACAAGCAGGTAGATGGGAGGAAGTATGAACGAAAAATGAACAGACTGACCGATGGATCAACGGACAGATAAATGAAAGGCTGAACGGAAAGGCGGTTGGATGTATGGGCAGATTGAAGGACAGAGGAAAAGATAAACTGTTACATAAAAGGGCCCGACGGACGGATAGATAGACAGTCAAAAAGACAAGCAGACAGATGGAAGAAAGGATGAATGAAAAATTAACAGACAGACGAATGGATGAAAAAAGATGCACGGATGGATGGGCAGATGGAAGGACAGACAGACGGACAGATGGAAATATTAACTGACGGACAGGTGGACGTCAGATTAACGGACAAACGGACGAATAGAGGGATGGATAGACTGCCAGGCAACAGATGGACGGATAGGATGACGGAAAAATATACGGAAAGACAGACTGACAGATGGATTTGCAGATGAAAGAATAGACAGATTGACTGAGTGGTGGGTTAACAGAAAAATGTACGGACAGACAGAAAGATGGATGGACTTGCAGACGGAAAAACAAACAGATAGAAAGATTGACAGATTAACGGACCGACGGAGAGATACACATGCAGAAAATAGACTGACAGGCAGACAAATGGAGGGACGGATGGAAGAAAAATGGACAGACAGACTGATGGATCGACTGACAGATAGACGAACGGATAAACGAAAAGATGGACGGATGGATAGACAGATGAAAGAACGGACAGACGGACAGAAGGCAAGGTTGACCAACGGACGGATATTACAAAGTGAATGGACGAATAGACATGCAAACACAAAGATGAACAGGCGGTTAGATGGATGAACGGACAGGCAGACATGCAGATAAGTGGACGGACGGATGGAAGGGCAGCTGGAAGGACAGACAAATGGAAAGTTTGACTGACGCACAGATGGATGGTCAGGTGAACGGACAGACGAACGAATGGATGGACGGATAGACACGCAGGCAAACAGATGAAAGGATGGGTTGACGGGCAAAAGTATACGGATAGACAGACTGACAGATGGATGTGCTGATGGAAGAATAGACAGATAGAAAGATTGACTGACTGGTGGGTTGACAGAAAAAAGTATGGACAGACAGAAAGACGGATGGATGTAGAGATGGAAGGACAAACAGATAGGAAGATGGACGATCAGATTAACGGACAGACGGAAAGATACACAGACAGGTAGACAGATGATCGAACGATCAGACAAACGAGCGGATAAACGGAACGATGAAGGGATGGATAGAAAGATGAAAGAACAGACAGACGGACAGACGGACAGATGAAAAGATTGACTAACGGACTGATATTACAATGCGAATGGATGAATAGACAGAGGAATAGGTGAATAGATGGATGAACGGACAGACAGACATGCATAAAGGTGGACGGTCCGATGATAGGGCAGATGGAAGGACAGACAGATTGACTGACGGACAGATGGATGGTTAGATGATCGGAAAGACGGACGTATAGACAGACAGACATACCTGTGGATGGAAAAACAGACGGGCTGACGGGCAGACAAATGGACATACCTGAATCGACGTCGAATAACATGGCGATCAAGAATATGTAGGCAGATGAATATATGGACTACAAAATGGATAGACAGATAATCAGGTGTATGGATAGATAGAAGGACAAACATTTGGTAGGGCTGGAGGACAGACTTACGGAAAGCGGAATCATGGTAATCAAGTATATATACACCTTATGGGATCTTAGTCGTTTGAAGTCTTTTGAAGGCAACCACTGTGATGGTACACGCAAACCGGAACTATCAAATCTCCTATGGAACGATGAAGTGGTTAAAGATATTTCGAAACTTGATGTCAGAGATTGGATAGAGAGAGAGCAGAAGTCGAGACGCTTGGAAATCTATTCAATTCAATTTAAAGTAAAATGATGGGATCTCAGTTTAATATTTGGAGGTATTACAAAGTGAATGACGACGTTAATATACCCCCATTTCATATTGGAGGCTATCAAAATATTCGTTTAATGATTAATACAACATTGCAAAAATTTGGGAAAATATGGCAAATTCTTATTTTTAATTGAACCTGGAGTTCAAAATACAAAAATTAAGAACCAGTTTGTTGTAAGCAAGCCATATAAAATCATATTGACAAATACCTTACAAACTTTAGTCTCGTGTTATCTCTCAATATACAAAGTAATGAGACTTGTTATATTTTTGTTAACTTCCATTGCAATTTTTCAAGGTAGAGCTCAGGTGAGATTTGTTATAGGTTGTAAAATTTGAAAAATATTGCATTAATTAGAAAGATTCTTTATAAATCTAGTTTTTCCAACCCGAATACTGCATTGGAGAGCGTGCTAATGATGTTGGCATTCGATGTGCAATATCTCATAGGGTTGATCAAGGTACTGGTTTTGCTTTCTTTAAGAAAAGAAACGGCCTTAAAGGGAAATATAAATAATTTTGTATGTCATTGTAGCTGGTGTCTTGAGATTTCGTAATGGCAATCCAGCACGTAGTCGAAATGAAAGATGTTTCAGAGCTTGCGTCTTAGCCGAATGCAATTTTGTAAGTAAAAGTGCAAATATTATTAAACAATATTGAAAAGCTAAAACCATACAATCGAAATAAAAGACAGACCGAATGATGGACAGACAAACGGACAGACAGACAAATGGATAGACAGACAAACAGACAGATAATAGATTGACCAACAGACAGGCGTAATGACAGATAGACAAACAGACAGACGGACACACAGCCAGACGGACACACAGCCAGACGGACAGACAGATAGACAACCAGATAGAAGGAAGTTGGCAAAGTGGAGATAAGATCAGCCGAAAGTTTGAAATACCTTGGAGTCCTGATAGACGACCGCTTCAAATTAAATCAGCACATGGAATACGCTGTTAAGAAGGCAACGAATGTGACCAACGAACTTTCCAGAATGATGCCAAACATTCCCGATGATTCCTGAGACGAAGCCGAAGAGTGCTACTTACAAGTGTCGTCAATTCATGTCTACTGTATGGAGCCCCTTTTTGGGAACCAAAGCCCACATGAGATCCATAGCTCGACGCAACTGTCTTCGAATAAGCAGTGGCTACAGAACCATCTCAAGTGAAGCAGCACACGTGGTGTAAGGGATGATCCCCTTGGATATGCTTGCTAGGGAACATTCCAATATATATAGGAGAGCATTGGAAGACGGAAACACGCCAAGAAGGCCATTCGTAGGTCTGAGAGAGTAACAAACTGGCAGAGGCTATGGAATAATTCCCCAAATATTGCTAAACATAAATATGTGGTTAAAGCGAAAGCATGGGGAGATAAACTTCAATTTAATCCAAGTTTTGATGGGTCATGGATGCTACAGAAGCTACCTGTATCGCTTCGGACATCATATCTCTACACGGTGCCCAAATTGTCATACAATGGAGAATGACGCAGAACATGTGGTATTCACAAGTTGCACCATAGGTCGCAAAGTGTTGGAGTCATAAACAAACAGCTAATGGCAGATAATACAGTAACCGTCGTCATAGAACCAGAGGCGATTTAGAACGCCATAGAAGGGTAGTTCACAAAAGACAGAATGAGGAAGAGATCGTCCGAAAAGCGTTACAATGCAACACAGATCTACCAAAGTGCAGATAGAGAAAGTGGAGCAAGGCTATAATTGAGCCTTATCGCCGCGAAGTAATATAAGCTGGGAGTTCGCTGGATCGGGGATAGGAGATAGGGATGTGGTTTAGTACGTAGAAATAGTGCATGTACTTCAGTACGGCCTGAATATTACTTTCGAAGATTCCACACCTGCAGCAATGCAAAAAAAAGATAGACAAGAAAAAGATAGACAAACAGATTGACAGACAGACGGACAGACAGATTTACAGACAGACGGACAGACAGATGGACAGACAGACGGACAGACAGACGGACAGACAGACAGACAGACGGACAGACAGACGGAAAGGCAGACGGACAGACAGACGGGCAGACAGACGGACAGAAAGACAGACAGACGGACAGAAAGACAGACAGACGGACAGACAAACAGACGGACAGAAAGACAGACAGACGGACAGACAAACAGACGGACAGACAGACGGACAGACAGACAGACAGACAGACAGACACACAGACAGACAGACGGACGGACAGACAGACAGACAGACAGACGGACGGACGGACAGACAGACGGACAGACGGACAGACAGATGGACAGACAGACGGACAGACAGACGGACAGACAGACGGACAGACAGACAGACTGACGGGCAGACAGACAGACGGACAGACAGGCCGGCAGACAGGCGGACAGACAGACAGACAGACGGACAGACAGACGGACAGACAGACGAACAGACAGACGGACAGACAGATGGACAGACAGACGGACAGACAGACGGACAGACAGACGGACAGACAGACGAACAGACAGACGGACAGACAGACGAACAGACAGACGGACAGACAGACATACGATGAGCTATACTCACAGAAAGACAGACAGTATATTCGTATTTTAATCAATCTATCTTTCATCATTATGGATGTTTGGTATATATATAAGCATCGTGGTGTGCATCGGTTCAGCCAAACCCCCATTTTTACTTCTTTGAGGATTTTTTTACCCTCCACCATAAGAAAAGGGTATATTAATTTCGTCATTCCGTTTATAACTCCTTAAAATATTAGACCAAGACCCCATAAAGTACATACATTCTTGATCGGAGCCACCGTAGCCCATAGGTTAGCATGTCCGCCTATGACGCTAAAAGTCTGGGTTTGAATCCAGGCGGAAACAGTTGAAAAAAATTATCAGCGGTGGTTTTCTCCTTCTAATGGTGGCGACATTTGTGAGGTAATGTACCATATAAGAACTTCTCCCCAAAGAGGTGTCGCACTGCGGCACTCCATTCGGACTCGGCTATAAAAAGGAGGCCCCTTATCATTTGGCATAAAACTGGAATCGAACAGCACTCATTGATATGTGAGAAGTTTGCCCCTGCTCCTTAGTGGAAAACATTGTATTTTTCATGGAAACATTTGTATTTATATTCTTGGTCATTATGACATTTTCAGTCGATCTAGCCATGTCCGTCCGTCTGTCTTTCGAAAGCAAGCTCACTTTCGAAGGACTAAAGCCAGCCGCTTGAAATTTTGCACAAATTCTTCTTATTGGTGTTTCGATATTCCTGCCATATAAACCAATCTTGGATCTTGACTTTTTGAGCCACTTGAGGGCGCATTTCTAATCCGATTAGGCTGAAATTTTGCACGTGGTGTTTTGTTATGATGTCCAACCACAGTGCAGAGTATGGCCAAAATCGGTTTATAACCTGATATAGCTCCCATATAAACCGATTTCGGATTTTGTTTTCTTGAGCCGGTAGAGGGCGCAATTATTATCCGATTTGGCTGAAATTTTGCATGCCGTGTTTTGCTATGATTTCCAACCTGATCCATAACCTGATATAGCTGCCATATAAGCCAATCTTGAATCTTAATGTCTTGAGCCTCTAGAGGGCGCAATTCTTATCCGGTTTGAATGAAATTTTGCAATAAGTGTCTTATTTTAACTTCAAACAACTGTGTTATATATGGTTTATAACTTGTTATAGCTCCCATATAAACCGATTTCGGATCTTAATTTCTTGATCTGCTAGGGGGCGCAATTATTATCCGATTTGGCTGAAATTTAGCATGAGGTGTTTTGTTATGGTTTTCAGCAAGTGTGCTAAGTAAGATTGAAATCAGTTCATAACCCGATATAGCTGGCATGTAAACCGATCTGGGGTCTTGACTTCTTGAGCCTCTAGAGGGCGCAATTATCAACCAATTTGGCTGAAATTTTGCATAAAGTGTTTTGGTTTGGCCAACAATATCTGCGCTGAGTATGGCAGAAATCGGTTCACAACCTGATATAGCTCCAATATAAACAGATTTCCCGATTTTGCTTGAGCCTATAGAGAGAGCATTTCTTATCCCTCTAGTGACACATACGTGTCATACGTGTAAAATATGGCCTGAATCAGTCCCTTACCTGATATAGCACCCATATAAAAGGATCTCCCAATTTTATTTCTTGAGCCATTATAGGGTGCAATTCTTATCCGATTTGTCTGAAATTTTCCACTGTGAATTCCATTTTTGTCTCCAACAGTCAAAACAAATATGTCCCCATTCGGATCATAACTTGGTATATCTGAAATAGCAAAGCAATTCTTATCCATTCGGCCCAGCCAAACTTAGCATGCTTTTACTTGTTTTTTGCTATTTTTTAGGTAACTTTCAATGGATCTCTTAAAACAAGTTTTGCCATGCGGGCGGCACCACTTTTAGTTGGTAAAAATCCCTCTCAGGTTCGAGCAGTTCAACAGTTGCTTGCCTTTTGCCAGCAGCGAACTACATTGCAAATGAATATGAATAATATGTAAGTACTGGGATATAAGTAAGTAAATAAATAAAAATACATAAAAATTGGGTAAAGAATTTGTATTAAACAAATCATGAATAAAAAAATGGTGCATATTAAAAAAAAGTTAGCCAATAATAAACAAATTTTTATTTTCAAAATTAATATCTTAAAAGGCAATTTTAAAGTTTAGTCCCCAGGCATTCTAAAGGATAACTCACTAATTTTGTCGAAATGTTCCTATTTGGCCTACTATTGTTAATCATACCTAACACGCACGATGCACAATGGGAGAAAATAAAGAAAAACTATTAAAAAATACACCGTGAGAGAACGGGTAGAGATATCTTCTTGAAATTTGGAATGGTTCTAAAAAAAAAGAATAGAGTTATCTCAATAATTTGTTCTGCGTTTTATAGACAAAGTGTCTCTTAAAAAAACCAAAAATAAATTCTGCCCGACATTTTTTACAAAAATCCCCAATATATCTCTTTCAGGCAAAGATAGTTTCAAAATCGGCATTTTTTAGTAAATTTGCTGTGGAGGCTACAAATATTGTTAGGTGCAACAAATTTTTTGCCTAGATATAGGGGACATATGAAGTAAAAAAAAACCCAGAGGGGTTTTTTCCAATTAAAAAAAAAACTTACCTATTTTGAAGTACGTATAGCTCACGTTCATGTTGACATATGTTGTTTAAATTTCACTTAAAACGCATCTACAATAGGTCCTCTTTACAAAAAAGCTAAGTTTTTAAGCAAGCTTTTTCTAATGAAGACTATTCAATAAAAATACTTTTTTTGACTAAAAACTGCAAAAAATACACACTTTCACATTTGTTGACTTCTAAACTGTATGACTTTCAACTGAATAATCAGAAGTGGACCCTTCTTGCCACAAAGTGTCCACTTCTGACATAAATCCAAATCATGGATAAAAATTAAAATCGAATCACAAATGCCTGCGTAAATTGTAAATACGAAGCAGAAATCGGTCAAAATTGCAAAAAAAAAAAATTAAGCCGAATATCGCCGAAACCAGTGGATATTTTGGAGACTTCAAACGGGCTTTTTTGTAGGGATTTTTGAGCACCAAACAGCAAAAAACAAATTTTGAATTCGAACCATAAACGAAGATTTGGCAGCCCCAACGAGTTTTCGAAATACCAAGGTGACCAAATTTAGGAGCCCGCCAAAAGGCGTCAGGACAACCTAGGGCCTTGATCTCACCAGCACCTTAGTTTTAACCAATCGGAACTTCAAAGAAATATATCCACCCGTTCTCATACGGCATATTTTTTACTATTTTTTTTTAATTTTCTCCCACTGTGCGACGTTACTCTCATTAAGTTCCGAAACTTTTATTATGAAACTTCATTGGCTTATTAAAAAAAATCGCTATTTCTTTATATTATTTCTTATTTAGCTTTTTTTTAGAAAAAATTATTACAAAATGGCATGTATTTTTTTATGTATCGTTTTAGCTGTGACTACGCTGAAGCTGTACACACATGTATTCGGAGCAATAATAACTTGCGACTTGGTTTGTAGAATTACAAAAAATAGAAATTAATGCATTTTGCCTCTAAATAAATTAAAAAAGATATTTTAATTAAATAAAAACAAATAAAAACGTATTAAGTTCGGCCGTGCCGAACTTTGGTTGCTCACCACCTTCTAATAAAATTGGATCATGAACATAATAAAATAGAATCATGAACATGATCCTATTTTATTATAACTGCGCCTACCATATCCATAGTTATATCCAAATATTGCCTTAACTGGATCATATTTGATTCAGGTGCCGAGAACTCTTTTACAAGTCACAGTTTCAGCGAAATCGGGCAATAAATCCGATTTGTATGGAATTTAGACCCTAAATTGGAAGATCAATCTATATGGCAGCTATATTCAGATCTGCACCGATCGGGTCCAAATTGCAGAAAGATGTCGAAGAGCTAAACACAATTCACTGTATTGAATTTCGGCGAAATCGGACTATAAATGTACCTTTTATGGGTCCAAAGCCTTAAATCGAGAGATCGGTCTATATGCCAGTTGTATCCAAATCTGAACCAATCAGGGTGAAATTGCAAAAGAATGTTAAAGGGCCCAAAACAACTCACTGTCGCAAATTTCGGAGAAAAAGGACAATAAATGCGCCTTTAATGGGTCAAAAACCTCAAATCGAGAGATCTGTCTATATGGCAGCTATATGCAAATCTGGACCGATCTGAGCCAAATTCAAGAGGGATGTCGAAGGGCCTAACACAACTCACTGTCCTAAATTTCAGCAAATTCGGACAATAAACGCGCCTTTTATTCGTAAGACCTTAAATCGGGAGATCGGTCTGTATGGCAGCTATATCCAAATCTGGATTGATCGGGGCCAAATTTAAGAAGAATGTTGAGTGACCTAACACAACTCACTGTCCCAAATTTCTGTGAAATCGGACAATAAATGCACCTTTTAGGGGTCCAAAACCTTAACTCGAGAAATCGGTCTATATGGCAGCTATATCCAAATCTGGATCAATCAGGGCCAAATTAAAGAAAAATGTTGAGTCTCGGAATAGCAAGTTGACTCAAAACAACTTGCTATTCCGAATTTCAGCTAAATCGAATAATAAATGTGGCTTTGATGGACCTATGACCTTAAATCGGCGGATCAGTGTATATGGGGGCAATTTCAAGATATAGTCCAATATAGCCCATCTTCGAACCTAGCCTGCCTATGGACAAAAAAAAAAAGAATCTGTACGAAGTTTCAATTCAATATTTCAATTTTTAAAGACTGTAGCGTGATTTCAACAGACAGACGGACGGACATGGCTAGATCGCCTTAGAATATTACTACGATCGAAAATATATATACTTTGTAGGGTCGGAAATGGATATTTCGATGTGTTGCAAACAGAATGACAAAATGAATATACCCCCTTCCTATGGTGGGGGGTATAATGAAGAGATTAAAGTTTATTAAAGTCTATGACATTATGTCATTATTATTCATACGCACCATGGGCAAATAAAATATCTATAGACCCGCTGCGTATACGTTATGGTGCAGGGGATGGCGTTACTTATACGATCCCAGTGCCAACATTATAATGATAGAAAACATTCATAACTATTGGGTTGCCCAAAAAGTAATTGCGGATTTTTCATATAGTCGGCGTTGACAATTTTTTTCACAGCTTGTGACCCTGTAATTGCATTCTTTCTTCTGTCAATTATCAGCTGTTACTTTTAGCTTGCTTTAGAAAAAAAGTGTAAGAAAAGTATATTTGATTAAAGTTCATTCTAAGTTTTATTAAAAATGCATTTACTTTCTTTTAAAAAATCCGCAATTACTTTACTATACTTTACTAAGCAATGTTCAAACATTTAGTTAAGTACTGAGTTCGGCTTTTCGCCGGAACAACTGTCAAAACACAGTATAAAAACTGAAGCTTTTAGGGGCTCGCGAAGTCAAATCGGAGGATTCGTTCATGTGGGAGCTATATCCAAATCTGAACTGGTATGTGCCAGTTACAACCCTCAATGATCAGTTACAATGAGAAGTATCTGTGCAAAATTTCAAGAGCTTAGCTTTGCAGGCAGAAGTAGACACAGAATGTCTGGCTCTACTTCTGTCTGTCTCTCTAGTTGTATCCGTCTGCCTATCCTTCTGTCTATCTGTCTGTCCTTCTGGCAGGAAGGCAGACAGAAGAAGAGTCTGAAGGACAGGCAGAAGGACGGACATACAGACAGATGAACGGTCAGACAGAAAGACTGATAGACAGACAGAAGGAAATGGAGAAAGACAGACTGAAGAACAAACAGAAGAATAGAGAGAAGTACAGGCAGAAGTACTGACGGACTTTCAGAAGCACAGAGAGACGGGCAGACAGACGGAAAGACAGACAGATAGACATACATACAGACGTACTAACAGATTAACAGACAAACAAGTTGGACGGACGGACGGACAGACAGAGAAACGAAATGACAGACCGACAGACAGACAGACAGACTGAAAGACGGACGGACAGACTGACTGATAGATAGACGAGCAGACAGATGGACACACAGATGGACAGAGAGACGAACATTCAGACGAAGAAACAGACGGCAAAAACGAAGGACATTCTGTTTTAATAGATAGAAAAAGAAACACAGAAGAACAACCATAGGTAGCAATGACGAGATTAGAATATCCCTCCCCCCTGGAAGGTGGGAGGGGCAATTAACATAAAAATCTTCAAATATAAGCTTCCCATCCTAACATTAGGATATAGAATGGGCGATAAGTATACAAAAGCTTATCTTCTTTTGATTCCCCTGAGTTTCTAAATGTTGATGTGAAAAAACATAACTGCTACAAAATGGGGATATAATCTAAAGGCCATTATTTTGCAATAATTATGCCATTGTTTGTTATAAATTAAAGAGCTTTTCATGGGCGCTTAATTTGTTTTGATGTATTTTAATTTCTCTTATTTATATTTTTATGAAATAAGTTAATTAATAAATGAAAAGAAATAAATTAAATCCAGTCCTTAAAGCAGCAAAGTTGAGATTTTTGATGTGTATAAATTCCAATTGAAACTGTAACAAGCCATTCGTTAGTCTTTGGAGTTGTTTCACAGCAACATGAAATTTATAGCATTGATATTGATATCAGTTGCCGTTCTCGCATGTAATGCGCAGGTAAGTTGCATGGTTTTAAAATTAAATAAAATTATATATCTTCTAAAAGTTATCTTCTAGGAGGAATATTGCGTAGGACAAAGGGCAGCAGATGCACGCAGTAGATGTGCCATATCATATGGGCAAGATCAAGGTTACAAGCGAGAATTTCCCTAAAAATTTTGTATTAGTATTTATTTTATTGATTGCCCAAAAAGTAATTGCGGATTTTTCATATAGTCGGCGTTGACAAATTTTTTCACAGCTTGTGACTCTGTAATTGCATTCTTTCTTCTGTCAGTTATCAGCTATTACTTTTTGTTTGCTTTAGAAAAAAAAGTGTAAAAAAAGTATATTTGATTAAAGTTCATTCTAAGTTTTATTAAAAATGCATTTACTTTCTTTTAAAAAATCCGCAATTACTTTTTGCGCAATCCAATATTTTATTATTTTTTTTTATTTTATTCAAAAAAAAAAATGCCCCACAGGGGGACATTTTATCGCCACTCCTTTGGGTGACCACCATAAATAACCCATTACGGATGTTGACTGAGGAGGGGTTTGAACCTTCGACGATGTTATAATAATTCTTAGGGGTAAGGATCCGTACCAGCTATGTAGAAAGATCGAAAGGGTCCTGACCTGGAGGTCTCAATGTTAATCCAGAGTAAACTGAAATATGCCTGTTCACGAAGAAGACAAACACGTTTCCTCAACAAAACGATTTCGATATCTGACAAGTTCAAATATTTAGGAGTGATCTTAGATAGAAAACTTAATTGGAATTGTCACATTCAGGAGCGTACTGAGAAGGCTCACTGAGGTTGGGTACTATATAGATGGGTCGTAGGCTCGTAGTTAGGCCTGTATCCGAGGAAACTCCACTGGCTCTACAGGAGAGTGATTTGACTTACACTTACTTAAGCCTCATTGGTTTGGTGGACTGCTATGGAGAAAAAATGCAACATAAGGACCATACAATAAGTTCAGAGAACATGTTGTCTGGGCATAGGCGAAGCGATGAGAACCACGCCCACTGGGGCACTAAAGCCTATTCTAGATATCCGACCCGCCTTAAACCTCATAGCCGCAGTGGCTGCCTCACACTTAATCTGTATATCAATACAGATTAAGTGTGAGGCAGCCACTGCGGCTATGAGATTTAAGGCGATGGGAGAACGGGTTGAGGATGGGAGCAGCACATACCATAGCGGTATAATCGAAGCGACTATAGGAAACCTGGAAGGAAGAGGTTTCCGATCGAATATTTTAGACGACACCTGAGGTCGAGTGCAAGGCACTGCAGCCAGCGGCCCAGTGTTGGACTGACTGAACCCTAGTATTGCCATCTGGAAGATCATGTAACATGGATGGATCAAAGCAAGAGGACAGAGTGGGTCTTAGGGTCTACATTGAGAACCCAGGGACTGAGATCTTTTTTAGACTGCCTGACCATTATACGGTCTTGCAGGCGGAGATCCGGCGAACACAGAATGCGTGAAGTGGTGTGGTGCTAACGTGAGGTCTTCGAGTGTGAGTATCTTACGGTAAAATGGCCATACGTACAATAACAACCAAGACGGTAAGGTCATGAACAGTCTTGCAGTGTAAGAAGGAGATTAATGCCTCCTCTGAGGATGGCATAATCCGCATCGTTTGGGTGCCGGGCCATAACGGAGTAAGGGAGAATGAAAGAGCAGACGATTAGGCAGTGAAGGCCAGAGAACTGCCGTCGATAAACGTGGTTAACCGAAGCCTTTTGGGTCGACGCAGTTCGATTTAAGGACGTGGGTGATGAATGCGCATGTAACACTGTGGAACAGCGAAACAGTCGGTAGGAAGGCGAAAATCCTATGGGGTGATCCGGATCGTGAGAGGACGAGGCTTTAACTGAAAGAAAGAAAGAAGGAGGTCAGTAAAGCTTTTGGTATCATAACGGGACACATAGGACTACTCGCTCACTTATGCAAAATCGGTACGGCAAGTGATTGATAATGAGGCATTGGATCATTTTCTATGTCATTGCCCGGCTTTCGCGGCTAAAAGACAACGGTACTTAGGTGGGGACACAATACCTTGTCCGTCTATAACGTTGAACGCCTGGGTTCGAATCCTGGCGAGACCATCAGAAAAAATTTTCAGCGGTGGTTGTCCCATCCTAATGCTGGCAACATTTGTGAGGTACTATGCCATGTAAAACTTCTCTCCATAGAGGTATCGCACTGCGGCACGCCGTTCGGACTCGGCTTTAAAAAGGAGGAGGAGGAGCTTAAACTTGAATCGGACTGCACTCATTGATATGTGAGAAGTTTGTCCCTGTTCCTTAGTGGAATGTTCATGGGTAAAATTTGCATTTGCAATACCTAACATGAACCAACTAAGGGGAGTGGTATGGAAAGTAATTTAGGATTTTGTAAGTAGCATGGAACTCCTAATATAAAATTTTCTTTTTCAAGGTTACTTTTTATACCGAACGTCATTACATTTGCAACACATCGAAATATCCATTTCCGACCCTATAAAGTATATATATTCTTGATCAGCGTAAAAATCTAAGACGATCTAGCCATGTCCGTCCGTCTGTCTGTTGAAATCACTTTAAAAACAGAGATATTGAACTGAAATTTGTACAGATTCTTTTTTTTTTGTTCATAAGCAAGTTAAGTTCGAAGATGGACTACACCGGACTATATCTTGATATAGCCTCCCTATAGACCGTTTCGCCGATTTAGGGGTTTAGGCCTATAAAAGCCACATTTATTATTCGATTTCGCTGAAAATTTGGATAGTGAGTTGTGTTAGACCAGTTGATATTCTTCTTCAATTTGGCCCAGATCGCTCCAGATTTGGATATAGCTGCCATGTAGACCGATCTCTCGATTTAGGGTCTTGGGCCCATAAAAGGCGCATTTATTGTCCGATGTCGCCGAAAATTGTGACAGTAAGTTATGTTAGGGCCCTCGATGTCTTTCTGCAATATGGTACAGATCGGTCCAGATTTGGATATAGCTGCCATATAGATCGATCTCTCGATTCAAGGTTTTGGACCCATAAAGGCGCTTTTATTGTCCGATTTCGCCAAAATTTAGGAAAGTGAGTTGCGTTAGGCTCTTCGACAACGTTCTGCAATTTGGCCAAGATCGATCCAGATTTGGATATAGCTGCCATATAGATCGATCTCTCGATTTAAGGTATTGGGCTCATAAAAGGCGCATTTATTGTCCGATTAAGTCATAATTTGGGACTGTGAGTTGTGTTAGGACCCACGACGTTCATCTTCAATTTGGCTCAAATCGGCTCAGATTTGGATATAGCTACCATATTGACCGATCTCTCGATTTAAGGTTTTGGGCCCAAAAAAGTCGCATTTATTGTCCAATGTCACCGAAATTTGGGACAGTGAATTGTGTTATGCCCTTCGATATCTTTCTGCAATATGGCCCAGATCGGTCCAGATTTGGATATAGCTGCCATATAGACCGATCTCTCGATTTAAAGTCTTGGGCCTATAAAACACGATTTTATTGATCGATTTCGCCAAAATTTCGCCAACGTTCTGCAATTTGGCCAAGATCGATCCAGATTTGGATATAGCTGCCATATAGACCGATCTCTCGATTTACGGTTTTGCCCCCATAAAAGGCACATTTCTAATCCGATTTCAGATCGATTTCTGATCAATCTATATTTGGATATAGCTACCAAAAAAATAATGTTTCGTTCTACAAAATTGAACAATTATTTGTACTTATTAGACCACTCAATATCCGCTTCGAATTTGGTTCAAATCGGACCTAATTACGGCATAGCTGCAATGGGGCATAATTTAAACATATTCATCGGATTTTGACGAAAAGAAGTTTACATATATACCCTAGTTGGTGTGTATCCAAAGTTCGACCCGGCCGAGCTTAACGCCTTTTTAGTTATTTTATTTTATTTTATCAATTTTTTTTTATTTTAATTTATTTTATTTTGTTTTATTTTAATTTATTTTATTTTATTTTATTTTATTTTATTTTATTTTATCTTATTGTATTTTACTTTATTTTATTTTATTTTTTTTATTTTATTTTATTTTATTTTATTTTATTTTATTTTATTTCATTTCATTTTATTTTATTTCATTTTATTTTATTTTATTTTATTTTATTTTATTTTATTTTATTTTATTTTATTTTATTTTATTTTATTTTATTTTATTTTATTTTATTTTATTTTATTTTATTTTATTTTATTTTATTTTATTTTATTTTATTTTATTTTATTTTATTTTATTTTATTTTATTTTATTTTATTTTATTTTATTTTATTTTATTTTATTTTATTTTATTTTATTTTATTTTATTTTATTTTATTTTATTTTATTTTATTTTATCTTATTTTTTATTATATTTTATTTTATTGCATTTTTTCTTTTTGATTTTCAGCTGCTATTACTAGATATCTTAATATGGGATTTGCCCAAAGTCCTGCTGAGAGATGTTTTAGAGCCTGTGTCTTAATTGAATGCAATTTTGTAAGTTAATATTGAGTTTTGTTCTAATTTTTATTCGAAGCCCTACAAAACTTTAGTTAATTTATTTTTTTTGGCTTCTTTTTCTTTATTTTTATATAAATTAGTTCAATTTGGATGGTAATCTTAGACATGATTTTCCCAGGAGAGCTGCTCCACTTTTGGTTTTACGAAATCCTTCGCAGGTTAATGTGGCTTATCAACTACTGAGCTATTGTCAGCAGCACACACCAAAACAAGCTAATGTGTAAGTGTTTTTTTGTAATATTTAAATTCAAAATAAGAAAGAAATGAAAATGCATTAAAAGAAAAATTTCAAATTTTTATTTGCTACGATCCCAGTACTTCCTCTTTGTTCAATTGAAAAAATATATTTCTAATTTTGTGTTAGTTTTAGATTTTTTAACAGATACACAGTAAAAAACATTAATATAAAAAATTTCCAAGAAAATTTATAGACGAAAACTTTTTCTCATTCTAGCTGTGATTATACTGAAGCCTATTATACTTGTGTTGTTAACAACTCCCCTTTCCAACTTCAACTGACGTAATTTAATGATATTGTGTTTATTTATCATATAAAATCATGTATGAGACCATTATTTGAATAAAATATAAAAAATATGATCAGAACGAATTTAGGTTTCTCGAAGACAAGTTTTCTGACATCAGTCCATAATGAGCTTATGGAAAACATACAAGTAAAAATGTATTTGGTTCGAAGGTAATAAACGTGGACATACTCTAAAACAGGCAAGGTCAACCAAGTCAGTTGAAACTAATAAACTGTGTATGTAGTAGTATCATCAAACACCAACTGATTCAACATAGGCACATAGCTTCGTGAAATGGCAACAATGGGCATAGGTTTAGTCTTTTTTGATGTTTTGGGGCCTAAAACAGCGTGACATGCTATGATATGTAATTTCGGTATGGTTAAATATACCGAAATTACATGTCATTGCGTACCTACATAAAATCATAAGTCTTTGTCTTGTTCGCCGAAATTTATTTTCTCTCTCTTCTCTTTAGCTGTGATAGCATTGAAGCCTTAATTGCATTTTCAAAACTGCTCCATTTACAATTGCTATAAGGGAGTAAAATCTAATGGCAAAAAATACAAACTCAAACGTGGAACTTGATTGGAATATAAAATTAAATAATAACTTAATAAATAACCGGAAAAAATATGTTATAGCCTTTTGTTTGTCAGAATACAAGTAAGTTGGAGGTCTAGGTTAGCTGTCCACCTATGACGCTCAACAACTGGGTTCCAAACATGGCGAGAACATTAGAAACAAATTTCAACGGTGGTTATCCACTCCTAATGCTGATGACGCACAGTGGGAGAAAATCGAAAAAATAGTAAAAAATATGCCGTGTGACAACAGTTAGAGCGAGATCGTGTGCAAAATTTCAAAGCCTTAGATTGTCCGGGCGCCTTTAGGCAGGCCCCTAAAGTTGGTCACCTCGGTATTTTGAAGTATTGCTGGATAGTGCTCAAAAATCCCTATAAAAAGTCCACTAGCTTTGGGTATATACGAGTTTTAGTATTTATTTGTTGAAATTTTGGTCGAAATTGGCTTCGTATTTTACGAATGCATTTGTGGTTCGATTTTTACGCATGATTTGGATTTGTAACAAAATTTACAACGAATTTGCCGCTAAAAAAGTGTCCACATCTGATAGTTCAGTTAAAAGCTATGCAGCTTGAAAGTCAAAAATGTTAAAAAAGTATATATATATATATAGGAGTCAAGAGTCATCCTTTCTGCTAATCGAGAGAATCGGATAGCAAATGACCATCTTATCACACTATTTTTGCAAATCGTACGAACATATATATGGGAGCTATATATAAATCTGAACCGATTTGGAGCAAACTTCGTAAATATTGTGGTGGTTGTCGAAGAAAGCGTTGTACAAAATGTTGGCAATATTGGCCAACAATTGCGCTTGCAGTTGCTCTAGAAGTGAAAATTGGGCGATATACATATATGGCAGCTATATCTCAATCTGAACCCATTTCTACGAAATTCACTTGTCATGTCAAGAGTCATACGAAAATCCTTTCTGCCAAGTTTAGAGAGAATCGGTTAATAAATGAGCACTTTATTGCAATATTTCTCAAAATTGGACGAACATATATATGGGAGCTATACCTAAATCTGAATAGATTTCGAGCAAGTTTCTGAGATATGGCGGTAGTCGCCAAGAAAAGCGTTGTTCAAAGTTTTGGCAAGATTGGTCAATAAATGCACTTGCATTGGTTCTGGAAGTGAAAATCGGGCGACATATATATATGAGGGCCATATCTAAATCTGAACTTTACCAGTAGTATCGAGAGTCAAGAGAAAATCCTACTTGCTAAATTTCGAGAGAATCGGTTAACAAGATGGTTATATTGCATTATTACTGCAAATCGGATGTACATATATATGGGAGCTATATTCAAATATGAACCGATTTTTATACCCACCACCATAAGTTGGGGGAATACTAATCTAGTCGTTTCGTTTGTAACACCTCGATATATTCGTCTATAATCCCATAATGTATATATATTCTTGATCGTCTCGAGAATATGTCCATGTCCGTCCGTCGAAAGCATGATAGCGGTCGAACGCGTAGAGCTAACCGCCTGAAATTTTGCACAGTTACTTAATATTGATGTAGGTCAATGGAGATTGCAAATGGACCATATCGGTTTGGATTTAAATGTAGCTCCCATATAAACCGATCTCCCGATTTGACTTCTTGAGCCCTTACAAGCCGCAATTTTTGTCCGACTTGTCTAAAATTTTGGATGTAATGTTCTGTTATGGTTTTCAATAACCGTGTCAAGTACGGTCAACATCAGTCTATAACTTGATATAGCTCCCACATAAACCGGCAGAAGTTTGGTATGTAGAATAAAATTATGCCCTTCAACTAAATTTAGTGGTGGCGCTTTTACTAGTTTATAATTTCAATAGGCCTTATCTCTTGGCCGAAAAACTTATCTGTACCAAATTTGAAGACGATCAGATAAAAACTGCGATCTGTTCTTTGTACACAAATTAACATGGACAGACGGACAGATAGACAGACAGACGGACAGACAGACGTACAGACGGACATTACTATCATTGGGTCTATATATTTTCTTTCTGGATGTTAGAAACAAATGCACAAAGTTTTTATATCCTGTACCACAGTAGTGGTGTAGGGTATAATGACAAGTATTATTATGGCGATTTTTTAAAGATCACGTCCATCCGTCCATCTGATACAATTCTTTTATAACCATCTTTAACCTCTGTAAATTATTTTTTTTTGGCATTTTCATATGGTGTTCCGTAATGACAGGCGTCATACCAGAAGATCTATAGAGGTCAATGACAACATTTTTTGTAATTTCTGCAACATTCTTCGGGTGCAATTTTTATAATAATATTTGAAAAAACCTACGTGTTATCGGTTATTACTGAGAGTTATATATATACTGTCAATTTTTTTTCCATAGAATGTTATATATCAGAGTACTTGATAGTAATAAACCATAGTGAAAGGAATATAATTTTCTGCTCCGTATTTTTACTACAATAGTTTTCAATTCATTTATCTTTTTTGTTTTCTTTTAGTTTTCTCTCCTAGTATAATACGGATGGATCTTTTCGGCTAGATATAGCTCATCGAAAGGCTACAATGATGCCAGCAAAAAATCCCTCCAGATATGATCCAACTTATAAAGCGTTTAGCTATTGTCTGAAAAGTCTTCCCTTCTTTTGCCAAATATGTAAGAGATATTTCTAAACTGTATTTTAAATGATTTGCTGTAAAATATTTTATATATTTCAGATGTAATTCTGCAGAAGCTTTGGATCGATGTGTTGTTTAGAATATTCCTTTTAAATTTGCTTTAAATCACTGTTAACGGAGTGTAAATGCGGATTTAGAGCTTATATATATTATATATTTTGCTAACCTAAGCTGGATTTAAACTTTGCTCAACGAAAAAAGTGAAAGAAACACACCCTGTATGCGTAAGCAAGCAGAAGCTTTGGATCAATGTATTTCTTCAATGGTCTTATTAACGTATGTATTAAAGAAAGAAAATAAAATAAAAGATGTTAAATCAACTCATGACGTTGTGCTAGTCCCTCCCGATTGGTTGTGGCTTAACAAAGCCCCACCATTAACCGGTAATCGCTGAACAAAAGGCAGATTTTTAATTTCAATTAAAACCTGTATTCTTCCGTATTTAGTGGCATGATTTCCATATAAAAACTTTATGAAGAGACATATCCTTCTGCTAGTCTAGTTCTTCTTTCTATAATAATAACATGCAATTTTTGAGTTTACTATTGATGGCAATTATTGCCTCGAGTGAGTCACAGCTGGGTAATATTTCACTGGTAGGTGATATTGTGCTTTGAAGAATAAATAATTCGCTATTGTGTAAATATTTACAATTTTAAGTTGAAGGATGAATATTGTCTGGGGGATCGCGCCCAAGAAGTCTATAGTAGTTGTGCAAAATCTCATAATCTTGGAGAAGGTGGGTATAAAAGCCAACAAAAAAAAAAATAAATATATATAAAAAAATAAAAAAAAAATATTAAATATATACAATAAAAAAACATATTGCATATATGAGAAATGTATTATTATATAAATATACATGTATTAAAAATAGTATAAATAACAACTAATTAAATAATTATATTATAAATAATAGAAAACAAAAAAAAAAATATAAAAAATATATAAAACTTAATATTTCATATAATATTTTCTTATTTTTTTTTTGTTCTGTATATTTTTTGATTTATTGAGATATTTATTCACCACTTTTTTATATTTTTCCAGCTGAAATAAAAAGATACCTCAATAGAGAATTTGCAAAAAGTCAAAATGAGAAGTGCTTCAGAGCTTGCATACTGTCCAAATGTAATTTTGTAAGTAAAAATAATTAATTATACAGTAGGCGAAATTAAATCCCATATAGCCAACCTTTCGATAAGGGTGTAATCATTTATTACTTTACTTCATGTCATTTTTCTTAATTTTCAATAATATTTGCGATTAAAAACGTTGAAAATTTGGAGCCTAAATCAACAATATCTACGATACACGCCATAGAAAGTTTTCATAGTAAACCATTAATAAATAATCATACGCACTGCAGTACAAATAAATTAATAACAACCATACGCACTATGGCACCTTGTACAATCATTTGAAACCATTTGAATCATACCCTCCGCAGTACAAATAAATTAATAACAACCATACGCACTATGGCACATTGTATAATCATTTGAAACCATTGGAAAGTCTAATTGAAATAAATACAAAATAAAATTTATATTATATTTTATTTCAATAGTTCAATGATGATGGAACTTTTAAAAAGGATCTGGCCGAACGAGGAGCTGCTCTGCTGTCTCTAAAAGATCCTTCAAGATTTGATGTGGTTTTTAAGGTGATGAGCCAATGTGTGAATAGCACCTCAACATCTAGCAATAGGTAAGTGTTAAAAAAATATAATAAAACATATAGCAAAAATATGGTACATCTTTAAAATATGTTTATTTTTAACTGCCTCCGATTCAAGTTTGATATAAATTTTTATTAATTTCATTTTTTTCTAGGTGTGATTCCACCGAGGACTTATATGAATGTGCTATGAAGAATATACCATACAAATTTACATTAAGCGAATACTCATAGATAGTCACAGACATTGAAATTGTCCTACTATTTTAGCTAATTATGGCTGTAGGAAAATATAAATTAAGAAAGCAAATTTTTCATCACAGTTTTTATCTATCCAAATCCCTTGGAAAGGCTTCTAAAACTACCATGTTCCCTTTAAAAGAATACTTAAACTACTCTGTTTAATGGGAAAGAGAAAGAAACTACTCTATTTAATGGGAAAGAGTTCAAAAACAAAAAAAAAAATTACTCTGCTCCCTAGGAAAATGTAATGAAACTACCCGGTTGCCAGGCAAAGGTTTCTAAAACTATCTTTTCTCTGGAAAAAGGTACTAAAACTACTCTGTACACAGGGAAAGGGACTCAAACCACCCTGTTCTTTGTGAAATGTCACATAGGAAAGGGCGTTAAAATTACACTTTTCCCCGGGAGAGGGCATCAATATTACCCTTTTACCTAGGAAAGGGTACTAAAACTACCATTTTTCCCTGGGAAAGGGTACTAAAGTTACCCTGCTTCATGGGAAAGGGTACTTAAACTACCCTGTGTTCTGGAAAAGGTACTAAAACTACCCTCTTCCTTGGGAAAGGGTTCAAAAACTACCGTGTTCCCTGGGAAAGGGCAATAAAATTACCCTTTTTCCTGGGAAAGAGTACTTAACCCACCATTTTCACTTGGAAAGGGCACTAAAACTACCCTTTTCCCTGAGAAAGGGCACTTAATCTATTCTTTTCCCTGGGAAAGGGCACTAAACCTACCCTTTACCGTGGGAAAGGGTACTAAAACTATCCTGTTCCCAGGGAAATGGCATAAAAATTACCCTTTTCCCTGGGAAAGGGCATACAAATTACCCTTTGCCTTAGGAAAGGGCATTGATATTACCCTTTTCCCTAGGAAAGGGTACTAATACTACCGTTTCCCTGGAAAATGGTACTTAAATTACCTTGTTCCCTGGGAAAGGGTACTTGAACTACCCAGTTCCCTGGAAAAGGGAACTAAATTTTGATTTTCATAGAAAATAATGGTTAAATTTTGTTCATATAAAAAATGTCAAAATTTGATTTCTTAGAAAGTTTTGTCAAGTCTTGGTTTTTTAAAAAAATTTTCTTAATTCTTTATTTTTGAAAAAATATTTTTCAAAATTTTACATCGTTTGAAATTATGTTAAAACTATTATTGGGTCATGATCTTAAGCCGTGACATGGGTTCGGAGATGTATATTTCCATGTGTTGTAAGCAGAATGGGAAAAAGGCTTATCCATTCTATGCATAGTGGGATAGAATCAAAAAAAAAAAAAAAATAGTAAAATAACAAGTAAGAGCGTGCTAAGTTCGTCCGGACCGAATCTTGGGAACCCCCATCGTAACAGAATACCGCATGCAAAATTTCAACCAAATCGGACAAAAATTGCGGCTTCTAAGGTCTCAAGAAGTCAAATCGGGAGACCGGTTTACATGGGAGCTATATCAGGTTATAGACCGATTTAGACCGTACTTGGCACAGTTGTTGAAAGTCTTAACAGAACACTACATGCAAAACTTCAGATTCAGATACAAATTAGACAAAAATTGCGCCTTGTAAAGGCCCAAGAAGTTAAATTGTGAGTTCGGTTTATATGGGAGCTATATCCAAATCTAAACCGATATGACCCAATAATTATCTACGAAAAAATTCAAGTGACTAGCTCTACGCGTTCGACCGTTATAGTGATTTCGACGGATGGGTGGACGGACATGGCTAGATCGACTCAAATGGAATGACTAGATTAGTACACCCCCATCATATGGTGATGGGTATTAAAACATAAGCCCGAATGGGGCACCTCATCCCCATCCATTTCAAATTTCAAAGTATTTTCTCTATCCGTTCTCAAATGGCATATTATACCCTCCACCATAAGATGGGGGGTATACTAATTTCGTCATTCTGTTTGTAACTACTCGAAATATTCGTCTGAGACCCCATAAAGTATATATTCTTAATCGTCGCGACATTTTATGTCGATCTATCCATGTCCGTCCGTCCGTCCGTCCGTCTGTCTGTCTGTCGAAAGCACGCTAACTTCCGAAGGAGTAAAGCTAGCAGCTTGAAATTTTGCACAAATACTTCTTATTAGTGTAGGTCGGTTGGTATTGTAAATGGGTCATATCGGTCCATGTTTTGATATAGCTGCCATATAAACCGATCTTGGGTCTTGACTTCTTGAGCCTCTAGAGTGCGCAATTCTTATCCGATTGGAATGAAATTTTGCACGACGTATTTTCTTATTATATCCAACAACTGTGCTAAGTATGGTTGAAATCGGTCCATAACCTGATATAGCTGCCATATAAACCGATCTTGGGTCTTGACTTCTTGAGCCTCTAGAGTGCGCAATTCTTATCCGATTCGAATGAAATTTTGCACGACGTGTTTTCTTATGATATCCAACAACTGTGCCAAGTATGGTTCAAATCCGTCCATAACCTGATATAGCTGCCATATAAACCGATCTTGGGTCTTGACTTCTTAAGCCTCTAGAGTGCGCAATTCTTATCCGATTGGAATGAAGTTTTGCACGACGTGTTTTCTTATGATATCCAACAACTGTGCCAAGTATGGTTGAAATCGGTTCATAACCTGATATAGCTGTCATATAAACAGATCTGGGGATTTGACTTCTTGTGCTTCTAGAGGGCGCAATTCCTATCCGATTTGGCTGAAATTTTGCATGACGTATTTTATTTTTACTTTCAACAACTGTGTCAAATAAGGTTCAAATCGGTTCATAACCTGATATAGCTGCCATATAAACCGATCTGGGATCTTGACTTCTTGACCCCTAGAAGTTGCAATTATTATCCGATATGCCTGAAATTTTGTACGACGGATCCTCTCATGACCATCAACAAACGTGTTTATTATGGTCTGAATCGGTCTATAGCCCGATACAGATCCCATAAAAATCGTTCTCTCTATTTTACTTCGTGAGCCCCAATGGGCGCAATTCTTATACGAATTGGCTGAAATTTGACACAGGTCTCCAACATATAATTTAATTGTGGTCCGAACCGCGCCATATCTTGATATCGTTTTAATAGCAGAGCAACTCTTTTCTTATATCCTTTTTTGCCTAAGAAGAGATGCCGGGAAAAGAACTCGACAAATGCGATCCATGGTGGAGGGTATATAATATTCGGCCCGGACGAACTTAGCACGCTTTAACTTGTTTTTTACTAGTTTTTTTCGATACTTTCCCACTGTGCTATGGTGGATATATTGTGTAAATATAATATGTTTTTCATTTTCATATGCAAATATTGTCTGCAATGAAATCATTCCGGGGCATTCTTTCCGGAAGCATTTCTTTTCTTAGCTTTTATTTCTTTTATCGTCAGAGTGGAATAAATTAACGTGAATATTAACATCATTTTTATAAATACCTCAAGTGTTGGAATATTTTCAAGCATCATGAGGCAGGTAGATTCTATATAGTTGAACTTGCAAATTGTATTTCGTCAAAGTAATGACAGCATTTAAAGGAAAAAGTAACAAAATGCTACGGTTTGCCATATTATTAATTTCTGCACTTGTGCTGTGTGAAGCTCATGTTGGCAGTCGTCAGGTATAGATAAAGTATTTTTTTTAATTATTTATTTTTTTTTTAAATTTTATATTACTCTTTTTGTATATAGCAAGAATGGTGTTTGGGCGACTTTGCTAAAGGTGTTTTGAATATGTGTGCGGAAAAAAACAATGTGGGAAAGGGTAAGTCCACACGAAAGGTGAAGAAAGCTTATAACATAGCCCGAATGCCTTTGCTTCAATGTTGTTTGTTTATTGACTTTTCAATTTGATTTTGTTCTAGCTGCAATTGAAGATTTCTTAAAGGGAAAACTTTCAAACAACAAAAATGAAAGATGTTTCCGAGCATGCTTTTTAATGGAATGTGAATATGTGAGTATAAGCAAGCGAACTAAACATGGTGGGTATGTGTGCCAGTCAAAGTGTTTTTGACAACAGCACACATTTGCTTAACTTTTTGTAAGTTTTTTTGCTATGCTGGAATGGTCGAACTGGAACATGTTCGAAAATCATGAAACGATTTTAAAGATCTAAAATCGAAATAAAGCGCAAACAGACAAACCAAACGAACCAACCACTGGTTGTGCTGTAGGTCAATGAGGCCTTATCACAAAAATCACTTGCAGTGACATCCAATGAACTTTCAAGTGCATAACAAAAAGAGTTTGGCAATGTTTATGTGTTTGTTATACCCACCCACCGTAGGATGGGGGTATACTAATCTAGTCGTTTTGTTTGTAACACCTCGAAATATTGATCTAGGACCACATAAGGTATATATATTCTTAATCGTCTCGAAATTCTGATTCGAATTATGTCATTGGGGATTGCAAATGGGCCATGTCGGTCCAGATTTGGATATAGTTCCCATATAAACCGATTTCGCGATTTGTCTTCTTGAGCCCATGGAAGCCACAATTTTTGTTCGAGTCAGCTGATATTTTGTGTTCTATTATGACTTCCAACAACTGTGCCAAGTACGGTTAAAATCAGTCAAGAACCAGATATAGCTCCCATATAAACCGATCTCCTGATTTGTCTTCTTGAGACTCTGGAAGCCTCACTTTTCATCCGATTTGGCTGAAATTTGGAACACAATGTCCTGTCATGACTTACAATAACTGAGCCAAGTATGGTTTATGGTAATCGTTCAAGAACATGATATAGCTCCCATATAAACCGTTTCCCGATTTGACTTCTTGAGCACATGGAAGCCGCAATTTTTGTCCGATTTTTCTGAAATTTGGCACATAGTGTTCTGTTATGACTTCCAACTACGGAACCAAGTACGGTCCAAATCAGTCAACATCCTGATATACAGGGTGGCTGATGAATATTGCTACAATGATGAATATTGCTACATTTTTTTTTCGGTGTATGGAATACATTTTTCTTTTATTCATGTTAAATTAAATTATTAAATTAATTATTAAATTATTATTAATTAAATTAATTAATTAATTAATTAAATTAATTATTAAATTATTATTATTAAATAGAAAAAAAGTTATTACATTTTTTTTTGGTAGCGGCTTTCATCAGCCACCCTGTAGTTACCATATAATCCGATCTCCAGATTTGAGTTCCTGAGCCCCTGGAAGCCTCACTTTTCATCCGATTTGGCTGAAATTTGGAACACAGTGTCCTGTTATGACTCCAAACAACTGTGCCAAGTACGGTCTAAATCAGTCAAGAATCTGATATAGCTCCCATATAAACCGATCTCCCGATTTGACATCATGAGCACATGGAAGCCGCAATTTTTGTCCAATTTTTCTGAAATTTTGCACATAGTGTGCTGTTATGATTTCCAACAACTGCGCCAAGTACGGTCTAAATCAGTCAAGATCCTGATATAGCTCCCATATAAACCGATCTCCCTATTTGATTTCTTGAGCCCCTGGAAGCCTCCCTTTTCATCCGATTTGGCTGATATTTTGTAGATGATGTTCCTTTATGACTCCATACAACTGTACTAAGTATGGTTCAAATCGGTCAAGAACATGATATAGCTCCCATATAAACCGATCTCCCGATTTGACTTTTTGAGCCCTTACAAGCCGCGATTTTTATTCGATTTGGCTGAAACTTTTCATGTAGTGTTCTATTATGACTCTCAACAACTGCGCCAAGTTCGGACCAGTTCGGTCTTTAACTAGATGTAGCTCCCAAGATTCGGCCCGGCCAAACTTAGCACGCTTTTACTTGTTGTTCTTAGCATTGATGATTAGTTTGTATCGGAATAGTGGAAAGTAAGACTTTCTTCTCTCTTACTGCGCTAAGGAGAGTTAGACGCCATATTAGGCCCAGGTTTCAAAACAAAAGCGTGCTCTACACCGTACTCAATAGTCGTTGGGTATGTAGAGCACCATAATCATTTCGACAAAGGTGTTGATGAAGATACATGGTGTATGAGAAATCGCGATCCACCATGACTGTCAAAGTGTTTTTGACAACAGCACACACTTGCCTAACTTTCATTAATTCTTTGCCATGCTATTTTTTGAGTAAAAAACATTGATGTCGAGCCAGAATATATTCGACAAATCTCCAACAGATTTTAAAGATCAAAATGAAAGAGCGCAAACAGATATAAAATTTTGACACAATTTGCTATTGAATTAGCATCTTTAGAAAATTTTCTTATCTTTTATGAGCTTATACAATACTTAGTAGATTAAAAGCTTAGACAGTAATATGGAACATTTTCTTTTTTATTTATATGCAGTTTGAAGGTTATGGTGGTTTCAAATCTGATACACAACTAAGACTGGCGACTCAATTTGCCCTACGTTACCCTTCTAAATACAAGGTGGCGAAGAAGATAGTGGGTAGCTGCATGTTTGCCTTGTCAGAACCAAATGTGTAAGTAATTATAAAAAAAAATAATTTTTGAGAAAAACTAACAAAAAACATTATTTCACTTAATATAAAAAATATATGTATTTAATTTCAGTTGTGATACCGCTGAGGAATTATTCAAATGTATAAAATTGAACTCCCCATTTCCCTTGACTCTCCAAGGCATTTAATGAAGTGAAACTATAAATCAAAAAATTGAAATTGTTGTATACATTAAAAAAAACTTGTATATAAAGAAAATATACAACTATTCCAAATTTGTCTGTTGAAATAAAATTTTGAAAAAATTTTCCATAGAAATAAAATTTTGACAATATTTTCTATAGAAATACAATTTTGACACTTTTTATAATCTCAAAATTATGCTAACATTTCTTTTAATCTCAAAATTTTGGGAAAAACTTTATTAAAAAAATATTGGCAAAATTCATCAATATAAATTTCGAAAAAATTTTCGGAAATAAAACAAAAATATCTTTTTTTATTGTTATATATTTTTTGTTTTAATTTATAAATTTGTTGTTTTTCAAATCTTTTTGTTTTTATTTTTTATTTTGGTTTTTTATTTACAAAAAAAAAAACTGTGTTGAAAAAGTTTTTCTAAAATATTTTCATTGTATGCTAACTTTCACTGTATGCTACCTTTCTTTTCACAACACTATTCTCTCCTCCGTCCATTCAAGTCTAATTCAATTCTAATTCAATTTAATTTGTGGCCATAATAATGTCATTAACTTGTCTTGCCTTTCGATACCAAATTTATGAGGTTGTTAACATTAAAACTGGTTCCTCCTTATGTTTTGAATCTTTCTTCTTTTGCATTGTTATTGCATACTGATTGAGAATACTTAGAAATTTGTTTTGTTCGATTTTTATACCCACCACCATATGATGGGGGTATACTAATCTAGTCATTCCATGTGTAACATCTCGAAAAATTCGTCTAAGACCGCATAAAATTTATTTATTCTTGATCGTCTCGACGTTCTGAGTCGATCTAGCCATGTCCGTCCGTTCGTCTGCCGAATTAACGTTTGCGGTCGAACGCATAAAGTAGTTTTGTAAGTAATTTTGCACAGATACTTTCTACTATTGTAGGTCATTGGGGATTGCAATTGGGCCATGCTGGTTCAGATTTAGATTTAGCTCCCACATTAACCGATTTGACTTCTTGAGCCCTTATAAACCGCAATTTTTGTCCGATTTTGCTAAAATTTTGGACGTAGTGTTCTGTTATGACTTTCAACAACTGCGCCAAGCACGGTCTAAATCGGTCTATAACCTCATATAGCTCCCATATAAACCGATCTCCCGATTTGACTACTTGAGTCATTATAAGCTGTAATTTTTGTTCGATTTTGCTTGTGGTGTTTCGTTACAAATTTCACCAACTGTGCCAAGTACTGTTCAATCCGGTCTACAATCTGATATAGCTCCCAAATAAACCCCCGATTTGACTTCTTGAGCCCTTACAAGCCGCAATTTTTGTCCGATTTGGTTGAAATTTTGCACTAAGTGTTCTGTTATGACTTCCAACAACTGTGTCTAGTATGATCCAAATCGGTTTATAACCTGATATAGCTTCCATATAAACCGATCTCCCGATTAGAATTCTTAAGCCCTTACAAGCCGAAATTTTTGTCCGATTTGGCTGAAATTTTGCACGTAGTGTTCTGTAATAATTTCCAACAACTGTGCTATATACGGTCGAAATCTGTCTATAACCTGATATAGCTTCCATATAATCCGATCTCTCAATATGACTTCTTAAGCCCTTACAAGCCGCAAATTTTTTCCGATTTGGTTGAAATTTCGCATGTAGTGATCGTTTATGACTTCCATCAACTGTACCAAGTTCCCATATAAACCGATCTCCCGATTAGACTTCTTGAGCCCTTACAAGCCGCAATTTTTCTCCGATTTGGCTTAGTTTGCGGTGTTCTGTTACGACTTCCAACAACTGTGCCAAGTACGGTCCGAATCAGTCTATAACCTGATATAGCTCCCATATAAACCGGTCTCTCGATCTTCCTTGTTCGGTTTCTAGAAGCTTTAATTATTGCTGGTTTGAAAGAAGTTTGGTGTGTAGAATAAAATGATGCCCTTCAACTAAATTGCTTTTGTATAAATTTTTAGCAGAATCCATGGTGGTGGGTATCCAATGTTCGGCCCACAGCACTTTACACGTTTTTTTTTGTTTTGTTTATTTTACTGTATCTGTTTGACATAGTGACTTGGCAAAATTATCGCAGTTTGAGAGAATTTCTTATTGATGAATGAATTTGAGGCCAGCTTAACACAAGTTTTTTTGAATTACATGTTTATTTAATTGTAATAAATTATTGAACAAAAATATGCGTTGCCATCGGGTTTTTAGTGATCAAAAATTTCAAAATTTCAAAAATAAAATTTTTAACAAGATTTTTCTATAGAAACAATAAATTTGGCGCACATGAAAACAAAATTATGGAAAAAAAATTCTTTTAAAATAATTTGCCTCTATTTTAAGGCACCCTGGTGAGAGTGAGAGGGTCGTGAGTTCGATTCCCACCATAGGCCTCGGTCTGTCGCTACTTTGGTATCACAATAGACCTAAAATTGTCTATGTGAACCTGTAAAGGACTGCCCCTCTTATCTAACCTAACCTTCGCCCAGCTTAGACCAATGTCTTTTTGTTTATATTTCGAAAAGAAAAGCAAAAACAAGAAATCGCCTTCAAAAGCTAAGACAACCTGTGCAGTACGTCTATTGTAATCGCGCTACAGTCTTTAAAAATTGAGATATTGAGTTGAAATTTAGCACAGACTCGTATTTCTTTCATACAAATGCTAAGTTCTTAATAGGGTCAAATAGGCTTTATATAGCTGACACAAAGACCGTTGTTCGTATATATGGACTTGAACCCACAATTGGGGCATTTATTTTCTGGATTTGCTTGAATTTGGAACATCGAGATATACCCTGATATCCCAACCTAATATTGTCCATATCGGGCCATATTTATAAAAGATGCCATATATATAGACCAACTTGCGGATATAGTGACATAAGCTCTATATCCGATGGTTGGTCTTATTTTGTTACATTTATTATCCGATTTTGCTGAAATTTGAAGCAGTGAGTTGGATTGCGCCATCCGCTATCCCTATGCAGTGTGGTTCAGATCGAAAAATATTTGAATATATCTGCCATATAGACCTATCTGTCGATTTAGGGTCTTAAGCACCAAAAAGCATTTATTACAAATTTGGAACATTGAGTTACGCTAAGCCAACCGATATCCGGTCCAATACTCATAAAGTCTTATTTACTACCCGATTTTCCTGAAATTTGAATTTGAAATAATTTGGATAACGTGGCTTTTCGGTAGCTGAACCAAATATGGTCCAGGTTGAACAAATATGGATATAGTAGAGTTATAATAACATAAGGAAATTCTCCGAAGACACCATGGATTTAAAATCAAATCCTAATCTGAGCCTCTCGACTTGGAAAAAAGCTATTACTATACCCTTCACCGTAGCGCAGAGGTTAGCATGTCCACCTATGACGCTGAACGCTTGGGTTCGAATCTTGGCGAGACCAACAGAAAAAATTTTCAGTGGTGGTTTTCCCCTCCTAATGCTGGCAACATTTGTGAGGTACTATGCCATGTAAAACTTCTCTCCAAAGAGGTGTCGCACTGCGGCACGCCGTTCGGACTCGGCTATAAAAGGGAGGCCCCTTATCTTTGAGCTTAAACTTGAACCGGACTGCACTCATTCATATGTGAGAAGTTTGCCCCTGTTAAATAAATAAGTAGGAGTTCATTTACCTTCCTGAATTTATTTAATTTTTGCTTGTAATATAATTTTATTAAATATTATAAATTCCGGTTTTTTTTTAATGAGAGACTTTTAACTCTGGCAGTATTTGCATTCGTTTAAATAAAACCCTTAATAAAAAATTCGCACGAATTAGATGTTAACAGAGGCTTACGACGATTAAAGCAATTGAACGGTTATTATGAAGAGGTGTTTTGTAGCATTACTCGTGAGCTTAAGTGTAACTGCGGCCAGTGTACAAATACAGGTTGAGAGAACGTTGAAAAGGAATAGTCATGGATTTATATAAAAATTTTTTTTATTTAATTCTAGAAAGAATGGTGTAGTGGACTTTTTCTACGTGATGCAATGACAAGATGTGCCTTAGCTCATGGGACAACTAAAGGTGAGTATTGGAAACAATAAAATCGGGTTCAGTTAAACCCGTTTATTTCTCTGGTCAACCATAAATAATCGCATTATATCAGAACTTTAAAATCAGAAAAAAAAGCCTATGACATATAGAAGAAAATTCAAATACTGGTTCTTTTGATTTGTTAGTGGCTTAAGGATTCCATATATTGGGTGATTACACAAAAAATTTGAAACTTCATTAACAAAGCAAATTTTTTTTTTAATATTTCTAAAATTGTTTATTATACCATCTACCATAAGAAGAGGGTATACTATTTTCATCATTCCGTGTAAACTTATTTTCATCATTCCGTGTAACTCATCAAAATATTGATCTAAGACTCCACAAAGCATTTATATTCTTGATCGTCTTGACATTCTAGGACGCTATCTTTTGAAGGATTAAGGCTAAACGCTTAAAATTTTTCCAAAAATACTTCTTATTAAAGTAGGGGGGTTGGGGTTTTAAATAGGCCAATTCGGTCCATGATTTGGTATAGCTGCCAAATGAACCAACTACTGTCCCAAGTATGGTTTAAACCGGTCTATAACTTCTAGAAAGCGCAATTATCGTCCGATTTGGTTGAAATTTTGCAGGTTGAAATGGTACAAAGCGGTTCATAACCTGATATGGCACTCATATAAACCAATCTCCCGATTTAACTCCAGGAGCCTTTAGAAGGCTCAATTCTTATACGATTTGGCTGAAGTATGATCTAAATCGGATCATACCTTGATATTCCTGAAGGCAATATAAGATTCGGCCCTGCCGAACTTAACACTTTTACATGTTTTTTTACTAAACGTTTTTATTTTTTCCAGCTGACAGCGCCGACTACATTCATCTCAGAGGAGCAGCTACTGAAGCGGCCAAATGTTTTAGGGCATGTATTTTTAATGCTTGCAGATTGGTAAGTGAAACGTTACATTTTATGTTCAGTACTGGAGGGCAGGGCTATATGTGTATACAGATCTGTTTATTTAAGTTTTTGGCCCGTAATAAGGCATTTATTATCTGACTGGCATCCCGGTGGTCCGCTTCGCTACCCCCGTTTTTGATACCCCCTTTTTAGTGTAGGACTTCCAAAGCCTAGGTAGGTTCTCAGTTTATAAGATTATGAAGTTTTGTTTTAATGGCGTATAAAATTTCAGAAATCGGTCCTCTTCTGTAAAGAAAGTACCAAATAGTACCACGAATAACAATACATCGGAAAAAATCATTTAGTAGCCCAATATATATTGTCAAGGTATAAATGAATCGCAATGATTATTTGTAAAGAAAGTATCATTTTGAATGTTTTAACACTTTTTGGTACCATAATGTACGAATTTTGAAGGGATCATTTAACCACCTGTTAAATATTGGGTTGCCCAAAAAGTAATTGCGGATTTTTTAAAAGAAAGTAAATGCATTTTTAATAAAACTTAGAATTAACTTTAATTAAATATATTTTTTTACACTTTTTTTCTAAAGCAAGCTAAAAGTAACAACTGATAACTGACAGAAGAAAGGATGCAATTACAGAGTCACAAGCTGTGAAAAAATTTGTCAACGCCGACTATATGAAAAATCCGCAATTACTTTTTGGGCAACCCAATATTTCCTTCTTGTACCAACATGACAAATTTTAGACCTCTAGTTCCATCTGCAAAGAAAATAGAAAAATCTGTGAAAGAAAATGGTACCAAAATGTATGAATTGTCAATAGATCATTTTGTCATGGTGAATAGATCATTTAGCCACCCATTATTTGTACCTAAAAGCCAAATTTCAGACCTCAAGATCCAAAATGGTGCCAATTTTGGTACTAAAATACACCAATTTTGAATAGTCATTTATTTCTTTGTTGTACCTACATCCCAAATTTCAGTCCCTCAGCTCCGTCTGAAAGGAAAGTACCAAATAGTACCAATTTTGGTACAAAAATGTAAGAGTTGTGAAAAAATCATTTAGTCATCATAATTTATTTCGAAGTTTCATCTAAACTAGTTTTCTAGCTCCATCTGGTCAGAAAGTACCAAATGGTACCGATATTGGTACCAAAATGTAAGAATTCCGAAAAGATCATAGTCGTCCATCATATTTTTTCCTAGTTGTACCTGCATGACAAATTTCAGAACTCTATCTTCATCTGTAAAGAAAGTATTAAATGGTACCAATTTTGGTGCCAAAAAGTACAAATTTTGAATGTTGTTGTACCTACATCCCAAAATTTCGGACCTTAGATTCATCAACAAAGAAGGACCAAAAAGTATCAATTTTGGTACCAAAATGTTAGAATTGTGAAAAGGTCATTTGGTCGGCAATCATATATTTCTAAGTTTTACCTACATGCCAAATTTCAGACCTCCAGCTCAATCTGCACCAATAGTACTAATATGGGTACCTAAATGTACGAATTGTAAAAAGATCATAGTCACTCATCATATTTTTCCTAGTTGTACCAGAAAGCCAGATTTCAGACCTCTACCTCCATATGTAAAGGTGTAACAAATGGTACCAAAATGTATGAATTTTTAATAGAACATGTTGACTACATCCGTCATTATTTTCTAAGTTGTGCCTACATGCCAAATTTCAGAACTCTAGCTCCATCTGTAAAGAAAGTACTATATGGTACAAATTTCGGTATTAAACGTACGTTTCCGCCCGTTACCAGCACTATTTTGTAATTTTTTCTTTTCACCCTCATCCTTTTGCCCATTTCGTTTCTTTTTGGTACGCCTTTTAGTACCTAAATGTACAAATTCCCACAAAATCTTACAGTCACCCAACTAAGGTTGCCATATTGTAGCAAACTTCAAAAATTCGCAGCTCTAGCTAAATAAAACAAATTAAGTACAAAATAGTACAAATTGCGGTACTAAACTTAATATTTCTCCCACTTCCGGTAGGATTTTCCAACTGTTTTTTCACCATACCTTTTTTCTATTTTTTCTAGCCCTTTCCGTTCGGGCTGGGAAAATATGTACCATTTCGTACTTTTTTGTACCTAAATGTACGAATATCACCGAATCAAGGCTTATCCTATGCCTATAACTCAAGACCAACATTCGGGCAAAACTTCCTGATTCTAGCTTTAGCCGTTTGGGCTGGGCGATGATCAGTCAGTCAGTCGGTCACGCTTCTCTTTTACATATATAGAGTTTGGTGAAATTTCACGCTTAGAATTTTGTTAGTCTTTTCAACATACGTGCCGAATATGGTTCAGTCAACATTGCGATATAGCTAACGTATATACTGGTCTCCAGATTTAGGTTGATGGGCTCATTAAAAGAATATATATTGCACGAATACGCCGAAAATTTCATACCGAGTATGGTCCATTCGAGTTTGTACCGAGCATGATTATGATCGGACCATATCTGGATATAGCCCCCTTATAGACCGATAACCCATTTGAAGTGTTTCCACCCATAAAAGGCGCATGTATTACCCGAATTCGTTGAAATTTGGCAGATTGCTGAAATTTGAACCTGTGAGTTGTGTTAGGCCCCCTTATAGACCGATAGCCCATTTGAAGGTTTTCCAACCATAAAAAGCGCATATATTACCCGATTTCGTTGAAATTTGGCAGATTGCTAATATTTGGATCTGTGAGTTGTATTAGGCCCCTTTACCCTCTAGAGGACGTTATTCTTATCCAATTCGGCTGAAATTTCGCACAGTGACTTTTTGTATGTCTTTGCCAAATAGCTCCCATATAAATCGGTCTCCCAAAGTTACTTCTTGAGCCTATATAAGGGGCAATTCTAATCTAATTTGGTTGAAATTTTGCACAGTGACATCTACCCCAACACCCAACCCAAGTATGGCCCGAATTGGTTCATAGTACCAATACCATATCAACATTTTCCTTTGTGCCTATAAAGAGATACCGTACACTAGACAAATTCTATCCATGGTGGATTCATCGAATATAAAATTCGGCCGGGCCGAACTATAAAGAGATATCATGCAAAGAACTTGACAAATTCGATCCAGGGTGGATCGATCGTATGTCGATTTAGCCATGTCCGTCCGTCCTTACGTCTGTTTGTCGAAAGCACGGTAACTTTTGAAGGAATAAAGCTATCCGCATGAAATTTTGCACAAATACTTCTTATTAGTGTAGGTCGGTTGGGATTGTAAATGGGCCATATCGGTCCATGTTTTGATATAGCTGCCATATAAACCGATCTTGGGTCTTGACTTTTTGAGCCTCTCGAGGGCGCAATTCTTATCCGATTGGAATGAAATTTTGCATGAAGTATTTTATTATGACTTTCAACCACTGTGCCAAATAAGGTTGAAATCGGTTCATGTTTTGATATAGCTGCCATATGAACCGATCCCCCCCAAAGGGTGCAATTCTTATTCGAATTGGCTGACATTTTACACAGGTCTCCAACATATAATTTAATTGCGGTCCGAATCGAACCATATCTTGATATCGCTCTAATAGCAGAGCAAATCTTTTCTTTAATCATTTTTATACCCACCACCGACGGATGGGGGTATATTCATTTTGTCATTCCGTTTGCAACACATCGAAATATCCATTTCCGACCCTATAAAGTATATATATTCTTGATCAGTGTAAAAATCGAAGACGATTTAGCCATATCCGTCTGTCTGTCCGTCTGTCTGTTGAAATCACGCTACAGTCTTCAAAAATAGAGATATTGAGCTGAAACTTTGCACAGAATATTTTTTTGTCCATAAGCAGGTTAAGTCCGAAGATGGGCTATATCGGACTATATTTTGATATAGCCCCCATATAGACCGATCCGCCGATTTAGGGTCTTAGGCCAATAAAAGCCACATTTATTATCCGATTTTGCTGAAATTTGGGACAGTGAGTTGCGTTGGGCCCTTCGACATCCTTCGTCAATTTGGCTCAGATCGGTTCAGATTTGGATATAGCTGCCATATAGACCGATCCTCCGATTTAGGGTCTTAGGCCCATAACAGCCACTTTTATTATCGCATTTTGCTGAAATTTGGGACAGTGAGTTATCTTAGGCCCTTCAACGTCCTTCGTCAATTTGGCCCAGATCGGTCCAGATTTGGATATAGCTGCCATATAGACCGATCCTCCGATTTAGGGTCTTAGGCCCATAAAAGCCACATTTATTATCCGATTTAGTTGAAATTTGGGACAGTGAGTTGTCTTAGCTCCTTCGTCATCCTCCCTCAATATGGCTCAGATCGGTTCCGATTTGGATATAGCTGCCATATAGACATATTCTCCAATTTAGGGTCTTAGGCCCATAAAAGCCACATTTATTATCCGACTTTGCTGAAATTTGGGACAGTGAGTTGTGTTAAACCCTTAAGGTCCAGATTCGGATATAGCTGCCATATAGACCGATCTCTCGATTTTAGGTTTTGGGCCATAAAAAGCACATTTATTGTCCGATTTTGCCGAAATTTGGGACAAAGAGTTAAGGTATGAGTTTTGCACCGGATTTTGACGAAAGATGGTTTACATATATACCCGAGGTGGTGGGTATCCAAAGTTCGGCCCGACCGAACTTAACGCCTTTTTACTTGTTTTGCCTAAGAAGAGATGCCGTGAAAAGAACTCGACAAATGCGATCCACGGTGGAGGGTATATAAGACTCGGCCCGGCCGAACTTAGCACGCTTTTATTTATTTCTTCCTATTTCTTGCCTTTCTCTCCCATTTTAGTACACTGACAATGGCTTGTTTAGCTCTGATTTGGCTTGGAGAACTGCTTCGATAACATCCCATGGCGATATAAGGGCATTCAAATTTCTGGATCAAGTAGGACGTTATTGCATCTCCCAAACACAAATTGGTAAAAATAGGTGAGTTGAAACCAGCAAATGGATAAGCGGAAATTTTTTTTGTAATAGACAGATTTTTTTAAACAACATATATAAGAAAAGTAAAAAAGCATTTAAAACCCCAACCCATGGTGGTGATTATAAAAAAAATCAAATATTTACTATTGGGTTGCCCAAAAAGTAATTGCGGATTTTTTAAAAGAAAGTAAATGCATTTTTAATAAAACTTAGAATGAACTTTAATCAAATATACTTTTTTACACCTTTTTTTCTAAAGCAAGCTAAAAGTAACAGCTGATAACTGACAGAACAAAGAATGCAATTACAGAGTCACAAGCTGTGAAAAAATTTGCCAACGCCGACTATATGAAAAATCCGTAATTACTTTTTGGGCAACCAATATTTACTTTATTGCATTCTGTTGTCGGAATTGCGTCCAGCTTAGACGAATTATATAATTATAAAATATTATTTAATAAATAATTGAAAAAAACTTTTTCTTACAGATGTGACACCACGGAAGCTTTTCTTCGATGCTACACAGCCAGCACTCCCTATACGATATCACTTGCAACACTACTTTAAAAGTGTTATAAGTTTTTCTCGCAAATCTTTTTTGTGGTTTTTTCTTAACAATCAGAATCACCCCATCAGCTAACTTATAAAATTGCAATGACTTATTAATAAAATTGGAATTAATTTAAATTTTAAACTTTTTATTGAAAATACAATTTTATTTAGTTTTATGGCATTAGATTTCCCGATAACCGAGTTGGGGTCGAGGGTTCGATTCCCACCAGAGGCCTTGGTCTATCGCCATTGTGGTAGCACAATGGTCTTAAAATTTTCTGAGTGAGTCTATAAAAGGACTGCCACTCTCCTCTAACCCTAACCTTAGCTGTTATTTATTATTTATAATAAGTTTAAAATTTCCAATTTTTATTTATTTCTTATTGAAAATACAAATTTGTTTTCAATCATACAACTATTGGGTTGCCCAAAAAGTAATTGCGGATTTTTCATATAGTCGGTGTTGACAAATTTTTTCACAGCATGTGACTCTGTAATTGCATTCCTTCTTAGAAAAAAAGTGTAAAAAAAGTATATTTGATTAAAGTTCATTCTAAGTTTTATTAAAACTGCATTTACTTTCTTTTAAAAAATCCGCAATTACTTTTTGGGCAACCCAATAGTATCGCAACATTTATAAACATCAATTAATCTAATTAACAAACAAGTGGCAGTACATTAACCTGCCTGAATTTCGAAAAAAGCCTTTGCTGAAATTTAGCCTTATTCAAGTTTCACAAATTCCAGTTTACTTTCACTACACAAGTACTTGCTGCATTAGAATAATAGGCAAGAGTATTGGCTATGCAAATATTCATATTTGTTTAAATAAAAACCGCTAATAAAAAATTCAGGCAAATTAGTAGCTGCCAAAGGCTTACTACGTTTATAGCAATTGAACGTTTAATTATGAAGCAATATTTGATACCTTTACTTGTGAGCTTAAGTATAACGGCAGCTAGAATAAAAATCCAGGTAGATGGCTATTTAAAAATGTCTGTTTCAATGGAATATTTTGTAAATTTTGGATTTCTTTTTTCAATTTCATCCAATTTTAGGGAGAATGGTGTAGTGGAACTTTTCTGCATAATGCTGTGAACAGATGTGCCTTAGCTCATGGCGCAAGTAGAGGTGAGACTTAAAGAAAAACAAGCAGTGATGGCAAAAATTTACCAACAAAAAGCGTAATTAAAATTGTAACAAGTAATAGCGTGCTAAGTTCGGCCGGGAACCCACCACCATGGAGTCTGCTAAGAATGGATACAAAATAAATTTAGTTGAAGGGCATAATTTTATTCTACATACCAAACTTCTGGCAAACCAGCAAAAATTAAAGCTTCTAGGATTCGAACAAGAATGATAGAGAGACCGGTTTACATGAGAGCTGTATCATGTTATAGACTGCTTTGGAACGTATTTGGCACAGTTGTTGAAAGTCGTAACAGAACACCGCATGCAAAATTTCAGCTAAATCGGACAAAAATTGCGACTTGTAAGGACCAGGTAGTCAAATCGGGAGATCGGTTAATGGGAGTTATATCAGATTTTGAACCGTACTTGGCAGAGTTGTTGGAAGTCATAACGGAACACCACATGCAAAATTTCAGCCAAATCGGAAAAAAATTTGCGGCATGTAAGGACTCAAGAAGTCTGATTGGGAGATCGGTTTATATGGGAGCTACATCAGGTAATAGACTGATTTGGACCTTAGTTGATATAGTTGTCATATCATCATGTGCAAATTTTCAGCCAAATCGGACAAAAATTACGGCTTGTAAAGATTCGAGAAGTCAAATCGGGAGATCGGTTTATGTGAGAGCTATACCAGGTTACAAACCAATTTGGACCGTACTTGACACAATTGTTGGAAGTCATAACAAAACATAATAAGTATAGTTCAGCCAAATCGGACAAAAATTGCGGCTTCCAGGGGTTCAAGAAGTGAAAACGGGAGAACGGTTTATATGGGAGCTATATCTAAACTTGATCCGATATGGCCCATTTGCAATTCCCAACGACCTATATCAATATTTAGTATCTGTGCAAAATTTCAAGCGGATAGCTTTTCGCGTTCGTGATTTCGACAGACGGATGGACGGACAGACATGGCCAGATCGACTCAGACGATCCAGAATATATATGCTTAATGGGGTCGCTTATCAATATTTCGAGGTGTTATAAATGGAATGACTGGATTAGCATACTCCCATCCTATGGTGGTGGGAATAAAAAGGGTAAAAAAGCTTAAATTTTGTGTAAAAAGAGTAAAGAAGTAAGAGCGTGCTAAGTTCGGCAGGGCCGTATCTTATATACCGTCCACCATGGATCGAATTTGTGGAGATCATTGCGCTGTATTTCTTTTTAGGCAAGCAAAGAATAATTGATAAGAATTGTTATGGTATTGGAGCTATATCAAGTTATAGACCAATTCAAAGTCATTGGGTAATATTTCAATCCATTCGGATAAGTATTGCGCCATGTAGGCGCTTAAAAGCATAATCGGTAGATCGGTTTGTGTGGGAGCGGTATCAGGCTATAGATCGATTTAGATCACATTATACACGAAGGTTGACGATAATGGGAGAAGTCCAGATCAGTTTAATGGCAGCTATATCGGGTTATGAACTGATTTTTAACCATACTTAGCACAGTTTTTGGACGTTCTAACAAAACATCTTCAGCAAAATCGGATAAGAATTACTTAGCACAGTTGTTGGAAGTCATAACGAAACACCTCATGCAAAATTCAGCAAAATCGGGTGAGAATTGTGCCCTCTAGCGGCTCAAGAAATCAAGATTCAAGAGCGGTTTATATAGCAGCTATACCAGGTTATGAACCGATTTGAACCATACTAAACACGGTTGTTGGAAGTGATACCAAAACACCAAGTGCAAAATTTCAGCAAAATTGGATAAAAAGTGCGCCCTCTATAGGCTGAAGAAATCAAGACCCAAGATTGATTTATATGGCAGCTATACCAGGTTATGAACCGATTTGAACCATGCCAAACACGGTTGTTGGAAGTTATACCAAAACACAATGTACAAAATTTCTGCAAAATTGGATAAAAAGTGCGTCCTCTAGCGGCTCAAGAAGTCAAGACCCAAGATCGATTTATATGGCAGCTATAACAGGTTATGAACCGATTTGAACCATACTTAGCACAGTTTTTGAAAGTGTTACCAAAACACCAAGTGCAAAATTTCAGCAAAATTGGATAAAAAGTGCAACCTCTAGAGGCTGAAGAAGTCATGACCCAAGATCGGTTTATATGGCAGCTATATCAAAACATGTACCGATTTGGTCCATTAACAATCCCAACCGATCTACACTAATAAAAAGTCTTTGTGCAAAATTTCAAGCGCTTGTCTTTACCCCTTCGAAAGTCAGCGTGCTTTCGACAGACAGATGGACGGGCGGACATGGATGGATAGAAATTGCTTCTTCTAGGGACTCAAGAAATTAAATCGGGAGATCGGGTTATATGGGAGCTATATCAGGTTATAGACCGACTCAGGCCGTACTTGGCTCAGTTGTCGGGGTCAAAACGGAACATTACATGCAAAATTTCAGCCAAATCGGACCAAAACTGCGGCTTCCAGAAGTCAAATCGGGAGATTGGTTTATATGGGAGCTATATCAGATTATAGACCGATTCAAACCGCACTTGGCACAGTTATTGTAAGTCATAATAGATCACTATGTGCAAAATTTCAGCCAAATCGGACAAAAATTGTGGCTCCCTTTGGCTCACGAAGTCAGATCGCGGGATCGGTTTATATGGGAGGCTCCCAAATAAACCCGTATCAAATCGATCTATAACCTGATATAACTTCCATACAAACCGATCTCTCGTTTTGACTTCTTAAGCCCTAACAAGCTGCAATTTCTGTCCAATTTGGCTGAAATTTGGTACGTGATGTTCTGTTATGACTTCCAACAACTGTGTCAAGTACGGTCCAAATCGGTCAATAACATGATATAGCTTCTATATAATCCGATCTTCCGATTTAACTTCTTAAATCCTTTCAAGCCGCAATTTTTGTCCGATTTGAAATTTTGCATGCGATGTTTTTTTATGACTTCCAACCACTGTGCGGAATACGGTCCAAATCAGTTTATAACCTGATACGGAGCTCTCATGTAAACTGGTCTCTTGATCATCCTTGTTCGCTTCCTAGAGGCTTTAATTTTTGCTGGTGTGACAGAAGTTTAGTATGTAGAATAAAAGTATGCCCTTTAACTTCAATTATTTTGTATAAATTTTTAGCAGAATCCATGGTGATGGGTTTCCAAGATTCAGCTCGGTGGAACTTAGCACGCTTTTATTTGTTTTTTTTTTTTAGTTTACGTTGATAACTATGTCCATCTCAGAGGAGCAGCCACTGAAGCGGGAAAATGTTTTCGAGCTTGTCTGTTCAAAGCTTGCAAATTGGTAAGTGTGCAATATTTGGCGAGTATGTTCTGGATCGGTCTAAAAACTTATATAGCCCACATATAAACCGATTCCCAGATTGGATACTTGAGCTCCTAGAAGCCTCCGTTTTCTTTTGGCACAAAGACTTCTGTTATGACTTTCATTATGCGTGCCTAGTATGATCCGAATCGGTCTAAAAACCTATATTACCCCATATAAACCGATCCCCGGATTTGGCTGCTTGAGCTCCTAGAAGCCTCAGTTTTCTTTAGACTCAAACGCTTCTATTATGCCTTTATGCTTGCCTAGTATGATTCGAATCGGCCTAAAAACTTTTATAGCCCTCATATAAACCAATACCCGGATTTAGCTTCTTGAGCCCCTTGAGGCCTCAATTTTCATCCGATTTGGAAGAAATTTGCTACAAGGACTTGTGTTATGACTTTAAATATCTGTACCAAGTACGCTCTAAATCGGTCTAAAAACCGGATTTGACTTCTCGAGCCTTCAGAGGCCTCAATTATCATCCGATTTGACTGAAATTCGGCACAATAGTTTGAGTTATGATTATAGCCACCATATTAACCGATTCTAGGATTTGAGTTTTTGAGACCCTACATCCCTTAATGTGACACAAAGATTTCTGTTATGACTTCCAACATCCGTCTTTAGCTTGATCCGAATCGCTAAACCGATCCCAGGATTTGAATTCTTGAGCCCTTAAAGGTTTTAATTTTCCCGCGATTTGACTCAAATTTGACACAAAGGCTTGTGTTATGATTTCAAACATCCATGTCGAGTATGATTCGAATCGGTCCGAATAGAGCCATCATATGAACCGAGCTCTGTATTCGACTTCATGAGCCCCTAAAAACCCCAATATTCACTTGATTTAGCTGAAGTTTGGCATAAAGCCTTCTGTTCCGACTTCCAGCATCCATGTTATGTATGATCGAAATCGGTCTATAAACTCATATAGACCCCATATAAACCAATTTCCGGATTTTGCTTGTTCAGCCCCTAGAATTTGAAGTTTTCCTCTGATTTGGTTGAAAATTGGTACATGAGGTATACTTATGTCTTCCAAAACTCACACCCGCATGTAACCAGCTAATTTTATAATTATATAAAGACCCGAAATAAATCGATTTCCGGATTTGAATACTAGAAGCCACCGTTTTTGTCTTTCCCGAGAAGTTCATTAATAAATACAGGCCTCCTTAAAACCCATACCCTGATATGACTTCTTGAGACCACAGATTTCTCAATCAATACCTCACATGCCACCATAGGCGGTTAGCATGTCCGCCTATGACGCTGAACGCCTGGGTTCGAATCCTGGCGAGACCATCAGAAAAAAAATTTCAGCGTTGATTTTCCCCTTCTAATGCTGGCAACATTTGTGAGGTACTATGCCATGTAAAACTTCTCTCCAAAGAGGTGTCTCACTGCGGCAAGCCGTTCGGACTCGGCTATAAAAAGGAGGCCCCTTATCATTGAGCTTAAACATGAATCGGACTGCACTCATTGATATGTGAGAAGTTTGCCCCTGATTCTTAGTGGAATATTAATGGGCAAAATTTGCATTTACCTCACATGATTGTTTCAAAATTATTCAAATACGAACTGAATTAACAAGGGTACATTTTTAGCAGACCCTCTGGTGATGGGTTCTCCTAAGATTCGGTCTGGCCAACTTAGTAAATTTTTACTTTTATTTTTCCTTCAATTGACATTGCCAAACCTTTTATTTCTATTTCCTTTTTTTTAGTACTCCGACAATGGCTTGTTTAGCTCTGATTTGGCTTGGAGATTAGCTGCAGTAACATACCATGGAGATATTCAGGCATTTAAATTACAAGAGCAAATAGCACGTTATTGCATTGCTCAAACTCGAATCGGCGGAAATAGGTGAGTTAATTACAGGAAAATCATTTTATAGTAAAAGAAAAGCCTAACATTATTTGCCAAATTAAGAAATCCAAAAACTATTGAAAAAAATTGTTTTATTTCAGATGCGACACTACAGAAGCTTTTGTTCGTTGTTACTCAGCCAGCAGTCCCTATAGGATATCATTTGTTTCGATTCTTTAAAATTATTAAGAGATTTAGTTTTGATTGAGATTTGTTTATTCTGTGGGAATTAAATAAATAAAATTTGGTTAATGGTGGCTTATTTTTCAGCACCTTCTGAAGATGGAACGATTCAAATTTCATCATTCCGTTTGTACTCGCAACATCTCGAAGGACCTTAAAATGTATATATGTATATTGTTAAAAGCCCGGCATTTTAATCCATTAACAACTAATGGGTAGAAAAATACCCAAAAATACTGCTCGAGTTAGGAAAGAGGCAATTTTTTTATTAAATCAAAAATAAAAATTAAATCAAAATTTTTTCATAAAATTCTATGAGTGAAATTTCTGGTTTCCGTTTCTGTTACATTTGAAGGGTTCTATATTAAAACAAGTAAGAAGGTGTTAAGTTTGGCCGGGCCGAACTATGGTTATGCACCAATTCGGGTATATATGTAAACCACCTTTCGCCATAATCCGGTGAAACATGCATAATTTATGCCCCCCCCCCCCCCCCCCCCCAGCTATATCGAAATATGCTTCGATTTCAACCAAATTCGACACGGATATTGAGTGGCCCAATAAGTAAAAGTCATTATTCAATTTTGTAGAACAAATATTGGTCTTTTTGGTAGTTTTATCCAAATATTGAAAGATCTGAACCATATACAATACGGATGTCGAAAAGACTAACATAAGTCACTGTGTAAAATTTCACAGAAATCAGATTATAAATGTGCCTTTAAAGGGTCCAAAACTTTAAATCGAGAGATTGGTCTACATGGCAGCAATATCCGAATCTGAACCGATCTGGGCCAAATTGAAACAAGATGTCTAAAGGCCTTACACAACTCACTGTCCCATATTTCGGCGAATTAGCACAATAAATGCGTCTTTAATGGGCCAAAAACCTTAAATCGAGAGATCGGTCTATATGGCAGCTATATCCAAATCTGAACCGATCTGAGCCAAATTAAAGAAAAATGACGACTGGCCTAACACAACTCACTATATCAAATTTCAGCAAAATCGGATAATAAATATGGTTTTTATGGACTTAAGACCCTAAATCGGCAGATCGGTCTATATGGTAGCTATATCCAAATCTGGACCGATCTGAGCCAAATTCAAGAGGGATATCGAAGGGCCTATCACAACTAACTTTCCCAATTTTCGGCGAAATCGGATTATAAATGCGCCTTTTATGGGCCCAAAACCTTAAATCGAGAGATCGGTCTATATGGCAGCTATATCCAAATCTGAACCGATCTGAGCGAAATTCAAGAGGGATATCGAAGGGCCTATCACAACTAACTTTTCCAAATTTCGGCGATATCGGATTATAAATGCGCCTTTTATGGGCCAAAACCTTTAATCGAGAGATCGGTCTATATGGCAGCTATATCCAAATCTGAACCGATCTGGGCCAAATTGACGAAGGATATCGAAGGGCCTAACATAACTCATTGTCCCAAATTTCAGCAAAATCGGATAGTAAATGTGACTTTTATGGGCTCAGAATCTTAAATCGAAAGATCGGTCGATATGGCAGCTATATCCAAATCTAGACCGATCTAAGCCAAATTGAAGAATTGAACTCACTATATCAAACTTCAGCAAAATCGGATAATAAATATGGTTTCTATGGGCCTAAGACCCTAAATCGGCAGATCGGTCTATATGGCAGCTATATCCAAATCTGGACCGATCTAAGCCAAATTGAAGAATGTTGTCAAGTGACCTAACACAATTCATTGTCCTAAATTTCAGCAAAATCCGATAATAAATGTGGTTTTGATGGACCTAAGACCCTGAATCGGGGGATTGGTCAATATGGGAGCTATATCAAGATATAGTCCGATATAGCCCATCTTCGAACTTAACCTGCTGATGAACAAAAAAAGAATCTGTGCTACGTTTCAGTTCAATATCTCTTTTTTTAAAGACTGTAGCGTGATTTCAACAAATAGTCGGCCAGACGGACGGACATGGCTAGATCGTCTTAGATTTTTACGGTGATCAAGAATATATATACTTTATAGGGTCGGAAGTGGATATTTCGATGTCTTGCAAACGGAATGACAAAATTAATATACCCCCATCCTTCGGTGGTGGTGGTAATAAAAACATGTTATTATCTTATAATAAAATATAAATTTTATTATTAGGTTACAAAGCACCCTCCATTGTAAGTCCAACTGGAAGATTAACTCTAAGGCATTGTACTAACTCCTCTGTCTTGTGGCATCTAAAAGTGAGGGCCAAAATAATTTTTCGAAAAATTTCAAGTAACATTGCTTTAACTCACATATTTGTTAGTGGTTTGGCTTCTATTGTCCTTGTGCAATATACAGCCACTCTTTTCACTAAATTCCAAGTATAGCGATTCGAATTTTTTCGAGTGAAGGCATAAGCTGTGGTCTCTGGCACATTAGCAGCAAAGTAACCATTGCCAGTGTACTGGAAAATATAGGAAGATATTAAAATTAGTGTCTAATTTCTTTAATTAAGAAAAAAATATAACTATTTAATTATAATTATAAAAAATTTAAACATAATAATTTGAAAAATCATGGAAATTTGACTTTTTTTATACAAAATGCACTACTTACCGCTGCACAGGCAATCATTTGGCAAGCACGAAAACACTTTATATGCTCATTCCTTGAAGGTTTCAAGTATCTATAGTCCACAATATCAGCTGAAATTATGATTAACTATCAGGTGAAGGTAAAATCAAAAAAATTTTCTTGAAAATATACCTGCAATAGCCCCATAAGTTCCGGCGCAACTATTTATAACATTAGTCAAAAATTGACCACTGCACCAATCGTTCTTTTAAAAATAGAAAACACTCAAATATTAAAATTCTAACCAAATTTTTAAACAAGCTTTAGCCATACTGGTTTAAGAGATTGTCCCAAAGCCACAATTGAACATATCAATAAAATGCAAAATATTTTCATTGTGAATCCGAACCACATCAACTTTACACGTTCAAATTATTTAAGAAGACTGTGGTTAACTGACCCGCATTGTATATATATATATGCCTAATTCAATTATTAATAACAAGAAAGCAAAAAAATTATTAATTTGTTGCTCATTATAGCATTTGAAATTTGCAAAAAGTGTGTGACATATTCCCAGGTCATACATTATATTGTATTGGGTTGCCCAAAAAGTAATTGCGGATTTTTTAAAAGAAAGTAAATACAATTTTAATAAAACTTAGAATGAACTTTAATCAAATATACTCTTTTTACACTTTTTTTTCTAAAGCAAGCTAAAAGTAACAGCTGATAACTGACAGAAGAAAGAATGCAATTACAGAGTCACAAGCTGTGAAAAAATTTGTCAACTCCGACTATATGAAAAATCCGCAATTACTTTTTGGGAGCCCAATACTTAGTAACATAACGACTAGGCAGCTAAATTAACAGAAACAAGTAAGGTAAGGCAAGCCGACTACATATTACCCTATACCTGCCCTATAAGTGGAAATCGGGAGCTATGTATATCTTATTCTGAACCGAAAGAAGTGAACTTCGGTGAAGGTTTTCATATTGGTTATTAAGTTTTGAACAAATGTTTTCAAAATTGAATTGATTTTCTTGAAATTTTAAGAGTGCAGAATGGTCCCATGGTGAAAATAGGGTACTTTATTTTTTTCATATCTGAAAATGGCTGCGGACCCTCTCCCTTACACCAATTTTTAAAAATGTCAAATCTCGGAGATGGCTTGTGGGGTTTAAGCGAAGTTTTGCTTGGAGTCGTACGTTTGGGTTGGGCTATTTGGGGGGACCGGTCTATCCCAAGGTTAGGTTATGTTGAAAAGAGGTTGCGGATATTAATCCGCCCTATACTACTATGGACATACACCTAAGCCAGTAATAGGTTTGTTGCGCGCTCTAAATATAAAAAAGTAATGTCCAAAATGTAAAATCTAAGTTAGGAATTCGGTGCTACTTACAAAATCCTTAATTGTTCTCCATACCACTCTCCTAAGTTGATTCATGTCTGGTATTGTGTCCCCACCGGTGTCTTTTAGCCGCGAAAGCCGGGCAATGACATAAGAAAAGCTCCAACGATTCATCATCATCCCCACATGCCCTACACACGCTATTACTTGCCTCACCGATTTTGCATAAGTGAGCTCGTAACCCTATGTGTCACATTATGATATCGTACCACAAGCTATACTGACCGCCTTCTTACTTCCTTTCAGTAATAGCTTCGTCTTCTCACGATCCGGATCACCCCATAGGATTTTCACCGTCCTACCGACTGTTTCGCTGTTGCACAGTGTTATATGCGTTCGTTGCCCACGCCCTACACACGGATTGCGACGACCCGAAAGCCTTTGTGTTAACCAAGTTTATTGACGGCACTCCTCTGGCCTTCACTGCCAAATCGTCTGCCCTTACTCCGTTATGTCCCGGCATCCAAACGATGCGGATTTTGGTATCCTCAGGGAAGGCGTTAATCTCCTTCTTACATTTTAAGATTGTTCGTGATTTTACCGTCCTGGTTGTTATTGCCCTTATGGTCATTTAACTGTCCGTAAAGATGTTGACACTCGACGTCATCGCGTTAGCACCACATCACCTCATGCATTTCGTGATCGGCCGGATTTCTGACTGCAGGACCGTATTATGCTCAGGCGGTCTAAAACAGTTCTCAGTCCTTGGGTTCTCAATGTAGACTCCCAGGCCCACTCTGTCCTCTAGCTTTGATCAATCCGTGTAACATGATCTTCCACATGGCAATACTAGGGTTCCGTCAGTCCAAGACTGTGCCGCTGTCGTCAGTGCCTCGCACTCGACCTCAAGTATAGTCTCAGGAATTTGATCTGAAATCTCTTCCTTTCCTTCCCGAGTCGCCTCGATTATACCGCGATGGTATGAGCCACTCACATTCTCAAACCATTCTACCATCGCCTTAAGTCTCATAGCCGCAGTGCTTGCCTCACTCTTAATCTATGTGTTAATGGGTCGGATATCCAGAATAGTTGTGGGCATGGTCTTCATCGCTCCACCTATGCCTAGACAACATGTTCTCTGAACCTGTTGTATGGTCCTTATGTTGCACTTTTTCTCCATAGCAATCCACCAAACTACTGAGGCATCACGCTCCTGTAGAGCCAGTGGACTATTCTCTACATAGTGCCCAACATCTGTGAGCCTTCTCAGTACGCCCCTGAATGTGACACTTCCAATTGAGTTTCCTATCTAAGATCACTTCTAAGTATTTGACCATGTCAGCTATCGAATCACTCCTAAATCGGACATATTTGCCGACCATGGCAATATGGGAGTCAAATTAAAGGTAATTGAGAGTTGAATACGAATCGGATGTCAAAACGTGGGATCAAGTGTTTTGGGGGGTCACAAAACACCCCCAAAGAGGACAAAATTCCGACGATTGCAAAGGTCTTTGGGAGTAAGGCACGAAAGGTCTTTGAGGGCAGAGCATGAATCTGATATTTGATCGCCCCACCCCCTAAACGGCCCCCAAAAGGCGGACAAATAAACCAACCATTGTAATATGGGACTCAAATGAAATATATTTGAGATTAGAAAACGAATTTGATATCCAATATTTGGGCCAATAGTTTGGGGGATGCCTCATTCAATTAAGGCATTTACATTGCAAAACTGTTAGTCAAGCGACATAAATACGCGAAAGCGCGGCGGAGCTGGCCCGGTTCAGCTTGTTTTATGTAAAAAGTACTTAAGTACCCTTTAGTTAAGCTTATTCGTTTAAATTCTTAGTATAATTCATGATGGTTAGTTTCCAAGAGTGGTGCCGGCCGAACTTAGCACGTTTTACTTGTTTTTAGTCTGTTTAGCCCAAATTGTTATTGCCTAGACTTTGAGTAAATGAATTTATGAAATTAAAATTTGTAATATAGTATTGATATATAAAATTTTATTTGAAATCAAAAACAAATGTTCTACAAATACAAAATTTCAAACATTTTGTCCTGCTGCTTGTCTTAAAAAAGTCCTTCATAACTGGCTCCGCGAGGTAGATTTGCTCGCATGCATTGTATAAACTCTTCGGTTTTGTCGCATCTTAAAAAAATTATTAATAAATAAGATATACATATGGGTAATTCCACAACAAAGTAAAAATTAAATAAATTTAATGCTTTTAACAATAATTTAAGAAAATTTAAAATTAATCAAAATTCTCATCATTCTCTCATGTCGCGAAATTTGTGTTATGTTAAAACAAGTAAAAAGGCGTTAAGTTTGGCCAGGCCGAACTTTGGATACCTACCACCTCGTTTATATATATAAACCACCTTTCGTAAAAATCCGGTGAAAAATGCATAATTTATGCCCCCATAGCGGCTATATCGAAATATGGTCCGATTAGGACCACATTCGGCCCGGACGTTGAATGGTCTAATAAGATCAAGCCATTGTTCAATTGTGTAGAACAAAATATTGGTCTATTTGAGAGCCATATCCACATATAAAACGATCTGAAGTATATTCGACACCGATGTCGGAAAGCCTAAATAAGTCACTGTGTCAAATTTCGGCGAATTGGGACTATAAATGCGCCTTTTATGGGGCCAAGACTTTAATTCGAGAGATCGGTCTACGTGGCAGCTATATCGAAATCTGTACCGATCTGGGCCAAATTGAAGAAGTAAATCGAAGAGCCTAACACAACTCACTGTCCCAAATTTAAGCAAAATCAGACAATAAATGCGCCTTTTATGGACCCCAAGACCTTAAATCGAGAGATCGGTCTATATGGAAGCTATATCCAAATCTGAATCAATCTGGGCCAAATTGAAGAAGGATGTCGAGTGGCTTAACACAACTCACTGTCCCAAATTTTAGCAAAAACGGATAATGAATATGGCTCTTGTGGGCCTATGACTTTAAATCGACGGATCGTTCTATATGGGGGCTATAACAAGATAAAGTCCGTTTTAGCCCATCTTGGCACTTAACCTACCTATGGACAAAAAAAAAAGAATCTGTGCAAAGTTTCTGCTCAACATCTCTATTTTTAAAACGGACGGACATGACTGGATCTTTATAAGGTCGGAAATGGATATTTCGATGTATTGCAAACGGAATGACAAAATGAATATACCCCCATCCTTCGGTAGTAAAAGCGTGTAAAATTCGGCCGGGCTGAATCTTGGGTACCCACCATCATGGATTCCGCTTAAAATGTCACCTTTGGTTTCAAGAAGTCATATCGGGATATCGCTGATGTTGTAGGGGATCGGTTTATGTGGGAGCTATATCTGTTTATAGACCAATTCGGATTATACTTAGGATGGATATTGGAAGTCATAACACTAGTTTGTGTTCCAAATTTCAGACCAAATCGCATGAAAATTGAGGCTTGTAAAGGCTTAAGAAGTCAAATGCGGGGATCGGTTTATATAGGGGGGCTATATCCAAATCATCAAAAGGATGTATTTGTGCAAAATTTGGAGCAAAATTTGTGAAAAATTTAGACAGATGGACGAACGGCCATGACTATATCGACTCATACCTAAAGTGGAACTCCTTCTGACTGCCAGTGCGAGACACACACACAGAAGGTGTTCTATAGTCTCTTCTTCTTCGATCTCGTTCTCACAGTTTCTGCAAAAGTCGTTACTGGCAACCTTCAGTCTTTAACTATACTTGGCATAGTTGTTGGAAGTCAAAACAAAACAGCCAAATCGGATAATAACTGCGCCCGCTAGCGGCTCAAGAAGTCAAGATTCGAGATCGGTTTGTATTGGAGCTATAACAGGTTAAGAGCTAATATGGGCCAATATTGGCATATTTTTTAGAAGTTATAATGAAACGCCTCATACAAAATTTCAGCCAAATCGGAAAAGAATTGCGCCCTCTAGAGGCGCAAGATCCGAGATCGGTTTATATGGCAGCTACATCAGGTTATAAAACTATTTTGACGATACTAAGCACAGTGGTTGGAAGTCATAACAAAATACCTCATAAATAGTTGCAGCAAAATCGGGTAGGAATTGCGCCGTCTAAAGGCTCAAGAAGTCAAGATCCAAGATCGGTTTGTATGGCATCTATAGCAAATCATGGACCAATATGGCCCATTTACAATCTCAACCGAACTAGGAAATATTTGTGCAAAACTTCAAGCGTCTAGCTTTTCTCCTTCAAATGTTAGGATGCTTTACACAGACAGGCGGGCATACGGTCAGACGGTCAAACGGTGGAGGGTATATCAAATTTTTTCCGATTAACTTACATGTTGTGTCTTTTGTTCTCATATTGAAATGATATGGAAGGAATTGTTTTTATACAAAATCTGCCCACATCTCTAGCCAAGGTCCAAATATAAGGATTTTTTCGAGTAAACGCAAAAGCAGTGGTTTGTGGAGCATTATCAGCAAAGCTGCCATCGGTGTTAAACTGATGAAGAAAATGAGAAAAAAATAAATGATAAGCACAAAATTTTAAAAGTGGGTTTCTGAACAGCATGGTAGACCAAATTCTCAAGCAACAGGGGGAGGTAGTTGTTATCAGAGCTCTATAAACTGTAAAACTACCCCCACATCATCATTAGGCTCTATCGAATGGGTTATCATACAATATGTAAGTGTGCCAAAAACTTTTATGAGCTACATTTTCAAGTCTACCACTTTAACCTAAACTCACCGCTCGGCATATGGAAAATTGACAGGCACGAAAACATTTCATTTTCTCATTTCGAGAAGGTTTCAGATTGCGATAATCAATGTAATCAGCTGCAAAAGGTTTCTCATTTAATAAAAAATTCAATAAAATTTTACCAAATCTTTGATAATATCTTACCTATGGTAGCTCCATACATTTGTCCACAATACTTTAAGGCTTGACCCAAAAAAGTACCACTACACCAATCATTCTACAAAAAAAGGACATTCCTTAAATTAAATCTTTAAGTATCAAATAATAACACAAAAAATTCTTTACTCACTGGTTTTAATGCCAATGAGTAATTGGCTATAGAAACCAACAATAGGATCACCAAAAACTTCATTATTGCTTACTTTCTAAACTTGGTAGATTTTTTTTATTTACTGAACCCTTAAGATTTCAATAGCCTTTATATAATGACATTTTGTATTTCGTTTTTTGTATGTTGTTTAAATTAAATGTTTTTTTTTTCTTCAAAAAATGCCGCCTATTTGTTTATTTTATATAATAAATTAATTGTCTGTATCGTCCATTATATTGTACACTTATTAATTACCCTTATAAATACTTTGTCCATCATTTTATCACAATTAAATAGAAATTGCTATAATTTATTTAATCTATAAGATCATGTTTCACTCCTCTTACCTGTGGAGTGATGAAACTTACAAATCAGTCACAACAAATGAACAACAAAATAATCCAGTTTGTGTTTGAAATTTTTTTTATTTTAATAATAAATGTCATTTGAGCTGAACACCTTCAAATTACTATCTTTATTGGTTTAGCATTAAGCGAAATGTATAAATGTGGTAAACCCAATTATACAAAATATTATATTAATTTTGGGAATCATTTTTTGGGACTCACACATCATCCGAAATTAACAAAGGTATTAATCGATCCACTTAATCGGAAGGTGAGCTTACATCGGAGTTTTATCAGGTTGTAGACTGATTTATACAAAATTGCCGGTGATAATCTGCTGTGCCTTCAAACAACTGTGCCAAGTACAGTCCAAATTGGTATATAAACTGATACATCTCCCATATAAACCGATCTTTCGATTTGATATCTCGATCATCTGGAAGCCGCAATTGTTGGCCGATTTCGCTTCAAATTTTCACGAACTGTTTAGTAATAACTTCCAATATCCCTGATATTGAAGGCACAGCAGAATATCACCGGCAATTTCACAGCAGAATTGCCACTTCTGGGGCTGCAGAAGTAAAATCAGAAGAACTTTTAATTTGGAAGCTACATCAGATTATATACCGATTTGCACCATACTTATCCAAGAAGTTGAAAGCCATAATAAAACACTCCATGGAATAGGACTCAAGCGAATAGGACAGAAATTGAGGCTTCTAGGGGCTAGAGAAGTCAAATCGAAGGACCACTTTAGAAGGAAACTATATTTAAATCTTAACCGATATAGCCCAGGGTTGTTGGACCCCAAAACCACGCGCAAAATTTCACCCACATCGGATAACAATTTTAACTTCAGGGGGACAAGAAATATCAAGTTATGCGTACACTTGAAAATGTTTGTCATAATTTCAAAAGAATGTTTGTGTGTTCCTTATAGACTCAGAAACGGCTGAACAAGTTTTCTTGACATTTTCACAGATGGTGCAGAATGACCCCGTGGTGAAAATAGGGTACTAAATTTTGTGCGCTCTCATATAGTGCCCTTAAAAATAAAAATTTGGTATCCAAATTGCGGATGGGGTACCTAGGGGGGCTGCCCCACCCTAAAACCTACCAAACATATATTTATACCAATCACGACAATATGGGACTCAAATGAAAGGTATTTAGGATAAGAAAACGTATCTGATATCCATTTGTCGAACCAAGTGCTAGGGGAACCACCCCAACCCCCAAAACACCCCTTAATCGAACATATCATGGCAATATGGGAGTTAAATGAAAGGTATTTGCGAGTAGAATACGAATCTGATATCCAAATGTGGGACTACGTTTCTGGGGGTCTACCCCTTCCCCAAAACACCCCGAATCTGATATCCAAATATGAGACCAAGTGTTTGGGGGGGCCGCCTCTTACCAAAAACATCCCCCAAAGGGGACAAATTTACGACCATAGCAATATGGGGCTCAAATGAAAGGTCTTTGGAAGTAAAGCACGAATTTGATATCAATATTCGGGAAAAGTGTCTATAGGTCCATGCCACCCCCACAACACCACCCAAATAGGATGAATTTGCTGACTATTGCAATATGGGGCTCAAATAAGAGGGTTTTTAAAGTGGAACACGAATATATTTTCCAGGCCAACTCACTGAGTGGCCACCCATCCCCCAAAATACCCCCCAAGCCGGTCATGTTTGCCGACTATGGAAATATGGGGCTTAAATTAAAGGTATGTGGGAGTATCTGATATCAACATTAGGGGCCAACTGTCTAGCGGACGTCCCACCACCATAACAACCCCCAATTAGGACGTATTTGCTCATCAAGACAATTTGGGTCTTAAAGAGAGTGGAACAAATATTCATAGTTTTGAGGGCCAATACACCAAACCGGACATATTTCCTGACTTTTGCAATAAGGAGTTTAAATGAGATTAGAAAACTAATTTGATACCCAATTTTGAGGGCAATGGCAATATGGAGTTCAAATAAATGATATATATTGTAGATATATGAGAATGGGGCACGTTGCTGATATATTTATTCAGAGCTTAGAATTTGGGGTTCTTGGGCCCGTTGCTCCCCAAACCACTGCCTTTGCGTTTACTCGAAAAAAAAATCCTTATATTTGGGCCTTGACTAGAGAAGTGGGCAGATTTTGCATAAAAACTGTCCTCTATATCTTATATCATTTCAATACGATAATAAAAGACACAAAGTTAATTGAAATAATTTGTTATACCTTCCACCATAGGATGGGGGTATGCTAACATCGCCATTCCGTTTGTAACACATCGAAATATTGTACTTGAAAGTATATATATTCTTGATGGCCATGACATTTTAAGTCGATATAGCCATGCGCGTCTCTCTGTCTGTCCGTGGAAAGCACGCTTACTTTCGAAGGAGTATAGCTAGACGCTTGAAATTTGGCATAAATGCTTCCTTTTAGTAGAGGTCGGTTGAGATTGTTAATGGGCTATATCGGTGCATGTTTTGATATAGATGCCATATAAACCGATGTTGGATCTCTACTTTTTGAGCCTTTAGACAGCACAATTCTTAGTCCACTTTGCCGAAACTATGTATGAGGTGTTTTGTTATGACTTCCAAGCACTGTGCCAAGTATGGAATTTGACATAGCTGCCATTAGGCCGATCTCGGATCTTGACTTCTGCTGAAGTGATTTATTATTATCCGATTTGGCTAAAAATTTGCAAGTAGCCTTTTGTTCGGACTTCCAACAACTATGCCAAGATGGTTGATAACCTGATATATCTCCCATATCAACCGATCTCACGATTATACTTATTGAGCCTATAGAGGTGGCTCAATAAGTATAAGACTTGACAGAAGTTTTGTGGAACGAATTCTCCTATGACTTTCAACATATGTGCCAAATATGGTATGAATGGGTCAATAACCTAATATAGCTTCCATATAAACTGATCTCCCGGTATTCCTTTTTGAGCCTCTATAAGGCGCAATTTTTATACGATTTGGCTGACATTTTGCACAATTGCTTCTACTATGGTCTCCAACATCTAAACCAAGTTTAGACCACATCGGTTAATACATTGATATAAAAAGCTTCAATAGCAATTCATATCCATCCATCCATGGTGGAGAGTATATAAGTGTTTTGTTATGATATTCAACAACTGTGCAAAATATGTTTCAAATCGGTCCATAACCTGATATAGCTGTCATATAAACCGATCTTGGGTCTTGACTTCTTGAGCCCCTAGTTGGCGCAATTCTTATCCGATTTGAATGAATTTTTGCATGAAGTATTTTGTTATGATATCCAACAACTGTGCCAGGTATGGTTCGAATCGGTTCATAACCTGATATAGTAGCTGTCATATAAACAGATCTGGGGACTCTTGAGCTTCTAGAGAGCGCAATTCCTACCCGATTTGGCTGAAATTTTGCATGCCGTATTTTATTCTTACCTTCAACAACTGTGTCAAATAAGGTTCAAATCGGCTCATAACCTGATATAGCTGTCATATAAACCGATCTTGGGTCTTGACTTCTTGAGCTTCTATAGAGCGCAATTCCAACCCGATTTGGCTGAAATTTTGCGTGACGTATTTTATTCTTACTTTCAACAACTGTGTCAAATAAGGTTCAAATCGGTTCATAACCTGATATAGCTGCTATATAAACCGATCTGGGATCTTGACTTCTTCAGCCTCTAGAGGTCGCAATTATTATCCGATTTGCCTGAAATTTTATACGACGGATCCTCTCATGACCATCAACATATGTGTTTATTATGGTCTGAATCGGTCTATAGCCTGATAAAGCTCCCATATAAATCGATCTCTCTATTTTACTTCTTGAGCCCCCAAAGGGGATCTTCTGGATCTTCTCGACATTCTGAATCGAATTGGCCATGTCCGTCCGTCCGTCTGTTGAAATCACGATAGCGGTCGAACGCGTAAAGCTAGCCACTAGAAAATTTTCACAGATACTTCTTATTAGAGATTGCAAATGGACCATATTGGTTCAGATTTGGATACAGCCCCCATTTAAACCGATCCCCGGATTTGATTTCTTGAGGCCTTAGAAGCCTCAATTTTCATCCGATTTGGCTGAAATTTTGAGCAAAGACCTGCGTTTGATTTTTAACACCCATTCCAAATGTGATTCGAATAAGTCCCCATATAAACCGATCCCCGAATTTGACTTCTTCAGCCCTTAGAAGCCTAAAGTTTTACCTGATTTGGCTCAAATTTGGCCCAAAAACCTACCTTATGACTTACAACTTCAGCACCAAGTTTTATCTGAGACTGCCAATTTGGTGATATAGGCTTCCTAAATATTGATATCCAGATATGACTTCTGGAGACCAATTTAATTCAAATGCAAACTTAGTTAATAAGGGTACATTTTTGGCGCCCGATTTTTGCCGTTCCTCGCTGGTTTAATATATGGTTTAATAATAAGTATTGTACAATATTTATTCTATTGGGTTGCCCAAAAAGTAATTGCGGATTTTTTAAAAGAAAGTAAATGCATTTTTATAAAACTTAAAATGAACTTTAATCAAATATACTTTTTTTACAATTTTTTTCTAAAGCAAGCTAAAAATAACGGCTGATAACTGATGCAATTACAGAGTCACAAGCCGTTGAAAGAATTTGTCAACGCCGACTATATGAAAAATCCGCAATTACTTTTTGGGCAACCCAATATTTTAATAGAAAATATTGTATAATATTTTTTAATGATTGTTAAATAGGTTTAATGGGAAATTTTTGATAATACATCAATGTTCACAAACACTATTTGGCTCCTTTAAATTCTCGCAATAGGCACCTTCTAGTGATAGCTTGACTGGGGATTTAGCTGGTAAACAGCGCATAAAAGCTTCAACTATGTCACATCTGAAAGTGAAAAATTTTATAATTAAAATTTTATTTTGTATATTTTTTCCAGCATCATTTTATTATTCCTTTTCAAAGACAACGAAATATTGTCGTGAAATTCTATGGCGATTTAGTCATGTTGATTTTTTTCTAAAGTCTTTAATAATCTAAAGCTAAAGTCTTTGATCTTTTTACTGATAGTTTGCATTGTCTTTTCAGTGATTTTCTAACGAATATGGATTGGCACAGTAAAGTTGATCTCATTGAAAGTTTTTTCTTGCCTAATATAAAATTACTTACTTGTTGCCTGAAACCGGCAGCAATTTCATGCATTCATGGGCAGCTTTTTCGGCAAGAGGCCATATAGCGGGATTTCGGCGGGATGTCATGTAACCCGTTGTTTGTGGCGCGTTGGCAACTAAAATGCCATCTGGATTGAACTTTAGCAAGGTAAAGATATAAAATAAATATTGAATATAAGAAAATATTACATTAACATGATATTTATGAACATAAAACCAAACTAAGGTTAAGGTTTTTCTTGATCTTATTCCACTGCGAAGTACCATACTTACCGCCTTACATTCATTAAACACACAGGCTCTAAAACATTTGGCTTTGTGATCCGCAGCCCATCTAAGTTGTATATAATCCTCAATGTCGGCTAGGAGAATATTACAATTTTTTTATAAGTATATTGGGTCCTTTAGGTTCTTCCCAGCCTTTACTTACCCTGCGTGGCACCGTGTTCTTTGGAGCATTTATCCACTGCACCTCTTAAAAAACCACCAGTACAAAAATCATTCTAAAAATTAAATTTTTAAAATAAATTTGTAAAATTCAAACAACAGGCATCACTTACAGGATTTACCGCATAGGCTATGGCCAAAAATGTTACAAAGACAATACAACACTTCATGATAAGATTATGACTTTCTTAGTGAATGTTTTGCAGATGACTGTTTGTTGTGCACAACAGAATATTTTCGTTATATATGCACTTTGGTGAATTGCAAAGATTTACCTAAAAAAAACGAACAGAAAGGAGCACTCATATGTCGTAACCGTCATTGAAGATTAACTTAAGATATTTTCAGTTTCTCTTTAAATTCGGTAAAACTTTCCATTTGTCCGACATAATTGTAACGTCATTTTCAAATGATGACCTAAATTAAGACAAGTTCTTGAATTAACATACCTTAAGAGTATTGGGGAATGGGTCAATGAAAATGGAATGACCAAATGAATATAGCCAGTTCTACATTGGTGGCAAAAAAAATATTGATTTTATGCATTTTATTCCAGGTATAATTTGCATTGTCTTGCATTATGCCGTTGAATAACAGAGTTCAATATATGAAATCAGACGTTTTATTCATTCCGCAGCATAGTTTTAGGCTCAAATTACATTAAAGATATAACAATTTTAATAATATAAATAAATAATAATATAAATAAATTTTTACTTTATTAATATATTTGATTAATGTTCATTCTAAGTTTTATTAAAAATGCATTTACTTTCTTTTAAAAAATCCGCAAATTCTTTTTGGGCAACCCAATATCTTTGACTGCACAGGGTTAAGGGTATTTTAAGTGGATTAAGGAATTTTGGTAATGGGTTAAGGATTTTTGTTGTTGTTATTGGGGTAGTTGTACGAATAAGTAGACTGGTGGATTTTATGTATTGCCATGAAATGATATTCCAGCAGGACTGTTCGCTTTGACGCATTGTACAAAATTTTCAGACAGGTCGCATCTAAAAAGCAAACAAAATTATGTTTAAAACTCACAGGAAAAAGAATACAATGTAGATGAGGCTGAGAAAAGAACTTTGAACAAATTATGATAGATAAGGTCTGTAAAAAAAGTATCGTTTGTCCCTTAGCCACTCACATCCGCCCTTGCCAATGAAGGGGGCCAATTCCCACTACATAGGGAAGCATATACCCTTAATCCGACAGGGTTATGGAGGATTATTAGAGGGTTAAGGTAATACCGGTAAATAGAATTTTTGTTAAAAAATTTTAAATTATTTCTTTTACGAAAAATACAAAAAATAACCTGGAAGGTTAATTTTTTTGGGGGAATTTAATTTTGTAAAGTTCCCTTCTTTTCTTTTATTATTAATTTTTGAAAAAATTTTGTTGCAAGATTTTTTTTTGGTTTTTTTATACTTTAACATTTTTTCACCTTCAAAGATTTTCAAATTTTTTTCGTTTTATTTTACTTACATAGTGTAACCCACTGGAATGGTATTCATACAGTATCTGGCTGCCTTTTCTACTAGAGGCCGTAGGGAGGGATTCCTTCGTGTTGTCCAAAAGCCCATAGATTGTGGTAGATTCGCCTCAAACCTCAAATCACTAGTGAACTGTAAAAAGAGAAACAAATTAAAACGTTATAAGTTTGGCTGTGCCGAATCTTATATACCCTCCACCATGGATTGCATTTGGATCATACTTAGCATAACTGTTAAAAGTCGAAACAAAAGTCCTGCAAAATTTCAGCCAAATCGGATTGTAATTGCGCTCCCTAGAGGCTCAAGAAATCAAGATCCGAGATCGGTTTATGTGGCAGCTATTAGCGTCACCAGCCCACTGGTCTGGATAGGCTAAAACCCTTTAAGAAGTACAAAAATTTGCAATTTTTGCCGGATATAAAGTATTTGTAATTTTTAAAATTCTGCGGGGTAAAACTATGCTGGGGAGTGCTTAGCCCACCCCGAAGATGCCTTTCTCCGCTTAAGGTGACAGCTATTGAATATCAAATTAGAAACCGATTTGGACCATACATAGCACAGATGTTGGATGTCAAAATTAAACATCTCTTACAAAATTTCAGTCAAATCGTATACGAATTACGCTTTCAAGCGGAGCAAGAAGTCAAGTTCCAAGATTGGTTTATACGGCAGCTGTATCAAAACATGGACCGATATGGCCCATTAACATTCCCAACCGGAGTATACTAATACGAAGCATTTGTGTAATATTTCAAGTGCCTAGCTGCTAGGTCAAGTCTAAATTGACTTAGAACGTTAAGACTATAAGAATATATATACTTTATTGGGTCTCAGATCAATATTTCGATATGTTACAAAGGGTATGACGAAATAAGTATACCCCCATCCTATGGTAGAGGTTATAAAACATATAAAAAGTCTTGAAAAACCTATGATTAATGAAAACAAAATTGTGAAATCAAAATTTCTTCCATCTGTCCATTCCTCCGTTCGCCCAGCTCCTTTTCGCCTTTCCCTCGTCCGTCTTTCCACCATCCGTATTTTCATAGTGCAGCCTTCTCTTTCCTCCATCAGTCCTTCCTACGTCAGCCCTTCCTCCCTCAGTCCTTCTTTCGTCAGTTCTTCCTTCGTCAGTCCTTCCTCCGTCAGTCCTTCCTCCGTCAGTCCTTCCTCCGTCAGTCCTTCCTCCGTCAGTCCTTCCTCCGTCAGTCCTTCCTCCGTCAGTCCTTCCTCCGTCAGTCCTTCCTCCGTCAGTCCTTCCTCCGTCAGTCCTTCCTCCGTCAGTCCTTCCTCCGTCAGTCCTTCCTCCGTCAGTCCTTCCTCCGTCAGTCCTTCCTCCGTCAGTCCTTCCTCCGTCTGTCCTTCCTCCGTCAGTCCTTCCTCCGTTAGTCCTTCTCCCGTCAGACCTTTCTCCGAAACTACTTTTTTCATCCGTTCGTCTTTTGTCCCTATGTCCTTCACTCGTCCGTCCTTCCTCCGTGTGTCCTTCTTTCGTCCATCAGTCCTTTATCTGTTGTTGTTGCAGCAGTACACTGAGGTAGCCCTTGCACTTTATCAAGCCAATCCAGTATTTAAAATGGCTGCCATGGGATTGGTCCTGTCAAGAAATTGTCTGTCCGTCCCTCCGCCCGTTTGCTTTTCAGTGTGTTTTTACTCCATCCTTCCTTCTACTATATTTTTTTTTGCTGTGTCCGACTGCGTACGTCCCTTCATCCTTCGGTCAGTCATTCCGCCCTTGTGTCCTTCTTTCGGCCGTCCTTCATCTGTCCTTCTGTCAAACGACCGTCTGTTAATCATCCCTATGTCTTTAATCCGTCTGTCTTTCCTTCATGCAGCCTTCCCCGTTGGTTCTTTATAAATACGTCCTTTCGCTATCCGCCCATGCTCCATCCGTTATTCCTCCGTCCGCTCGTCCGTCCTTCCTGCATCCGTCCCTCCTGCGTCCGTCCTCCCTGCGTCTGTCCTTCATGTCAAGCGATCGTCTGTCCATCCCTCCACCCCCTCTTAACAATGTATTTACTCCATCCATCCACTATCATTTTTTCGCTGCATCCATCCGTACGTCCCTTCATCCATCGGTCAGGTATTTCGCCCGTTTGCCCGTTCTTCATCTGTTCTTCTTTCAAACGACCGTCCGTAAATCGTCTCTTTCCCGTAAACCGTCCGTAAATCGTCCCTTTTACTCCGTCCGTCCTTCCTCCGATCGTCCTTTCTCCGATCGTCCTCCCTCCCATCGTCCTTCCTCCGATCGTCCTTCCTCCGATCGTCCTTCCTCCGATCGTCCTTCCTCCGATCGTCCTTCCTCCGATCGTCCTTCCTCCGACCGTCCTTTCTCCGATCGTCCTTCCTCCGATCGTCCTTCCTCTGATCGTCCTTCCTCCGATCGTCCTTCCTCCGTCCGTCCTTCCTCCGTCCATTCTTCCTCTGTTCGCGCTTCCTCCTTCCGTACATCCTCCGTTTGTACTTCCTCCGTGTGTCACTCCGTCCGACATTCCCGTCAGTCGTTTATATGCCTTTAGGCCAAGCGCCCACCTTTCCTTTTCCTCCATCAATTTTCTGCCAGTCATTCCATTCCCCCTTCCTCCGTCCGTCGTTCCACCGTCCACCCGTCATCATCCGTCTGCACCTGTACAGTCTGTCCATACATCATTTACGTTTTCTCCGTCCGTCTTCCCTCCGTGCAACCTTCCCTTGTTCGTTTTTTATCCATTCGTCTTTTCTCCGTCCGTTCTTCTTCCGCCGTTTGTATTTCTTCTATTCGTCCTTTCTCCGTCTGACTTTCCTCCATTTGTACGTCGGTCCTTTATCTGTCCTTCTGTCAAGAGATCGTCTGTCCATCCCTCAACACCCGTCTGTTCTTTAGTCAGTCTTTTCTCCTTCCTTCCGCCCCTGCATCCAATAGTGTGTGCCTCCGAACTTCAATCAACCATTCTGTCTATCCTTCCGTCAATCCTTCCTCGTTCCTGCGTCTGTCTATCCTTCCTCGTTCCATCCGACCTTCGTATGTCCTTTATCTGTACTTCACAAACCATCTGCATTTGCCCTTCCCTCCGGGATCTTCGTTTCTTCATCTTTTTCTCGCTGTGTCTACCTCTGGGTCCATCCCTACGTCCTTCAGTCAGTCATTACGTCCTTCCTTCATCGCTACGCACTTTTTCCGTCTGTCCTTTCTTCGTGCGTCATTCTGCCAAACGACCACCCGTTTCTCTTTCTCCCGTCTGTCCATTAGTTCCTCTTTCATTTATTCTACTGTCTCTGTGTCCGCCCCTGCCTCTATACGTGCATCCCTCCGATAGTTAGTCAGTTATTCCGTTCGTACTTTTTCTGCCCTTCCTTCTGGCTGTCTTTGTTTATTTCTTTCCTCCTTATGCCTCACAAAGCATTTGTGCCTCCTTTCCTTCTTTCTGCGTATTTCTTTCTTTCCTCCTTCCGTCTTTTCTCTGCACGGTTCTTTTCTCTTCCCGTCCGATCTTTCCTCTTTTCGCCCGTCTTTCCTCCCTTTGCACTACCTCCATCCATCCTTCCTCTGTGCGTACTTCCTTCGTGCGACCTTTAGCCGTCCTTCCATCCGTTCGTTTGTCAAACTACAGTCCGTGCGATTCTTCATCTCGGTCACTTCGTTCGTCAGTCAATCATTTTGTCCGTTCTTCCACCGCCTTTCCTTTTATTCTTCCTTCGTTCTAATGTCACACTATCCATTTGTGCTCACTACGTCCTTCCTCCGTCCCTCATTCAGTCTCTTGTTTCAACACCTCAGTTCCAACCATTCAAAATTTCAAATAGCTGTCTGCACCCGTTCTCAAATGGCAAATCTTTTTTTTACGTGTTTTTTTTTCGATTCTATATCACGGTGCGTCCTTTCTTCTGTCTCTTCTTTCGCTGCTCCTGTCGCCATTCCCACAGTCCTTGTATCCATATTTCTGTCAATCCATTTTTCTCTCTTTCCAATCATGCTTTTTTGACTCCAAGCTGTCGTCTTGAAGGGGAAAATGGAAAAAAATCATGTTTTCGTACTTACCGATTTGCATCCATGAAAAATACACGCTCGGAAACATTTCAGTCTTGTCGTTGCGTACAGTTCCAAATTAGTTCCATCAGTTAATTCCTCTGAAATTTGTTTTAAATCTGGAAACTCTTCTAGTGATTAAAGAAATGTGAATTTAACTCACGCGATGTAGGTCTATATTGTTGAACACAGTTATCGGTGACATTTCTCAAATAGGGCCCACTGCACCAAGTATTCTAAAATTTAGGATGTTTATTTGTAATAGGTTTTAGCGAAAAATTTTGTTACACACCGCTTCGAGATCACCACTTGACTCCGCAACGAAAATTGCTAATAAAATCACAAATATTTTCATGATGCGTTTCACTTGTGCCCCCCAGAATCATATACAAATGACAGGGTTTTTAATCCGTTGGCTTGTTTTATGAGTACATGCATGTTGATGTAAAGAATATTGATCTTAAAAAATTTTGACAGGTTTTTAGCAAATAAATTCTAATTAGTTTAAAATATATTATATAAAATTAAATATTAATACATATTACTTTTATAAAAAGTTTTTTTTCAGTTTAATGTTTGTTTTTTTTTTTTAATTTAAATTTAAAAAGAATTTTAAAAGGAAACAAATAAAAGCGCGTTTCGGCCGAATTTTATATACCCTCCACCAAGGATCGCATTTGACATGATCTTGAATGGATAGCCCATCATAGGTGAGTTCACTCAGAACCAAGTCTGGTCCATTGTGATACCCTAGAAAGAAAGGGAAAAGAAGGAAGATGTGAGTCCTTGGACTAAATCCAGAGTATGCACGAATGAAAAAGAAGCTGGAGGAATGGAGAATCAAAGCGGGGGTTGGAAAACGACCATCCTCACTCAAACACTGGTGTACTATCGCCGCAGCCTATGTCCATCCCGACCCGGAACCATCCCGACGGAACCATCTCGACCCATCAACAAATCTCAGGAGACCTCCCTGAGGTACGTTCGCAAGTTCACCCATATCGCAGAACAATTGGCTCCCCAGAAAGGAGAGCCTGCGTCCATCCCGACGGAACCATCCCGACCCATCAACAAATCTCAGGAGACCTCTCAGAGGTACGTACGCAAGTTCACCCATATCGCAGAAGAACTGGCTGCCCAGAAGGGAGAGCCTGCGTCCCTGCAGACCAAGACATGAACATGGAAAGTGCTCCACCTCATCCTCATCGAGGCAACGGGTCTTAAGATAAAGAGGTAAGAGATAGATTACTGCAGAACAAACAGTCTAATAATGCCCGAGGAGTGATTGAAGGTAGTCTGTTCAGTTCTTCTTAGGGCATGGCAGGCGAAAGGGTCTTGGAAATGGCGTATGACCTCGGGGTCTCAACACTAACTCGTATAAGTCAGAGATCTGCCTATTTACTAGGAAAAGAAAGATAGGTCAACTCGAGGAGCCATGCTTCCTAGACTAGAGGATCCTAATATCTTTCTATGGAAATAATACTACATTCAACAACGCGCGGTAAGGGCTCATAGATGTTGGCCACTATGCAAAAGACCTTTAGGGAAAATGCAGGTTAAATCCCAATATGGTCACCCCAAACCACAGTCAGTGCCTAATCTTGCAGTGGTCAACAACAGTCTTTGGGGAGTACGAGCAAGTAAAATAAGTATCCTTGGTTTTAAGAATACTTGTAGAATCTTTCAGTATCCTTGCTGGAGTACTTATTAAGGTCTCCTGCTATAGAACTCTAGAAGGGCCTGCCGCAGAAATTATTTTATCGCCGATCCTGTAGGTGACCTTTATAAACAGTCTACTAAGGGCCCTTGGCGAAGAGTGATTGATGGCAGTCTGTTCAGTTCTTCTTAGGACATGGTAGGCGTAAGGGCCTTGGAAATGGCATTTGGCTTATAGGTCTCAACATTAACTCGTATAAGTCAGAGATCCGCCTATTTACTAGGAAAACAAAGATAGGTCAACTCGAGGAGCCATGCTTTCTAGACTAGGGCATCTTAATACTACATTCAACACCGTGCGGTAAGGGCTCATAGATGTTGGCCACTATGCAAAAGACCTTTAGGGAAAATGCAGGTTAAATCCTAATATGGTCATCCCCAACCACAGTCAGTGCTTAAACTTGCAGTGGTCAACAACTGTCTTTGGGGAGTACGAGCAAGTAAAATAAGTATCCTTGGTTTTAAGAATACTTGTAGAATCTTTCAGTATCCTTGCTGGAGTACTTATTAAGGTCTCCTGCTATAGAACTTTAGAAGGGCCTGCCGCAGAAATTATTTTATCGCCGATCCTGTAGGTGACCTTTATAAACAGTCTACTAATGGCCATTTGCGAGGAGTGATTGAAGGCAGTCTGTTCAGTTCTCTTAGGGCATGGCAGGCGAAAGGGCCTTGGAAATGGTATTTGGCTTATAGGTCTCAACATTAACTCGTATAAGTCAGAGATCCGCCTATTTACTAGGAGAACAAAGATAGGTCAACTCGAGGAGCCATGCTTCCTAGACTAGGGCATCTTAATATCTTTCTATGGAAAAAATACTACATTCAACAACGTGCGGTAAGGGCTTATAGATGTTGGCCACTATGCAAAAGACCTTTAGGGAAAATGCAGGTTAAATCCCAATATGGTCACCCCCAACTACAGTCAGTGCCTAACCTTGAAGTGGTCAACAACAGTCTTTGGGGAGTACGAGCAAGTAAAATAAGTATCCTGGTCTTTGAGGTTCGTATCTTAATAATACTTGTAAAATCTTTCAGTATCCTTGCTGGAGTACTTTTTAAGGTCGCCTGCTATAGAATTCTAGTGTCTTTGCTGGATTACTTATTAAAGCCCCCTGCTGTAGGCGATTATTAATCCTATCGTGTCCCTGCTGGAGTGCTTGTTAAGGGCTCCCGCTGTAGAATCCTAATAATCCTATCACGTCCTTGCTGGAGTGTCTCCCGTTGTCGAATATTATTAAGGTCTCTCGCTGAAGGATCCTAGTAATCATGTCATATCTTTGTTGAAGTACTGATTAAGGTCTCTTGCCAATGAATTCTTCCGGACACTTACTGGAGTACTTTTTAAGGTCTCCTGTTGTAGAATTCTTCCGAATCCTTCGATAGACGAATAGGAAGGATATCAGTGTAATCTTTCGTATACGAGACACATAAGAGTGCAGCTGTATCTATATAGAGGATATGCACGGTTAGGAAAGCTTTATGCAGGATATGCGGGTAAGTTGATCAGGCTTTGGAAATCTTATTATGCCAAAGCCTGGCAGGGGAGAGAAAAGTTTTTTAATCGACTTAGGGGCATAATTTCTTTTTATACCCTCCACCTTAGGATGGAAGTATACTAACTTCGTCATTCCGTTGGTAACTCATCGAAATAATGATCTGAGATCCAATAAAGCATATATTTTCCTGATAGTCTTGACATTCTTATTTTATTTAGCAATGTTCAGCCGTCTGCCCGAGCGACCGCGTGTTGAAAACGCACTAACTTTCGAAGGAGTAAAGCTAGGCGCTTGAAAATTTGCCAACTACTTCCGCTTCTGTTGGGATTGTAAAAGAGCCATATCGGTCCATGTTTTTATATGGCTGTCATATATACCGATCTCTGACCTTGAATTCTTTGGCTTAAATCTTGCATGTAGGGTTTTGCTTTAACTTCCAACAGCCGAAGTATGGCCTAAATAGGTCCATAACCTGATATAGCTCCCATTAAAGTAGATCGCCCGATTTAACTTATTCAGCCTCTAGAGGGCGCAATCTTATCCGATTTGGCTGAAGTCATGCGTCAGGTGTTATGTTTTACTTCCAACAACTGTGCCAAGAATAGTCGACATCTGATCTTTAAAATTTGATTCTTGAGCCTCTAGATGGCGCAATTACCACCCGATTTGGTTGAAATTTTGTTCAGCGCCCATATAAGCAGATGCCCTTATTTGATTATTTACGTTCTTGGAAGTCCCAATCGTTAAAAAATCTCTTTTTCAAAGTAATCCGCATATTAACTTTAACGAAGGGTACCTAAAATTCGGCGCAACAACATTTATGGCTGTATCACGAGTTTATTTATTTATGTATATTAAGTCAAGGTTAGTGAAGGGTCTACCCTTTTTTGAAATACATCATTAAAACCTCATCATATATTGCCTTCTAGCGTTAGCCCTGGAGGACCATTATTCCTTATACATGCCGTATAGTCCTCGGCAAGGTCACATCTGTGAAAATATAAAAAAACTGGTTAAAGATGTTTTTTTCCTAATTAAATACTTCACTTACATTGATTGTCCTATTGGAACAGTTTGTGCACAATATTTTGCAACTTTCTCAACCTCTGGCCAGAGTGTAGGTTTTCGGCGTGTTGCCCAAAAAGCCATTGTCTGTGGTAAATTGGGTGCCAGAGTAAAATCTTTGGTGAACTGAAATTTGTTTATAATTAGAATTAAACAAGTAGAAGCGTGCCAAGTTCGGCCGGGCCGAATCTTCAATACCCTCCACCATGGATCGCATTTGTCAAGTTCTTTGGCCGATATCTCTTTATAGGCAAATAAAGGATCATGGATAAGTATTGCTTCGATATTTGAGCTATACCAAGTTATAAACCGATTGAGGCCATGCTTGGTTTGGCTGTTGCAGGCCAAAGTGAAATTCATTGTGCAAAATTTCAGCGAAATCGGATAACAATAGCTGCTTCTAGTGGCTCAATAAGTCAAATCGAAGGACCACTTTAAATGAGAGCTATATCCAACTCTGAACCGATTTGGCCCATTTTCAATCCCCAACAATAAGATGTCAAATGCATGAAGATTCTTCTAAGGGACAGGAGAAAACTTCTTACCTATCAATGAGTGCAGGCCGATTCAAGTTTAAGCGTGTCGATTCAAGTTTAAGCGTGTCGAACGGCGTGTCGCAGTGTGACAACTCTTTCGATAGAAGTTTTAACATGGCATAGTAGCTTATAAATGTTGTCAGCATTAGGAGGGGAAAACGACCGCTGAAAATTTTGTCTGGTGGTTTCGCCAGAATTCGAACTCAAGCGTTTAGCGTCATAGGCGGATATGCTAACCTCTGCGCTATAGTGGGCTTCAATAAGATGTCTCTGTGCAGATATTTGAACTTGTTGGACTTAGGCAGTTCGGTTGCTGAGTTGTCGGCGACCATGATTTCCGAATGGATTTCTACCTGATACTGAAATCTCTTCAGAAGTTTCGAATGGTATCACTATGGGCAAAAATTGGTATTACTATGGGCAAAAATTGGTATTACTATGGGCAAAAATTTGTGTCACTTTGCACAAAAACTGGTGTCACTTTGCACAAAAATTGTCTATGCGTTTCTTGATATAAATTTCTACTAAAAATCTTAAAAACTCAACAATTTGACTTTACTCACCCCTTTGCACGAAATATATCCACATGCCCTAAAGCATTTTAATCGCTCAGTAGAATAAGGCCTCAAGAAAATCGAATCGTCCATTTCATCTTTTAAAATGATAGAAATTTTTAAGCATTTATTTATTAAAGCAGTTTTCATGTTGTCAGGACTCACCTGGAGTTATATTAAATAATCGTATGCAATTATTTAAAATCTTTGTTAGATAGGGTCCACTACACCATGAATTCTGGAACAAAAACAAAAATGTCTTAAAATGTTTTTTTTTTAACGCTTTTTCTCTTACCGGTTGCAAGATTTCTCCTGAAATCAACACAACAGACACAAATAAAATCAATGCTAATTTCATATTTTGTGATAGGTATCTAAAAAGCAAATTCTTCTAAGTCTTGATCAGCTTATATAGGCTTGCTCTTGTAGTACCCAAAATTCTTAGATAATTAATTATTGACTTTGATATGCAAGTCTAATGAATTATTTTTAATTAGCCCGACTGTTTGTTATTGAAAATATATCATCGTAAAAATGTAATAAATTTGTATTAAGATTTTTATACTATGAAATAATTGGAGATATTTAAAAAACAAATTTAGGGATGTAACCCTAGCTAAGTATTTATTTATTTTTTTTTTTTTTGAAACATAATAGGGAAGTGTTACAAATGCAAATTTGGCCATGAACATTTCATTAAGAAACAGTGGCAAACCTCTCACATATCAATGAATGCTGTGTGATTCAAATGTAAGCTTAGCAGTGTCACACTTCTTTGGGGAAAAGTTTTTACATGCATAGTATCTCACAAATGGCGCCATCTTTAGAAGGGAAAAGTTTTTACATGCATAGTACCTCACAAATGGCGCAATTTTTGGGAGGCAATAACCACCGCTGAAATTTTTTTCTGATGTTCTCGCAAGGATTCCAACCCATGCGTTCAACGTCGTAGGCGGACTAACTAACATCTGCGCTACGGTGGCGTCCATAAGAGAGTGTTAAGTAGGATTAATATTCTAACCATAAGACTTGGACAAATTTTGTTCATCCAAATGTCTGAGGTACACCCACTAGCCAGTCCGTCAGTCCGTACATCCATACGTCCGTATATTCATCCGTCCATATATTCATCCGTTCGTATATTAATTCGTTCGTATATTCATCCGTCCATATATTCATCCGTCCGTATATTCATCTGTCCGTATATCATCCCCCCGTGTAATCATCCGTCCGTACATCCATCTCTCCATCCAACCGATCATTGGTCTCCCAACTGTAAATAAGATTGTCTTTTCATTTGGAATTCCTTGGAATAAACTCTGCTCTACGGTGGCGTCCATAAGATAGTATTAAGTAAGATTCTTATTTTAACCATAAGATTTTGACACATTTTTATGAATTAACAAAAAAAATCTCTCGTTTCACTTTCAAAACCTAAATCTGATGTCCATCCAAATGTCTGAGGTACATCCATTAGTCAGTCCGTACATCCGTCCGTCCGTATATTCATCCGCTCGTATATCCATCCGTCCGTATATTTATCCTTTCGTACATCCATCCCTCTGTCCATAAGTTCACTGGTCTCCCAACTGTAAATAAGATTGTCTTTTCATTTGGAATTCCAAAAAAACTTTAAATTTCTTGAAATATTAATCCCATGTTTTCCGCCACAGGAAATATATCCAAAGCATATAATATATCCATAACAAAGGATTATTATTCTTTGCCCAAAAAACAACTGAAATGTATGATATAATTAAAACCAAGTCATTTATGTTGTTTAAATGATTACTACACCTTATTTTTGCAAAATAATTATTTATTGAATTTATTCCATTTTTTACCACTAAGAGACAGGAATGCTTTTATAATGACTGCAAAGATATTAGCAAAAAGTTATCATAAATTTCCTTCAAAGGTAAGTCCATCTGGAATGTTAGCCTTTAAACATATTGAATAATTCTCAGCTAGATCACATCTGAAAATTAGTTAAAAATTTGCCAGAATTAATTACATATTTTATTTCATTTTCTTTGATTAATTAGATTTCATTTTAACTTTCTGATTTCATTTTATTTCATTTCATTTAATTTAATTTCATTTCATTTAATTTAATTTAATTTCATTTCGGTTCATTTCAGTTCATTTCAGTTCATTACATTACATTACATTACATTTCATTCCACATCATCTTATCTCATTTCATTTTATCTCATTTCATTTCATTTCATTTCTTTCATTTCATTCCATTTCATTTTTTTTATTTATTCTATTTTTTATTTTATTTTAATTTTATTATATTTTACTTCATTTTATTATTTTATTTTATTTTATTTTATTTTATTTTATTTTATTTTATTTTATTTTATTTTATTTTATTTTATTTTATTTTATTTTATTTCATTCCATTTAATTTCATTTCATTCCATTTAATTTCATTTCATACATTTCATTCATTTTATTAATTTCATTCAGTTCATTCATTTCATTCATTTCATTCATTTTATCCATTTCATTCATTTCATTAATTTCATTCATTTCTTTCATTTCATTCATTTCATTCATTTCATTCATTTCATTCATTTCATTCATTTCATTCATTTTATTCATTTCATTCATTTCATTCATTTCATTCATTTCATTCATTTCATTCATTTCATTCATTTCATTCATTTCATTCATTTCATTCATTTCATTCATTTCATTCATTTCATTCATTTCATTCATTTCATTCATTTCATTCATTTCATTCATTTCATTCATTTCATTCATTTCATTCATTTCATTCATTTCATTCATTTCATTCATTTCATTCATTTCATTCATTTCATTCATTTCATTCATTTCATTCATTTCATTCATTTCATTCATTTGATTTATTTCATTCATTTCATTTCATTTTTTTTATTTCACTTCATTTTATTTCATTTGAGTTTTTTTGTGTGCCTGGTATTTATTTTATTTTATTTTTTTTTCAATTTATTTGGTATCATTTTATTTTATTTAATTGATATATTGTTGTTTTTTGTGTAAGTTTTTTTCCTTTTACTTACGCAGATTTTCCCACAGGCACTGTATTTTGGCAATATCTTGCGGCCTCTTCCACAATTGAAAATAAAGAGGGATTCCTTCTCGTTAAGAAAAAAGCAGCCGTTTGCGGTGTATTAGCTGCCAGGGTATAGTCGCTATTGAACTTGGAGAAATATGGATAAAGTTGTTTAAAAAACAAAAACAAGTAAAAATGTGTTTAGGATACCACCACCTTCTAGGATATATGTATATTTCTATTACATTTCGTCAAATTCGGTGAAAAGGGCGTTATTTATGAACACATAGCAGATGTATTGAGAAATGGTCATATGATCATGGATTCAAGGTGGTTTTATTCAAATATAGTCCGATTGTGACCGCACTCGGCACGGATGTCAAGGGACCTAACATAACTCACTTGACTTTAGAGAAATGGGAAATTAATTGCGTGTTTTAAGGGCCAAGTATCTTAATTCAAGAGATCGGTATATATGGCAGCTACATATATCCAAATATATTTGGATAGATCATACTCAGCAAGAATATTGAAGGTCTTTACAGGAATTCAGATAACAAATACGGCCTTTAAGGGCCTAAGATCTAAAATCGAAGACAGATGTATATGACAGTTATATGCAAACATCGTCCCATCTGAATCATATTCGCTACGTATGTCGAGGTTTCTTAAACAACTCACTGTGGGAAAATTCAGCAGAATCAGGCAATAAATAATGACCCAAAACCTTAAATAGGCAGATCGGTATAAATGGCAGCTACAAAAATGCAAATTTTTCCCATGAACAGGGGAAAAGTTCATATCAATGATTCAAGTTTAAGTTCAATGATAAGGGGCCCCCTTTTTTATAGCTGAGTCCGAAAGGCGTTCCGCAGTGCTATAACTCTTTGGAGAGAAGTTTTTAAATGGTATAGTACCTCACTAATGTTGCCAGCATTGGAAGGGGAAAGCACCGCTGAACATTTTTCGATGGCCTTGCCAGGAGTTCAACGTCATAGTCGGACATGTTAACCTCTACGCTGCGATGGCCTTCAATAGCTAGCTACATATATCCAAATATGGTCTGATCATAAAGTAAAACGACCCCACTCGGTGTTGAAGTTCTAACAAGACTCGCTGCTCCAAATTTCGGGGAAGTTAGACAAAAAATACGGCTTTTATAGGAAGGGAAAGCACCGCTTGTTTAGAAGGGGAAAGCACCGCTTTTTAAGAGGGGGAAGCACCGCTTTTTAAGAGGGGGAAAGCACCGCTGAACATTTTTTCCCATGGTCTCCCCAGGATTCGAACTCAGGCATTTACCCTCATGCTAACCTCTAAGCTTCGGTAGCTTCCAACAGCTACTTATTTCCAAATATGGTCCGACCCAGTCAGCCTTCTTCTTATAGAAAAAGAGGTTATGAACCGCTCAGAGGTAATGAACCGAAGGTTATGAACCGGAGGTTATGAACCGGAGGTTATGAATTATGGGTAGGTGGTCTGATCCCAAAGCAGTGACGGCTTGCCAGGATACGTCACTCTGGAGATTAGGAGATGCAATGAAAATATCTGGCAAGCTGCGGGCGACCATAGTCCGACAACGAGGACACCCTGCGCACGCTCTCTAAGTTCGCACAGCACCTTGCAACATATTCAGTGTGACTATATGCCTGTAGTGACGTAAGGCCACAACAAGATCGAAATTGTACCCACTCCATGCACCGGTTTCACCTCACCGACACGGACCTATGATGGAGGCGGTTCCGGCAAACCGAACAGAACCAGGGTTCTTTTCAATTCCGGCACGGACCAGAAGTTTGCGGAGAAGGCACTCCGGGATGTGCCTCCCCCATTACGAAAAAGGATGAACACGTACACTGAGGCGGCCCTGAGGCGGTGGGTACAACTGGCTGCCATACGATTGGTATTTCGAGCACGCTACCAACTCTGCTACCGGGATGACCTGATAAAACTCGCATATAAACCGATCTCCTGATTTTTTTTTTCTTGAGCACCTGGAAGCCGCAATTGTTATTCGATTGGTCAGAAATTTTACATCTAATGTTCTGCTAAGACAACAACAATCGGATTTTAACCTGATATAGTTTCCATATAAACCGATTTCCCGATTAGTTTTCTAACTTTAACTGAAATTTGATACGTAAAGGACACATATGCCCTTCTACTAAGTAAATTTCTGGAAATTTTTAGCAGAATCCATTGTTCTCAAGATTCGGCCCGGATGAAGTTATCACGTCTTTACTTGTTTAATATTTTATTTATTATTGTATGGCTCATTATAAATCCCAACATGATTCAACTTGAGTTTAAGGTTCGGTAATCTATTTGAATGTTGTTCTGATTTGATATTTTGCGATAATGGCTGTACCTTACTTAAATTTTCAAATTAGAGATTTATTAAAACTTACCAATTTACACTCAACAAAGAGGCATGCACGATAGCATTTATACTTCTCGTTGGTGAAAATTTGAAAACGAAGACCTTGATTCACTTCATCTGTAAATAATGTTTCCAACTGCAATAATTAAGACGACTACACCACACAAAATTGTCTTACCACGAGTTATGTTATAACGTTTGCTGCATGTTTCAAAAACATTTCTCAAATAGGAGCCACTACACCAGGTATTCTTAAAACAAAATAGTTTTATCTAAATATGGGCAAGATTTTTTAAAAAAATTTCTCTCTCACTGCTTGAAGAAGTTCACTTGAGACCACAGAAAGAACAGTTGTTAAAGTCAGAATTGTTTTTAAAGGCTGCATATTATTTTGTACCACTAATATATTTCAAATAATGGTTTTGAAAAAATTTAATTTCTTTTTATACTAAATGGAGGCCTTTTTTATTTCTCTTTTAAATGTAATTAAAAACATTTGTCTATAAATTGCAATTAGCTTAATAATTATATTGTAATTAGCATAGATTCGGATAGAGAAATTTCGCATTTAAATATTTAATTTAATTTAATAAAGATCTATTGCATAATTCGCTTAATAGATTAAACAGGAACTGAATAACACTAGAGGATATATCTTCTGGGGATTCTTCTTTGTTACATCATAACAATATAGATCAACATTTGCGTGATTGATAAAATTGGGGAGACATGCAGATTTTGTGGGCTCAGGTGTTGAAATGTCGATATGGCAGCTATATAAAATATCATCCCCTTTAACTCATAATCAAAATTCAACCTATCAATCCAAATTTTGATGAAATCGGTCGTTGTTTTCAGTTGGATTAAAAATGGGCTACCTTAAATCTAAGACACAGGGCACAATGGGGCATGGTCAATAACTTGATATAGAGCCAATATAAACCTATATCCCGATTTGATGCCTTAAGACTCTGTAAGCTTAAATTTTGTCTGATTTGGTTGAAATTTTGTGCATAGGGTTCTGTTATGACTTCCAAGATCCGTGGTAAGTATGCTTCAAATTGGTCTATAACCTGATATAGCTCCCATATAAATCGATCTCCCTATTAGCCACCTGCGGCCCGAAGAGCTAAGTTAATTTGTATAAGTTTTTTCCATAATTCTTGTCGGTGGGTACCTAAAGGGCATGACCGAACTAAGTACACTAAGTACTAAGCTAAAATTTGTTGCAAAGACCTCTGTTATGATTTCCAGCATATGTGAAAGTATGATCCGAATCGATCAATATACTGAAATAGGCCCCCTAAAACACTGATACCCTGACCTTCGGACCATAGAAGCCACAATCAACTCTCGTTTTTATTATTGCCAAACAATTCATACACTAACTAAGTTAATAAAGGTAAAATTTAAGTGGAATCATTGGTGGTTGGTACCCCAGATTCGACCCGGCCGGCACGTTTTCACTTTTTTACTCTACACCAATACTGTGGTGCAGGGTATTATTATTGGGTTGCCCAAAAAGTAATTGCGGATTTTTTAAAAGAAAGTAAATGCATTTTTAATAATACTTAGAATGAACTTTAATCAAATATACTTTTTTTACACTTTTTAGTAACAGCTGATAACTGACAGAAAAAAGAATGCAATTACAGAGTCACAAGCTGTGAAAAAATTTGTCAACGCCGACTATATGAAAAATCCGCAATTACTTTTTGGGCAACCCATACTTAGTGCGACTCAGAATAAATTTCTGATGCAATTTAGCTACAATAGAATCGTCTGTCTGGATGTCTGTGCGTACACTTTAATCTGTGTACAAAATACAGGTTGCAATTTTTCTCCGATCGTCTTTAAATTTGTTGCGGCACATTTTTTTAGGCCTAGAAACGAAGCCTATTGAAGTTTTAAAAATCAATTCAGATTTGGTTATATCTCTTCTATTTTTATCGAACTTCTTTAATTTTAAATACAAACAAAACTTAAAAATGTTTAAGAATTATTAAGGGTATCAAAAATTTCCCTCAAATGTTAATCCTTCTGGAATGTTTGCCTTTATACATGATGCATAATTCTCAGCTAGATCACATCTGAAAAGTAGTTAAACATTAATAATTACATCAAAAAACCAATAAGGAAAGACAAAAGTCGGGCGGAGCCGACTATATAATACCCTACACCTACCTTACAATTATAAATTCGGGCAATATATTAATATATATGTACATGAGAGCTATATCTAAATCTGAACCGACTTTTAAACAGATCGTGTGAAAATTGATGTTACTAGGGCCTTATAAGTGCAAATCGGCCGATACATATATTACAGAGTCACAAGCTGTGAAAAAATTTGTCAACGCCGACTATATGAAAAATCCGCAATTACTTTTTGGGCAAACCAATATATGGGAGCTATATCTGAATCTGATCCGATTTCGATGAAATCTTGCAAATATGATCAGTAATAAGATCAGTAACAAAACAATCCGAGCCAAATTTTGTGCAGATCGGTTGAAAATTGTAGCTATTACGGCCATTTAAGTGCAAATCGGGCGATACATATATATGGGAGCTATAACTAAATCTGAACCGATTTTGATGAAATTTTGCAAATATGTTACAATCAGTAACATAACTAAATCTGAACCGATTTTGATGAAATTTTGCAAATATGTTACAATCAGTAACAAAACAGTCCGTTCATAATTTTTTGCAGATGGGTTGAAAATTGTAGCTACTACGGCCCATTAAGTGAAAATCGGGCGATACATATATATGGGAGCTATATCTAAATCTGAACCGATTTTGATGAAATTCTGCAAATATGTTAAAATCAGTAACAAAATAATCCATGCCAAATTTTGTGCAGATCGGTTAAAAATTGTAGCTACTACGGCCATTTAAGTGCAAATCGGGCGATACATATATATGGGAGCTATATCTAAATCTGAACCGATTTTGATGAAATTTTGCAAATATATTAAGATCTCTAACAGAATAGTTCATGTCAAATTTTGTGCATATCAGTTGAAAATTGTAGCTACTACGACCATTTAATTGCAAATCGGACGATACACATATATGGGAGCTATATCTAAATCTGAACCGATTTTGATGGAATCTTGCATATATGCTAAAATCAGTAAAAAAAACAGTCCGTGAATAATTTTGTGCAGATCGGTTGAAAATTGTAGTTATTACGGCCATTTAAGGGCAAATCGGGCGATACATATATACGGACATGGCTAGATCGAATCAGAAAGTGATTCTGAGTCGATCGGTATACTTATCAATGGGTCTAGCTCTTCTCCTTCTTAGCTTCTTTATAATACCCTGTACCACAGTGGTGGTGTAGGGTATAAAAACATAGGGGAGATTGTGCAAATAAAGTTGTAGGCAATGCAAATGCAAATTTGCCCATCATGAACATTCCATTAAGGAACAGGGGCAAACAGCTCACAGATCAATGAGTGCAGTCCTATTCGAATTTAAGCTCAACGACAAGGGGTCTCCTTTTTATAGCCAAATGTCGCCAGCATTTGGAGGTGATAATCACCGCTGAAAAATGTTTTCTGATGTTCACGCCAGGATTCGAACCCAGGTGTTAAACGTTATTGGTGGACATGCTAACCTCTGCGCTACGGTGGCGGTAAATTGCAAATGTTTTTTATTCACATACTTACACATTTTTCCCCACAGGAACTGTATTGACACAATATCTGCCAGCTTCTTCCACAATTGGATATAACGAAGAATTCCTTCTGGTTGTCCAAAAGGCAACTGTTTGTGGTAGATTAGCCGCTAAGGTATTGTCACTGTTTAACTAATGAAAAGACAAGAAATTATATAAAAAATTACTATTTATTATATAAACAAATTTTAAATATATTCACATAGGTTTTTGTAAAGCAAGTAAAAACGAGCTATGTACGGCGGAACCGAAATTTGTATCATCTACAGCTCACAACAGAACTACACATTGATGATAAAATTTTCCGTTTTTATGGGATTTGGTTAAAAAGTAGTTTTCGTAAATTATTTCAATAAAAGTCGAGCAATATCTATGAGTGTTCAATTTGTTTTCATTACTTTATTTTATTTTACTTGCTTGCACTTTCTTCTATTTGGTCTTTAATTCTTGATATTATTTATATCAAGTTTTAACATTTTTTATTTTGTTTGACACTAAAACTTACCACTTTGCAAGCCATCATAATGCAGGCACGATAGCACTTAAGTTTCTCACTGGCAAAAAGTTCGAAACGAATTCCTTGATTTACTTCATCTATAAAAAATACTTCTTTTTCTTATAGCAATGATTACTCTACACTTTTCTAATGACTTACCGCGAGATAGATTATGTTGTCTCATGCAAGTTTCCAAAACATTTCTTATGTAGGGGCCGCTACACCAAGTATTCTTAAAGAAAAGATCAAACGGTTTACAACACTTTAGTTGGATAACAATTTTTTTTGTTGGCTTTTATCTCACACTGGTTGTAGAATTTCACTTGCAACCAAACAAAGAGCAGTTGTTAAAATCAGTATCGTTTTGGGAACATTGTCATAAAAATGCTCCATTAAATATTATTATTTTTATTTACTTGAATACAAATAGATCTTCAAGTATAATGATTTAAATTATTTATTTAATATTGGGTTGCCCAAAAAGTAATTGCGGATTTTTCATATAGTCGGCGTTGACAAATTTTTTCACAGCTTGTGACTCTGTAATTGCATTCTTTCTTCTGTCAGTTATCAGCTGTTACTTTTAGCTTGTTTTACAAAAAAAGTGTAAAAAAAGTTTATTTGATTAAATTTCATTCTAAGTTTTATTAAAAATGCATTTACTTTCTTTTAAAAAAACCGCAATTACTTTTTGGGCAACCCAATAGATAAAAGGTAAATCAAATAACCGATTTAAGCTTGCTTATTACACAATTTGCTTAGTACACTGAGAAAATGTTTATCCAAATTTTAAAGATTTGAATAAGCAAACTTAATTTAAAGATGATCAAATTTCCAAATTTTTAAGTTTTTTTTTTTTTTTTTATTTTAAATGGTAGTTTATTAAATTCTTAACTTTGCGTCTTGTTATTATTGAATTTTAGGAAATTGACCTTGCGACAAGACAACAGTGAACCGTAGTTAATTAAAGTATACACTAGGGTGATGACTTTTTCTTTTCTTACATATAGGGCGATTTAAAAAAAAAAAAATCAAGTAAAAGGGCGTTAAGTTCGGCCGGACCGAACTTTGGATACCCACCACCTCGGGTATATATGTAAACCACCTTTCATCAAAATTCGGTGAAAATTGCATACCTTATGCCCCATAGCAGCTATATCAATATATGTTCCGATATGGACGAAATACTAATAAGTAAAAGTTATTGTTCAATTGTATATAACAAAATATTGGTCTTTTTAGTAGTTATATCTAAAAATAAACCGATCTGACACGACACGGATGTCGAAAAGCATAACATAAGTCAGTGTGTCAAATTTCAGTGCAATCGGATTAAAAATGCGCCTTTTATGGGGCCAAGACTTTAAATCGAGAGATCGGTCTATATGGCAGCTATATCCAATCGTGATCGATCTAGACCAAATTGCAGAAATATGTGGGGCTTAACTTAACTCTTTGTCCCAAATTTCGGCAACATCGGACAATAAGTGCGCCTTTTATGGCTCCAAAACCTAAAACCGAGAGATCGGTCTATATGGCAGCTATATCCAAATCTGGACCGATCTAATCCAAATTGCGGGAGAATGTTGAAGGGCCTAAGACAACTCACTGCCCCAAATTTCAGCAAAATCGGATAATAAAAGTGGCTTTTATGGGCCTAAGACCCTAAATTGGGGGATCGGTCTATATGGCAGCTATATCCAAATCTGAACCGATCTGAGCCATATTAACGGAGAATGTCGAAGGGCCTAACACAACTCACTGCCCCAAATTTCCGCAAAATCGGATAATAAATGTGGCTTTTATGGGCCTAAGACCCTAAATTGGGGGATCGGTCTATATGGCAGCTATATCGAAATCTGGACCGATCTAATCCAAATTGAGGGAGAATGTTGAAGGGCCTAACACAACTCACTGCCCCAAATTTTAGCAAAATCGGATAATAAATGTGGCTTTTATGGCCCTAAGACCCTAAATTGGAGGATCGGTCTATATGGCAGCTATATCTAAATCTGAACCGATCTGGGCCAAATTGACGAAAGACGTTGAAGGGCCAAACACAACTCACTGCCCCAAATTTCAACTAAATCGGATAATAAAAGTGGCTTTTATGGGCCTAAGACCCTAAATTGGGGGATCGGTCTATATGGCAGCTATATCCAAATCTGAACCTCCAAATTGACGAAAGACGTTGAAGGGCCTAACACAACTCACTGTCCCAAATTTCAGCAAAATCGGATAATAAATGTGGCTTTTATGGCCCTAAGATCCTAAATCGGAGGATCGGTCTATATGGCAGCTATATCCAAATCTGAACCGATCTGGGCCAAATTGGCGGAGGATGTCGAAGGGCCTAACACAACTCACTGTTTCAAATTTCAGCAAAATCGGATGATAAATGTGGCTTTTAATGGCATAAGATCCTAAATCGGCGGATCGGTCTATATGGCAGATATATCCAAATCTGAACCGATCTGGGCCAAATTGACGAAAGACGTTGAAGGGCCGAACACAACTCACTTTCCCAAATTTCAGCAAAATCGGATGATAAATGTGGCTTTTATTGGCCTAAGACCCTTAATCGGCGGATCGGTCTATATGGGGGCTATATCAAGATATAGTCCGATTTAGCTCATCTTGGAACTTAACCTGCTTATGGACAAAAAAAGAGTCTGTGCAAAGTTTCAGCTCAATATCTCTATTTTTGAAGACTGTAGCGTGATTTCAACAGACAGACGGACAGACGGACGGACAAGTCTAGATGGTCTTAGATTTTTACGCTGATCAAGAATATATAAACTTTATAGGGTCGGAAGTGGATATTTCGATGTGTTGCAAACGGAATGACAAAATGAATATACCCGATTCGTCGGTGGTGGGTATAAAAAAAAAACTGAAGTACAAAATGTTTTTAAAGCTCAAGAGCCACACATATGAATCATCGCATAGGATCATCAAACACACTAGGAAGTTAAATATTCACGTTGTCTTTGGAAATGATGAATATTAGCGGGAGGTTGTTCTTGTCGCGGCAGAAGTTGTAAATATAAGTCTTGCATAACCTTAATCGCAGGCTCACAGCACTGGCAAATGTTAATTGGAGACTCATCTTTTTTCCAGTGGGTCTTCAAGCATTTGAGAGCTTTTGGGTAATCATTCAGAGCTACAGATAGTTCTTCAATATCCTTAGTGCGGAACAATTGACTACTCAACCAATGGTCAGCCCCTGAGTGAGATATTAGTGAACAGATTTTGTGCAACCTGTTCCGAGTTTCAGGCATCAGAATAATCGCAGGAAGAGTAAGAATCGTACTAGAGTTCCGGCGTGTATTGCGGATATTTGGGATCTGCTTTAACTTTATAAAAGGGAACATACTCTTCTCAGTGATGTGACGAAAAACACTAGTGAGGTGGAAGAGAAACTTCATGTCATCTTTACAGCCCCCTGTTTCCTTAATCTCTCTTTAAATCCTGTGCAAAGAAGTGTTCGATGTTTGTTGATTTATTCGACCCATGAGAACTCGATAAACGCGATCCAGCATATAGTGCTGGCTTGGGAGGAGGGGGTTAATCTTTCTAATCGAACATTTGCGGCAGTCGAACTATTATGTCTGTCTTTTTGCCCGTATTCACGCTTGTTGAATAGGCAACAATAGGCAACAATCATCATTGAATAGGCAACCTTCTGCGATTCTGTTCTCAAGGAGTTTGTCGTCAAAGTGCTTACTCCACTTTTCGGAGCTTTCCACGTATTCCTTCGGCCGAATAGCTATCTTTCATATAGCCTTCTTAATCCAAGGATCTGTTGATTTGGAAGTTTCTTTTCAGTAACTTTTCAATAATCAAATCATTTCGCTTAACATAATTCTCATTGTCATTAGGCTTGACTCAACTATCAACTAAAGTAATCATATACATGATCGTTTGTCGAAATCCCGATAGCAGTCGAAAGCTAGCTAATCGATATTTTGCACAGAAACTTCTTATTGATGTAGGTTGTTGTTGTTGTTGTAGAAGTGGGTTGTACACTGTGGCGGCATCCCCTCCCAATGAAAGACTCCATCGGGTCCGGTACATATATCCAGCTATCATGGGATTAATTGATTTAGGTCGTATAGACCATATTGATTCAGATTTAGATACAGCTCCCAAACAAAGTGGTCCTTCCTGGCCTGACTTCTTGAGACCATAAAAACCTCAGTTTTTATCCAATTGTACTGAATTTTTACACGTAGTATTCTGGTATGACTTCCAACTTCTATGCCATATAAGGTCTAAATCGGATGATAACCTGATATAGCTCAATTATGAACCTATTTTCCGATTTCAAGTCTCGAGCCCTTGGAAATTGCAAATGCTGTCCGTTTAGACTGATATTTTGTACTTGTTTTGTTATAGCTTCTAATATGAATTGACCAAATTATTCTTGAATTAAAATTCTGCGGCCCCCAGAAGCTTTAACTTTTGTCTGGTTTGGCAATTGTGAATGAATGAGTCATGGTGATGGATTCCCAAGCTTTGAGCCGGTCGAACTTAGCACGTTTTTTTTTTCATTATTACAGTCACTACCGAAGGAGGGGGTATATTTATTTTGTCATTCCGGTTGTTACATACACAAATATATACTGATCTATCGATTTAAGGCCTTTGGTCTATTGAAGCCGCATTTACACTCCTATTTGGCTGAACTTTGGCATAGTTAGTTTTGTAAAGCTTCCCTGCATTCGGGCCATATATGGCTTAGATCGGTCTATTTTTGGATATAGCTGACATATATCCCCATTTATCTCTCCCCTTATATTGTATTGAACGCACATAAGGCCTATTTATTATCCAATTTCGTTGAATTTTGGAACAGTGAGCTGCGTTAGAACCTCAACGACAAGGCTGGATTTGGCCTTAATCGAATCATATTTCGATAAAGCTAAATCGAGTTCATAAATATTTAGTATATTTTCACCAGATTTTGTGGAAATGTGTTTGTGTAGTGATGGGAATACAAAATTCGGCCATACCTAATTAAATGCTGTTGTACCTGTTTTTAAATGCTTTCTGATACAGATTATTTTGGCAAATGTAAATTTTAATTAGCACGACATCAAAAATGCTTTATATTTTTTTGTAAACAAAATTTGACGCGTGACAAACTCTCCGGTTAATGTCCTAATAAAATGTACCAAATCGTAACCAATGATTGATTTATAGGGGAAGGATGCATTGGGGCAAAATGTACAAAATCGTAATCAATGATTGATTTATAGGGGAAGGATGCGTTGGGGCAGAACTGATATATTTTGGAGATTGCTTGCAATCTTTGAAAGTTAATTTAATTTATGTGTATAAAAGTAGCACACCTCTTATTCGTCCTGTGTTGTTTTTGCTTACACTATGATTTATTAAGAAAACGTTTTTACCTATGCCGATATTTTAGTAACTTTATGTACTTCTAAATGCTATAAAATTTATGTTTTTATACCGAAAGATGGGGGTACATTCATTTTGTCATTCCGTTTGCAACACATCGAAATATTCATTTCTGACCCTATAGAGTATATAAATTCTTGATCAGCGTAAAAATCTAAGACGATCTAGCTAAGTCCGTCCGTTTGTACGTCCGTCTGTCCGTCCGTCCGTCCGTCCGTCTGTCCGTCCGTCTGTCCGTCCGTCTGTCCGTCCGTCTGTCCGTCCGTCTGTCCGTCCGTCTGTCCGTCTCTCCATCTGTCTGTATGTCCGCTTGTATGTCCGTCTGTCCGTCTGTCCGCCTGTCTGTCTGTTTGTCTGTCTGCCTGTCTATCTGTCCAACTGTCTGTTTGTATGTCCGTCCGTCTGTTTGTCTTTCTGTCCGTCTGTCTGTTCGTCAGTCTGTTCGTCTGTCTGTTCGTCTGTCTGTCTGTCCGCCTTTCTGTCTGTCTGTCTGTTCGTCTGTCTGTCCGCCTTTCTGTCTGTCTGTCTGTCCATCCGTCTGTCCGTCTGTCCGTTCGTTCGTCCGTCCGTCTGTCCGTCCGTCTGTCTGTCTGTCCGTCCGTTCGTCCGTCCGTCTGTCCGTCTGTCCGTCCGTCCGTCCGTCCGTCCGTCCGTCTGTCCGTTCGTTCGTCCGTCCGTCCGTCCGTCTGTCCGTTCGTTCGTCCGTCTGTCCGTCCGTCTGTCCGTCCGTCTGTCCTGTCCATCCGTTTATTGGAATAACGCTACAGTCTTTAAAAATAGAGATATTGAGCTGAAACCTTGCACAGATTCTTTTTTTTTTTGTCCATAAGCAGGTTAAGTTCGAAGATGGGCTATATCGGACTATATCTTGATATAGCGCCCATATAGTCCGATCCGCCGATTTAGAGTCTTTGGGTCCATAAAAGCCACATTTATTATCCGATTTTGCTGAAATTTGGTACAGTAAGTTAAGTTAGGACCTTCGACATTCTTCTTCAGATCGGTTCAGATTTCGATATAAATGATATAAATCGAAATAAATGCCATATAGACCGATCCTTCGATTTAAGGTTTTGGGCCCATAAAATCCACATTTATTATCCGATTTTGCTGAAATTTGGGACAGTGAGTTGTGTTAGGCCCTTCGACATCCTTCTTCAATTTGGCCCAGATCGGTTCAGATTCGGATATAGGTGCCATATAGACCTATATCTCGATTTAAGGTTTTGGGTCCATAAAAGGCGCATTTATTGTCCGATGTCGCCGAAATTTGAGGCATTGAGTTAAGTTATGCCCTTTGACATTCCTCAGTAATTTGGCTCAGATCGGTCCAGATTTGGATATAGCTGACATATAGACCGATCTTCCGATTAAAGGTTTCGGGCCCATAAAAGGCGCATTTATTGCCCGATTTCGCCGAAATTTGGGAAAGTGAGTTGTGATGGACCCTTTGATATCCAGGTTGGTTCAGATTTGGATATAGCTGCTATATAGACCTATATCTCGGTTTAAGGTTTTAGGCCCATAAAATCCACATTTATTATCCGATTTTGCTGAAATTTGGGACAGTGAGTTGTGTTAGGCCCTTCGACATTCTTCTTCAATTTGGCCCAGATCGGTCTAGATTTGGATATAGCTGCCATATAGACCTATATCTCGATTTAAGGTTTTGGGTCCATAAAAGGCGCATTTATTGTCCGATGTTGCCGAAATTTGAGGCATTGAGTTAAGTTATGCCCTTTGACATTCCTCAGTAATTTGGCTCAGATCGGTCCAGATTTGGATATAGCTGACATATAGACCGATCTTCCGATTAAAGGTTTCGGGCCCATAAAAGGCGCATTTATTGTCCGATTTCGCCGAAATTTGGGAAAGTGAGTTGTGATGGACCCTTTGATATCCAGATTGGTTCAGATTTGGATATAGCTGCTATATAGACCTATATCTCGGTTTAAGGTTTTAGGGCCATAAAAGGCGCATTTATTGTCCGATGACGCCGTAATTTGGGACAGTGAGTGGTGTTAGGCCCTTCGACATCCCTCTCCAATTTGGCTCAGATCGGTCCAGATTTGGATATAGCTGTCATATAGACCGATCTCTCGATTTAAGGTTTTGGGCCCATAAAAGGCGCATTTATCGTCCGATTTCGCCGAAATTTGGGACAGAGAGTTGTGTTAGGCTCTTCGACATTTTTCTGCATCGTGACCCAAATCGGACCAGATTTGGATATAGCTGCCATATGGACCGATCTCTCGATATAAGGTTTTGGGCCCATAATAGGCGCATTTATTATCCGATTTCACTGAAATTTGACACAATTTTTCAATTTAAAAAAACACAACGTTTTGTGTAACCACTGTCCAAAAGAATTTGATGAAAGCCTTAAAAAACACCATTTTTTATCTCATCGCAGACACAAATCAAAAAAGTAATAAATCAAGTTTCGAAATGATCAAAAAGTTCCGAAATAATAAAAATTGTTTAATGTAGTGCATAACTGCCTTGGCCAATGTTAGTATAAATAAAATGCATACGCAATGTTTTTGCAGTAATACTAAAATTGAAGAGAAATAACACACTTCTCAAAGGGATTTTAGAGTGTTGTAGACTTTACATGCCTTCTAATAAAACCAATTATTAGTTACAACAAAAAATTCTAAAAATGAAACTTCTTCTAACATTGCTTTTGGGGTTTTTCGCCTTTGCCTTATGTCACAGAGCGGCGCCGGTAGGCTATAACTTTAATTTTTGGTAACATTTTATTTAAAAAAAAAATATTTTCAGACTACTTGGTGTAGCGGTCCAATTTTAAACCAAATTGTACGTAAATGCCTGAACGATTATGGCGGCACTGAAGGTAGGCAAGCTATTTTTTCATTGAATTCTAGTTTTCTTGAAACTAATGAAAGATTACAAACATTCCATAGCTGATATTGACGATTATGTATACCTAAAACCAGCTGCTAATCCTAAAATGAAGTGTTTCCGTGCTTGCTTTTTCCGAGAGTGTCAGGCGGTAAGTTGTTAAGAAACAAAAAACAAAGAAAGAGAGTGCTAAGTTAGGCGGGGACGAATTTTATATACCTTCCACTGTGGATTCTGCTAAAAATTTATACAAAATAAATTTGGTTGAAGCGCATAATTTTATTCTACATTTTAAACTTCTGTCAAATTAGCAAAAATTAAAGCTTCTAAGAACCGAACAAAGATAATCGAGATACATCCTATGGTGGAGGGTAAAAACGCATTAAGATCGGCCGAGCCAAAATTTGGATATCCACCACCTCAGATATATTTACCACCATTGGATGGGGGTATACTAATATATTGATTGGGATATATTCATTTTGTCATTCCGTTTGCAAAACATCGAAATATCAGTTTCTGACCCTATAAAGCAAAAATATATTCTTGATCAGCGTAAAAATCTCAGACAATCTAGCCATGTCCGTCCGTCTGTCTGTTGAAATTACGCTACAGTCTTTAAAAATAGAGATATTGAGCTGCAGAATTGCAAAGATGGGCTATATCGGACTATATCTTGATATAGCCCCCATATAGACCGATCAACCGATTTAGGGTCTTAGGCCCATAAAAACCATATTTATTATCCGATTTTGCTGAAATTTGGGACAGTGAGTTGTGTTAGGCCCTTTGATATCCTTCTTCAATTTGGTTTGGATCGGTTCAGATTTGGATATAGCTGCCATATAGACCGATCTCTCGATTTTAGTTCTTGGGCCCATAAAAGGCGCATTTATTGTTCGATGTCGCCGAAATTTGGGACAGTGAGTTAAGTTAAGCTCCTCGATATACTTCTGCAATATCACACAGATCGGTCCAGATTTGAATATAGCTGTCATATAGACCGATCTCTCGATTTAAGGTTTTTGGGCCTAAAAAGGCGCATTTGTTGTCCGATGTTGCCCAAATTTGGGACAGTGAGTTAAGTTAAGCCCCTCGATATACTTCTGCAATATGGCAGAGATCGGGCCAGATTTATATATTGCTGTCATATAGACCGATCTCCCGATTTAAAGTTTTGGGGCTATAAAAGACGTATTTATTGTCCGATTTCGCCGAAATTTGTGAGTTGTGTTAGGCTCTTCGACATTTTTTTGCAATTTGGCCTAAATCGGTCCAGATTTGGATATAGCTGTCATATAGACCGATATCTCGATTTAAAGCCTTGAGCCCATAAAAGGTTTGTTTTTAGATAAAGCTACTAAAAAGACCAATATTTTGTTTGTTATACACAATTAAACAATGACTTGGTCGAAATCGGAACATATTTCGATATAGCTGCTATGGGGCATAAGGTATGAATTTTTCGTCGGATTTTGACGAAAGTTGTTTTATATATACACCCAAGGTGAGGGGTAGGGCCAGGGCTAGGCCGAACTTTGGATACCCCCTTTTTATTTGTTGTTGTTTATACCCCACTCCACTACTGTGGTACAGGGTATATATATCACCCGATTTTAACTTCTAGAATCATATAAAGAGCATTTCTTGACCCATCTTGCCAACACTTTGCACAACGCTTTTCTGGACGACTGTTACAGTATCTGAGAAGTTTGGCCGAAATCGAATCAGATATAGATATAGCTACATGTTCGTCCGATTTTGAGAAGTATTGCAATAAAGTGCTCATTTGTTAACCGATTCTCTCGAAATTTAGCTGAAAGGATGTTCTTATGACTCTGGACATAGCTTTTGAATTTCATGGAAATCATTGTTGAACAATGATTGAGTTGAATTTCACACTTCTAGAGCCACTGCAAGGGGCCATCTGAAAACATTCGGCGAGGTCCATCAAAATTGGTTCAGAATTAGAACTAGCTCCCACTTTGTTCCTAAAGGGTATGTGTTGGGTATTATAAAGTCGTCAACGCCCGCCTTTTGCCTTTCCTTACTGGTGTTAATTAAACTTTTTGTTTTCTTTTCCTTTAGTTTAATATCGATGGCAGTCTGGTGTCTAATGCCCATATAACCGCTGGTTACTTGGCATCAAGGCGCAATCCCTCACATTGGCCGATTGTGGAACGCGCCGCAAAACACTGTATAAATATCATCCCAATTGGAACGAGCATGTAAGTGTTTTTAAAGAAAAAATATGAATTTATTACATTTCGATACGGTATTTTTTGTGAAGACTTTGTAATTAAGAAAAATATTACGAAAAAGTGATTATAAATTTTAAATACTTAATTATATGGTACTAAAACAAGTGCTTATTATGTGCCAAGCCCATGGGCTTAATGTGCAATAATGCGGGCGTATTTTTCCATGGCTCTTCCAAAGAAAAAATAAAAAATTTTTTTTTCCTTTTTCAGATGTGAACTCACAGATTCATTTATTCGATGCCTTGGAGAAAATACTCCTAAAGATGTTTCCTTAATGGGTGCTTTATAATTTTAAAAACATTCAATCTTATAAACATTTTAAAACAATAAATAAAACAAAAAAAAAAAAATTAAACAGAATAGCCAAAGATGTTTTATTTGTTATACTGACCGCCTAATTAAAAAAAAACAATATTTTTTAATTTCATTGATTTTAATTGACCCACTGAGCTTTAAAGAAAAAATGCCTTTGTATGGGTTTAAATCTTTATTTTATTGTTACGCTTATTAATGACTTAATAAAGAAAACCATAAAAATAAAAACCATAACAATCCTTGCCTTACTCGCAGATCTGCCTGAATCAACACACTGTTTCATATTTCATCAAATATCGGCTAATAAAGGCGGTCTTAGTGAGCTTAAAACCCTAACTTGGCAGTAAGGTCTATATGGTAGCTGTATCCAAATATGATTTGGCTAGTTCGAGAACAAACCTTGGTTGTCTACCAATTTTAAGATGATTCAGAATAAACAGTGGCACAGAAAAGTTCAAGAGAAAATCTTCCCTGTCAAATTTCGAGATAATTGGTCAACAAATGACCATTTTATTGCATTATTACTGCAAATCGGTCGAACATATATATAGGAGCTATTGGGTTGCCCAAAAAGTAATTGCGGATTTTTCATATAGTCGGCGTTGACAAATTTTCCCACAGCTTGTGACTCTGTAATTGCATTCTTTCTTCTGTCAGTTATCAGCTGGTACTTTTAGCTTGCTTTAGAAAAAAAGTGTCTCTACGTATGTATGTGCTAAATTTGAAGACGATCGGATGAAAATTGCGACCTGATAATTGTACACAAACTAACATGGACAGTCAGAGGATCGTTGTACTTATCAATGGGTCTGTCTCTCTTTCTTCTGGGTGTTAAAAACAAATGCACTAAGTTATAATATCCTGCACCACAGTAGCGGTTTATATGGCAGCCATATCAAATCATGGACGGATATGGCCCATCTACTATCCCTGCCGACCTACACTAATCGGAAGTTTTTGTACAAAATTTTAAGCGACTTGCCTTATTCTTTTAAAGGCGGACTAAATCGACTTAGAATGTCAAAACGTTCAAGAATATATATATATAATATATCAAGACATTGATCTGAGGCCTAACAAAGTGTAAATATTGGGTTGCCCAAAAAGTAATTGCGGATATTTTAAAAGAAAGTAAATGCATTTTTAATAAAACTTAGAATGAACTCTAATCAAATATACTTTTTTTACACTTTTTTCTAAAGCAAGCTAAAAGTAACTGCTGATAACTGACAGAAGAAAGAATGCAATTACAGAGTAACAAGCTGTGAAAAAATTTTTCAACGCCGACTATATGAAAAATCCGCAATTACTTTTTGGGCAACCCAATATTTACACTTTGTTAGGCCTCAGATCAATGTCTCGATGTTAGGCGGACAGACAGACAGACGGATCTTTACAATAATATCGCCATTTGTTAACCGATTCTCATTAAATTTTCCAAAAAGTATTCTCTTATTGGAGGCCACCGTAGCGCAGAGTTTAGCATGTTCGCCTATGACGCTGAACGCCTGGGTTCGCATCCTGGCGAGACCATCAGAAAAAATTTTCAGCGGTGGTTTTGCCCCTCCTAATGTCGGCAATACTTGTGAGGTACTATGCGGTGTCTACTGCTGCTCGCCATTCGGATAAGGCTATAAAAAAGAGGCTCATTATCATTAAGCTTAAATGTGAGAAGTTTGCCCATGTTCCTTAGTGGAATGTTCATGGGCAAAAATTTGCAATTTGCATTCTCATATGAATATCGACATTAGCAGTGAATTTCATTGAAATGAGTTCAGATTTAAATATAACACCCATATGTATGTATTGCTCGATTTTGACTTCTAGAATATTGCAGTTCACATATCCCTCATATATATGTATAGGGTTGCCCAAAAAGTAATTGCGGATTTTTTAAAAGAAAGTAAATGCATTTTTAATTAAACTTAGAATGAACTTTAATCAAATATACTTTTTTTACACTTTTTCTCTAAAGCAAGCTAAAAGTAACAGCTGATAACTGACGGAAGAAAGAATGCAATTACAGAGTCACAAGCTGTGAAAAAATTTGTCAACGCCGACTTTATGAAAAATCCGCAATTACTTTTTGGGCAACCCAATAGTAATGAGCTTATAGAAACTTTACAAAATTTTGAACGAAGGTTTCTCTTGTGACCCTTTTAATAACAGAGGAAATTTATAAAAATTGGTTCAGATTAAGATATAGGTATGTATCTCCCGTTTTGTGACTAGTATACCCCACCACTAGGATGGGGTATACTAGTCACTCCGTTTGTAGCACCTCGAGATATTGATCTGCGACCCCATAAGCTATATACTCTTGATTGTCTGGACATTTTGAGTCGATCTAGCCATGTCCGTCCTTTCGTCCGTCCGTCTGTTTGTCGAAATCACGATAGCGAACACATAAACCTAGTCACTTGAAATTTTACACAGATACTTACTATTGATGTAGGTCGTTGGGGATAGCAAATGGGCCATATGGGTTCAGGTTAGGATACAGCTTCCATATAAACCGATGTCCCAATTTGACATATGCAGCTCCTAGAAGCCGCAATTGTTATCCGATTGGACTGAAATTTTGCATGTAGTGCTCTGTGAAAACGTTCAATAACCGTGCCAGGTATGGTGTAAATCGGTCTATAACCTGACATAGCTTCCATATAACCCGATCACCCGATTTGATATCTTAAGCCCCTGCAGTCCGTAACTTGTGTCCGATTTGGCTTAAATTTTGCCTGTATGTGTTCTCTTACGACTTCCAACCACTGTGCCATGTACGGTTGAAATCGGTCTATAACCTGATATAGCTTCCATACAAACCCATCTCCCGATTTCACATCCGGATCCCCTGGAAGCCACAATTTCTGTCCGATTTGGCCAAAATTTTGCCTGTATGTGTTCTCTTACGTCTTCCAACAACTGTGACAAGTACTGTCTAAATCGGTCTTGAGCCTGACGTAGCTCCCATATATCCCATCGATTATCCTTATTTGATTTCTAGAAGCTTTCATTTTTGTCTGGTTTGGCAGAAATTTGGTACGTAGAGTAAAATTATGCCTTTCCACTAATTTTATTATGTGTCAATTTTACACAGTTTCCATGGTGGTGGGTTTCAAAGAGTCCGCCCGGCCGAACTTAGCACATTTTCACTTGGCACTCTTAGGCTCTTTGTACAAAGCATTTATCAACCAGTCTTCTTTAAATATTACACAACCATTTCCTCTATGTCCCCCCAGTATGTATGGATTTGGTCAATGTTTTACACTTGAATGTAAAGAAAATGTCAATTTCAAGCACTTAGCCAATGTGGTGCATCGCACCAAAAGATCGACTTTGCTCGACTTTAGCCTATCCTTACTTGTTTTAAGAAAATAAGCAAATTTTTATTTCGTTCTCATTACAAATTTTATTTTATTTCAATTTCAATCTCCATATGTAAATTGCAATATTTTTATACCCTCCACCATAAGATGGGGGGTATACTAATTTCGTCATTCTGTTTGTAACTACTCGAAATATTCGTCTGAGACCCCATAAAGTATATATATTCTTGATCGTCGTGACATTTTATGTCGATCTAGCCATGTCCGTCCGTCTGTACGTCTGTCTGTCGAAAGCACGCTAACTTCCGAAGGAGTAAAGCTAGCCGCTTGAAATTTTGCGCAAATACTTCTTATTAGTGTAGGTCGGTTGGTATTGTAAATGGGCCATATCGGTCCATGTTTTGATATAGCTGCCATATAAACCGATCTTGGGTCTTGACTTCTTGAGCCCGTAGAGTGCGCAATTCTTATCCGATTGGAATGAAATTTTGCATGAAGTGTTTTGCTATGATATCCAACAACTGTGCTAAGTATGGTTCAAATCGGTCCATAACCTGATATAGCTGCCATATAAACCGATCTTGGGTCTTGACTTCTTGAGCCTCTAGCGTGCGCAATTCTTATCCGATCAGAATGAAATTTTGCACGACGTGTTTTGTTATGATATACAACAACTGTGCCAAGTATGGTTCAAATCGGTTCATAACCTGATATAGCTGCCATATAAACCGATCTTGGGTCTTGACTTCTTGACCCTCTAGAAGGCGCAATTCTTATCCGATTGAAATGAAATTTCGCACGACGTGTTTTCTTATTATATCCAACAACAGTGCCAAGAATGGTTTAAATCGGTCCATAACCTGATATAGCTACCATATAAACCGATCTTGGGTCTTGACTTCTTGACCCTCTAGAAGGCGCAATTCTTATCCGATTGGAATGGAATTTCGCACGACTTGTTTTGTTATGATACCCAACAACTGTGCCAAGTATGGTTCAAATCGGTCCATAACCTGATATAGCTACCATATAAACCGATCTTGGGTCTTGACTTCTTGACCCTCTAGAGGGCGCAATTCTTATCCGATTGGAATGGAATTTCGCACTACGTGTTTTGTTATGATACCCAACAACTGTGCCAAGTATGGTTCAAATCGGTTCATAACTTGATATAGCTGTCATATAAACAGATCTGGGGATTTGATTTCTTGAGCTTCTAGAGGGCGCAATTCCCATCCGATTTGGCTGAAATTTTGCATGACGTATTTTATTTTTACTTTCAACAACTGTGTCAAATAAGGTTCAAATCGGTTCATAGTCTGATATAGCTGCCATATAAACCGATCTGGGATCTTGACTTCTTGACCCCTAGAGGTCGCAATTATTATCCGATATGCCTAAAATTTTGTACGATGGATCCTCTCATGACCATCAACAAACGTGTTTATTATGGTCTGAATCGGTCTATAGCCCGATACAGATCCCATATAAATCGTTCTCTCTATTTTACTTCGTGAGCCCCAATGGGCGCAATTCTTATACGAATTGGCTGAAATTTTACACAGGTCTCCAACATATAATTTAATTGTGGTCCGAACCGGACCATATCTTGATATCGTTTTAATAGCAGAGCAACTCTTTTCTTATATACTTTTTTGCCTAAGAAGAGATGCCGGGAAAAGAACTCGACAAATGCGATCCATGGTGGAGGGTATATAAGATTCGGCCCGGCCGAACTTAGCACGCTTTTACTTGTTTTCATTTGCTTATGAACATTCCTTTAAGGAATATCGGGAATACAGCTCTCATGTCTACGAGTGTTGTCCCATTTAAGTTTAAGCTTAATGGGAAGGTACCTTCTTTGCATTGCCAAGTCCGAACTGTGTGCCGCTCAGCAGAACCCAAGATTTGAAACTGGTATTCAGTGTCCTAGGTGGGCATGCTAACCTCTGAGCAATTGTGGCCTCAAAAATATTTTTTAATTTGAATTGTCTGAGGCCCATAATTCATGTTGTTTTGTCGACATTCAAGCTTCGCTGATTGCTTTAATTTAAATGAGGCTCCATTATCAAAAAATGAATTCACTGGTTTTTGTTTCAAAGCAAAGTTGTCTCAGTACAAAAAATTATATAAATTTCAATATTAATATTCACAGATGGTACATGTTTTACGGCCATTTGTCTTTTTATTTATTGTTTGTTAAACATCTGCATTCTCCCTACAGGATATGATTATAAATTATTGGATATTTCATATGAAATGGGCAATAATTTAAATTTTGATAAATTAATAACTGCAGCAGAGCTTTTAAAGACTCAAATGCAATTTAAACACCATTATTCAAAAATTTCACCACGACAAACTCGTTGGCTATATGACGGGGTTATGTGATTTGAATACTTAAGCTAAAGTTTGGATTTCATTGAAGGCAAATATTAAAAATATTGGGTTGCCCAAAAAATAATTGCGGATTTTTCATATAGTCGGCGTTGACAAATTTTTTCACAGCTTGTGACTCTGTAACTGGATTCTTTCTTCTGTCAGTTATCAGCTGTTACTTTTAGCTTGCTTTAGAAAAAAAGTGTAAAAAAGTATATTTGATTAAAGTTCATTCTAAGTTTCATTAAAAATGCATTTACTTTCTTTTAAAAAATCCGCAATTACTTTTTGGGCCACCCAATATGTTAATCAAAAAATATAAACAAGCAAAGTTAGAGAAGATTAATATGTGATGGCGCCAAATTCATAAATGTAGCTAAAATATATACAAACTAGCCTAGTTTATGTGGGGATTATTTGAGGCAATACAACCCAAGTATTAAAGCAGCTTTAAAAAGTAAAAGAAATGAAATTGGGTGATTGGTGTATTTCGTGGAAAAATATTCTTCAAAAAACTTAAGAAACGAACTTGGGGAGTGAATTCTAAGTACTTTTAATTGGAATATGAAAAAATATTTAAGCAGTAAACCTATTTATAGAAGCTGTTTCGCGTTCCAATCATTTACTACAAATTCAATGGCTTAGACAGAAGATTTTACTAAAAAGTTCGTTTCTTAAGTCTTTTGTTATCTTCAAAAGTAGCACAGTGAATTGATATTCAATGTTCGTTGCTTAAGTCTTTTAATTTTTGTGAATTGTGTGTGTTTGACTCAGAGTAAAGGGAAACATGTGCGCCTATGAAGCTAAACGCCAGGGTTCAAATCCTGGCAAGAATATCAAAAAAATGTTTCAGTAATGGTTATCGCCTAACTAAAACTACTCGGAAGAAGAGTTGGCGGCGTGGCTGCTCAGAGCGAGAATAAATGGCTCGATTCCCACCAGAGGCTTTGGAATGTAGTTACAGTGCCACCACAATGAACCAAAACTCCTATGGATAAAATTGAATGGCCATTCATGTTTTTGATTGTTTCGAAAGTTCGAAAACGCTGTAACTCCTTCAATTTTTCGAATTTAGAAAATATTAAAGCATTCCGCAGTTTGAAATTCGACAACGCATCACAAAGTAAGCAATAAACCTAAAAAATCGACATTTTATTTTTTTTGCATTTTTTTAGCAAAGGGGTAACCCTTTACAAAATTTTCAATTTTTGATGCGAAAAAATTTTTTGAGTTGAGTATGCAGCATTGAAGTTTATGGCGAGAAATTAGATTTAGCGCAACTCCAGCGTTGTTTCCTAAAAAAACAAGCTCAAAATCGCATAATTGAACTTAGAAATAATCGAAAAAAATCATTGTGAGTTCGAGACTGCTGTAACTTCCTTAGACTTTCGAACTTCGAAATTCTGGAAGCATCATTCGATTTGTGGAGAAAAGCTCTTTCCGTAATGGTGCTGGTCGAAGCAAAACTTTAAAGTTTTCTATGAAAAAACTCGTAAAAATCGATTTATTTTGGGCGTAAAAATTTCAAGGTCATCTCTAAGTTCGAAAACGCTGTAACTCCTTCAATTTTTCGAATTTAGCAAACGTTAAAGAATTCCGCAGTTCGAAATTCGACATAGAATCACAAAGTAAGCAATAAACCTAAAAAATCGACATTTTATTTTTTTTTGCATTTTTTTAGCAAAGGGGTAACCCTTTACAAAATTTTCAATTTTTGATGCGAAAAAATTTTTTGAGTTGAGTATGCAGCATTGAAGTTTATGGCGAGAAATTAGATTTAGCGCAACTCCAGCGTTGTTTCCTAAAAAAACAAGCTCAAAATCGCATAATTGAACTTAGAAATAATCGAAAAAAATCATTGTGAGTTCGAGACTGCTGTAACTTCCTTAGACTTTCGAACTTCGAAATTCTGGAAGCATCATTCGATTTGTGGAGAAAAGCTCTTTCCGTAATGGTGCTGGTCGAAGCAAAACTTTAAAGTTTTCTATGAAAAAACTCGTAAAAATCGATTTATTTTGGGCCTAAACATTTCAAGGTCATCTCTAAGTTCGAAAACGCTGTAACTCCTTCAATTTTTCGAATTTAGAAAACGTTAAAGAATTCCGCAGTTCGAAATTCGACAACGAATCGCAAAGTAAGCAATATTCCTAAAAAATCGACATTTTATTTTTTTTGCATTTTTTTAGCAAAGGGGTTACCCTTTTCAAAATTTTCAATTTTTGATGCGAAAAAATTTTTTGAGTTGAGTATGCAGCATTGAAGTTTATGTCGAGAAATGAGATTTAGCGCAACTCCAGTGTTGTTTCCCAAAAAACCAAGCTCAAAATCGCATAATTGAACTTAGAAATAATCGAAAAAAATCATTGTGAGTTCGAAACTGCTGTTACTTCCTTAGACTTTCGAACTTCGAAATTCTGGAAGCATCATTCGATTTGTGGAGAAAAGCTATTTGCGTAATGGTGCTGGTCGAAGCAAAACTTTAAAGTTTTCTATGAAAAAACTCGTAAAAATCGATTTATTTTGGGCCTAAACATTTCAAGGTCATCTCTTAGTTCGAAAACGCTGTAACTCCTTCAATTTTTCGAATTTAGAAAATGTTAAAGCATTCCGCAGTTCGAAATTCGACAACGAATCGCAAAGTAAGCAATATTCCTAAAAAATCGACATTTTATTTTTTTTGCATTTTTTTAGCAAAGGGGTTACCCTTTTCAAAATTTTCAATTTTTGATGCGAAAAAATTTTTTGAGTTGAGTATGCAGCATTGAAGTTTATGTCGAGAAATGAGATTTAGCGCAACTCCAGTGTTGTTTCCTAAAAAACCAAGCTCAAAATCGCATAATTGAACTTAGAAATAATCGAAAAAAATCATTGTGAGTTCGAAACTGCTGTTACTTCCTTAGACTTTCGAACTTCGAAATTCTGGAAGCATCATTCGATTTGTGGAGAAAAGCTCTTTGCGTAATGGTGCTGGTCGAAGCAAAACTTTAAAGTTTTCTATGAAAAAACTCGTAAAAATCGATTTATTTTGGGCGTAAAAATGTCAAGGTCATCTCTTAGTTCGAAAACGCTGTAACTCCTTCAATTTTTCGAATTTAGAAAATGTTAAAGCATTCCGCAGTTCGAAATTCGACAACGAATCGCAAAGTAAGCAATATTCCTAAAAAATCGACATTTTATTTTTTTTTGCATTTTTTTAGCAAAGGGGTTACCCTTTCCAAAATTTTCAATTTTTGATGCGAAAAAATTTTTTGAGTTGAGTATGCAGCATTGAAGTTTATGGCGAGAAATTCGATTTAGTGCAACTCCAGTGTTGTTTCCTAAAAAAACAAGCTCAAAATCGCATGATTGAACTTAGAAATAATCGAAAAAAATACTTGTGAGTTCGAAACTGCTGTTACTTCCTTAGACTTTCGAACTTCGAAATTCTGGAAGCATCATTCGATTTGTGGAGAAAAGCTCTTTCCGTAATGGTGCTGGTCGAAGCAAAACTTCAAAGTTTTCTATGAAAACACTCGTAAAAATCGATTTATTTTGGGCCTAAAAATTTCAAGGTCATCTCTAAGTTCGAAAACGCTGTAACTCCTTCAATGTTTCGAATTTAGCAAACATTAAAGAATTCCGCAGTTCGAAATTCGACAACGAATCGCAAAGTAAACAATATTCCTAAAAAATCGACATTTTATTTTTTTTGCATTTTTTTAGCAAAGGGGTTACCCTTTCCAAAATTTTAAATTTTTGATGCGAAAAAATTTTTTGAGTTGAGTATGCAGCATTGAAGTTTATGGCGAGAAATTAGATTTAGTGCAACTCCAGTGTTGTTTCCTAAAAAAACAAGCTAAAAATCGCATAATTGAACTTAGAAATTATCGAAAAAAATCATTGTGAGTTCGAAACTGCTGTAACTTCCTTAGACTTTCGAACTCGGAAATTCTGGAAGCATCATTCGATTTGTGGAGAAAAGCTCTTTGAGTAATGGTGCTGGTCGAAGCAAAACTTTAAAGTTTTCTATGAAAAAACTCGTAAAAATCGATTTACATTGGGCCTAAAAATTTCAAGGTCATCTCTAAGTTCGAAAACGCTGTAACTCCCTCAATTTTTCGAATTTAGAAAACGTTAAAGCATTCCGCAGTTCGAAATTCGACAACGAATCGCAAAGTAAGCAATATTCCTAAAAAATCGACATTTTATTTTTTTTGCATTTTTTTAGCAAAGGGGTTACCCTTTCCAAAATTTTCAATTTTTGATGCGAAAAAATTTTTTGAGTTGAGTATGCAGCATTGAAGTTTATGGCGAGAAATTCGATTTAGTGCAACTCCAGGTTGTTTCCTAAAAAAACAAGCTCAAAATCGCATTATTGAACTTCGAAATAATCGAAAAAAAATACTTGTGAGTTCGAAACTGCTGTAACTTCCTTAGACTTTCGAACTTCGAAATTCTGGAAGCATCATTCGATTTGTGGAGAAAAGCTCTTTCCGTAATGGTGCTGGTCGAAGAAAACTTTAAAGTTTTCTACAAAAAAACGCGTAAAAATCGATTTATTTTTGGCGTAAAAATTTCAAAGTCATCTCTAAGTTCGAAAACGCTGTAACTCCTTCAATTTTTCGAATTTAGAAAATGTTAAAGCATTCCGCAGTTCGAAATTCGACAACGAATCGCAAAGTAAGCAATATTCCTAAAAAATCGACATTTTATATTTTTTTAATTTTTTTAGCAAAGGGGTTACCCTTTCCAAAATTTTCAATTTTTGATGCGAAAAAATTTGTTGAGTTGAGTATGCAGCATTGAAGTTTATGGCGAGAAATTCGATTTAGTGCAACTCCAATGTTGCTTCCCAACAAATCCAGCTCAAAATCGCATAATTAAACTTAGAAATAATAGAAAAAAAACATTGTGAGTTCGAAACTGCTGTTACTTCCTTAGACTTTCAAACTTCGAAATTCTGGAAGCATCATTCGATTTGTGGAGAAAAGCTCTTTCCGTAATGGTGCTGGTCGAAGAAAACTTTAAAGTTTTCTACAAAAAAACTCGTAAAAATCGATTTATTTTGGGCCTAAAAATTTCAAGGTCATCTCTAAGTTCGAAAACGCTGTAACTCCTTAAATTTTTCGAATTTAGAAAATGTTAAAGCGAAATGTTCGAAATTCGACAACGAATCGCAAAGTAAACAATATTCCTAAAATATCGACATTTTATTTTTTTTGCTTAGACTTTCGAACTTCGAAATTCTGGAAGCATCATTCGATTTGTGGAGGAAAGCTCTTTGCGTAATGGTGCTGGTCGAAGAAAACTTTAAAGTTTTCTATGAAAACACTCGTAAAAATCGATTTATTTTGGGCCTAAAAATTTCAAGGTCATCTCTAAGTTCGAAAACGCTCTAACTCCTTCAATTTTTCGAATTTAGAAAATGTTAAAGCATTCCGCAGTTCGAAATTCGGCAAGGAATCGCAAAGTAAGCAATATTCCTAAAAAATCGACATTTTATTTTTTTTGCATTTTTTTAGCAAAGGGGTTACCCTTTCCAAAATTTTCAATTTTTGATGCGAAAAAATTTTTTGAGTTGAGTATGCAGCATTGAAGTTTATGGCGAGAAAATCGATTTAGTGCAACTCCAGTGTTGTTTCCTAAAAAAACAAGCTCAAAATCGCATAATTAAACTTAGAAATAATAGAAAAAAAACATTGTGAGTTCGAAACTGCTGTTACTTCCTTAGACTTTCAAACTTCGAAATTCTGGAAGCATCATTCGATTTGTGGAGAAAAGCTCTTTCCGTAATGGTGCTGGTCGAAGCAAAACTTTAAAGTTTTCTATGAAAAAACTCGTAAAAATCGATTTATTTTGGGCGTAAAAATTTCAAGGTCATCTCTAAGTTCGAAAACGCTGTAACTCCTTAATTTTTTCGAGTTTAGAATATGTTAAAGCATTCCGCAGTTCGAAATTCGACAACGAATCGCAAAGTAAGCAATATTCCTAAAAAATCGACATTTTATTTTTTTTGCATTTTTTAGCAAAGGGGTTACCCTTTCCAAAATTTTAAATTTTTGATGCGAAAAAATTTTTTGAGTTGAGTATGCAGCATTGAAGTTTATGACGAGAAATGAGATTTAGCGCAACTACAGTGTTTCTTCCTAAAAAAACAAGCTCAAAAACGCATATTTGAACTTAGAAGTAATCGAAAAAATACTTGTGAGTTCGAAACTGCTGTTACTTCCTTAGACTTTCAAACTTCGAAATTCTGGAAGCATCATTCGATTTGTGGAGAAAAGCTCTTTCCGTAATGGTGCTGGTCGAAGAAAACTTTAAAGTTTTTTACAAAAAAACTCGTAAAAATCGATTTATTTTGGGCCTAAACATTTCAAGGTCATCTCTAAGTTCGAAAACGCTGTAACTCCTTCAATTTTTCGAATTTAGAAAATGTTAAAGCATTCCGCAGTTCGAAATTCGGCAAGGAATCGCAAAGTAAGCAATATTCCTAAAAAATCGACATTTTATTTTTTTTGCATTTTTTTAGCAAAGGGGTTACCCTTTCCAAAATTTTCAATTTTTGATGCGAAAAAATTTTTTGAGTTGAGTATGCAGCATTGAAGTTTATGGCGAGAAATTCGATTTAGTGCAACTCCAGTGTTGTTTCCTAAAAAAACAAGCTCAAAATCGCATAATTGAACTTCGAAATAATCGAAAAAAAATACTTGTGAGTTCGAAACTGCTGTAACTTCCTTAGACTTTCGAACTTCGAAATTCTGGAAGCATCATTCGAATTGTGGAGAAAAGCTCTTTCCGTAATGGTGCTGGTCGAAGCAAAACTTTAAAGTTTTCTATGAAAAAACTCGTAAAAATCGATTTATTTTGGGCCTAAAAATTTCAAGGTCATCTCTAAGTTCGAAAACGCTGTAACTCCTTAAATTTTTCGAATTTAGAAAATGTTAAAGCGAAATGTTCGAAATTCGACAACGAATCGCAAAGTAAACAATATTCCTAAAATATCGACATTTTATTTTTTTTGCTTAGACTTTCGAACTTCGAAATTCTGGAAGCATCATTCGATTTGTGGAGGAAAGCTCTTTGCGTAATGGTGCTGGTCGAAGAAAACTTTAAAGTTTTCTATGAAAACACTCGTAAAAATCGATTTATTTTGGGCCTAAAAATTTCAAGGTCATCTCTAAGTTCGAAAACGCTCTAACTCCTTCAATTTTTCGAATTTAGAAAATGTTAAAGCATTCCGCAGTTCGAAATTCGACAACGAATCGCAAAGTAAGCAATATTCCTAAAAAATCGACATTTTATTTTTTTTGCATTTTTTTAGCAAAGGGGTTACCCTTTCCAAAATTTTCAATTTTTGATGCGAAAAAATTTTTTGAGTTGAATATGCAGCATTGAAGTTTATGGCGAGAAATGAGATTTAGCGCAACTCCAGTGTTGTTTCCGAAAAAAAACAAGCTCAAAATCGCATAATTGAATTTAGAAATAATCAAAAAAAATCATTGTGAGTTCGAAACTGCTGTAACTTCCTTAGACATTCGAACTTCGAAATTCTGGAAGCATCATTCGATTTGTGGAGAAAAGCTCTTTCCGTAATGGTGCTGGTCGAAGCAAAACTTTAAAGTTTTCTATGAAAAAACTCGTAAAAATCGATTTATTTTGGGCGTAAAAATTTCAAGGTCATCTCTAAGTTCGAAAACGCTGTAACTCCTTCAATTTTTCGAATTTAGAAAATTTTAAAGAATTCCGCAGTTCGAAATTCGGCAAGGAATCGCAAAGTAAGCAATATTCCTAAAAAATCGACATTTTATTTTTTTTTGCATTTTTTTAGCAAAGGGGTAACCCTTTCCAAAATTTTAAATTTTTGATGCGAAAAAATTTTTGAGTTGAGTATGCAGCATTGAAGTTTATGGCGAGAAATTCGATTTAGTGCAACTCCAGTGTTGTTTCCTAAAAAAACAAGCTCAAAATCGCATAATTGAACTTAAAAATAATCGAAAAAAATACTTGTGAGTTCGAAACTGCTGTAACTTCCTTAGACTTTCAAACTTCGAAATTCTGGAAGCATCATTCGAATTGTGGAGAAAAGCTCTTTCCGTAATGGTGCTGGTCGAAGCAAAACTTTAAAGTTTTCTATGAAAAAACTCGTAAAAATCGATTTATTTTGGGCGTAAAAATTTCAAGGTCATCTCCAAGTTCGAAAACGCTGTAACTCCTTCAATTTTTCGAATTTAGAAAATGTTAAAACATTCCGCAGTTCGAAGTTCGACAACGAATCGCAAAGTAAGCAATATTCCTAAAAAATCGACATTTTATTTTTTTTTGCATTTTTTAGCAAAGGGGTTACCCTTTCCAAAATTTTAAATCTTTGATGCGAAAAAATTTTTTGAGTTGAGTATACAGCATTGAAGTTTATGGCGAGAAATTAGATTTAGTGCAACTCCAGTGTTGTTTCCTAAAAAATCAAGCTCAAAATCGCATAATTAAACTTAGAAATAATCGAGAAAAATACTTGTAAGTTCGAAACTGCTGTAACTTCCTTAGACTTTCGAACTTCGAAATTCTGGAAGCATCATTCGAATTGTGGAGAAAAGCTCTTTCCGTAATGGTGCTGGTCGAAGCAAAACTTTAAAGTTTTCTATGAAAAAACTCGTAAAAATCGATTTATTTTGGGCCTAAAAATTTCAAGGTCATCTCTAAGTTCGAAAACGCTGTAACTCCTTCAATTTTTCGAATTTAGAAAATGTTAAAGCATTCCGCAGTTCGAAATTCGACAACGAATCGCAAAGTAAGCAATATTCCTAACAAATCGACATTTTATTTTTTTGCACTTTTTTAGCAAAGGGGTTACCCTTTCCAAAATTTTTAATTTTTGATGCGAAAAAATTTTTTGAGTTGAGTATACAGCATTGAAGTTTATGGCGAGAAATTAGATTAAGTGCAATTCCAGTGTTGTTTCCTAAAAAATCAAGCTCAAAATCGCATAATTGAATTTAGAAATAATCGAAAAAAATCATTGTGAGTTCAAAACTGCTGTAACTTCCTCAGACTTTCGAACTTCGAAATTCTGGAAGCATCATTCGATTTGTGGAGAAAAGCTCTTTCCGTAATGGTGCTGGTCGAAGCAAAACTTTAAAGTTTTCTATGAAAAAACTCGTAAAAATCGATTTATTTTGGGCCTAAAAATTTCAAGGTCATCTCTAAGTTCGAAAACGCTGTAACTCCTTCAATTTTTCGAATTTAGAAAATGTTAAAGCATTCCGCAGTTCGAAATTCGACAACGAATCGCAAAGTAAGCAATATTCCTAAAAAATCGACATTTTATTTTTTTTGCATTTTTTAGCAAAGGGGTTACCCTTTCCAAAATTTTAAATTTTTGATGCGAAAAAAATTTTTGAGTTGAGTATGCAGCATTAAAGTTTATGGCTAGAAATTAGGTTTAGTGCAACTCCAGTGTTGTTTCCTAAAAAAACAAGCTCAAAATCGCATATTTGAACTTAGAAGTAATCGAAAAAAATACATGTGAGTTCGAAACTGCTGTAACTTCCTTAGACTTTCGAACTTCGAAATTCTGGAAGCATCATTCGATTTGTAGAGAAAAGCTCTTTCCGTAATGGTGCTGGCCATGAAGAAAACTTCAAAGTTTTCTATGAAAAAACTCGTAAAAATCGATTTATTTTGGGCGTAAAAATTTCAAGGTCATCTCTAAGTTCGAAAACGCTGTAACTCCTTCAATTTTTCGAATTTAGAAAATGTTAAAGAATTCCGCAGTTCGAAATTCGGCAACGAATCGCAAAGTAAGCAATATTACTAAAAAATCGACATTTTATTTTTTTTTGCATTTTTTTAGCAAAGGGGTTACCCTTTCCAAAATTTTAAATTTTTGACGCGAAAAAAATTTTTGAGTTGAGTATGCAGCATTGAAGTTTATGGCGAGAAATTAGGTTTAGTGCAACTCCAGTGTTGTTTCCTAAAAAAACAAGCTCAAAATCGCATATTTGAACTTAGAAGTAATCGAAAAAAATACATGTGAGTTCGAAACTGCTGTAACTTCCTTGTATTTTTTTCGATTATTTCTAAGTTTAATTATGCGATTTTGAGCTTGATTTGTTGGGAAGCAACATTGGAGTTGCACTAAATCGAATTTCTCGCCATAAACTTCAATGCTGCATACTCAACTCAAAAAATTTTTTCGCATCAAAAATTGAAAATTTTGGAAAGGGTAACCCCTTTGGTAAAAAAATGCAAAAAAAAAAAATGTCGATTTTTTAATATTGCTTACTTTGCGATTCGTTGTCGAATTTCGAACTGCGGAATGCTTTAACATTTTCTAAATTCGAAAAATTGAAGGAGTTACAGCGTTTTCGAACTTAGAGATGACATTGAAATTTTTAGGCCCAAAATAAATCGATTTTTACGAGTTTTTTCATAGAAAACTTTAAAGTTTTGCTTCGACCAGCACCATTACGGAAAGAGCTTTTCTCCACAATTCGAATGATGCTTCCAGAATTTCGAAGTTCGAAAGTCTAAGGAAGTTACAGCAGTTTCGAACTCACAATGATTTTTTTCGATTATTTCTAAGTTCAATTATGCGATTTTGAGCTTGTTTTCTTCGGAAACAACACTGGAGTTGCGCTAAATCTCATTTCTCGCCATAAACTTCAATGCTATATACTCAACTCAAAAAATTTTTTCGCATCAAAAATTTAAAAATTTGGAAAGGGTAACCCCTTTGCTAAAAAATGCAAAAAAAAATAAAATGTCGATTTTTTAGGAATATTGCTTACTTTGCGATTCGTTGTCGAACTTCGAACTGCGGAATGCTTTAACATTTTCTAAAATCGAAAAAATGAAGGAGTTACAGCGTTTTCGAACTTAGAGATGACCTTGAAATTTTTAAGCCCAAAATAAATCGATTTTTACGAGTGTTTTCATAGAAAACTTTAAAGTTTTGCTTCGACCAGCACCATTACGGAAAGAGCTTTTCTCCACAAATCGAATGATGCTTCCAGAATTTCGAAGTTCGAAAGTCTAAGGAAGTTACAGCAGTTTCTAACTCAAATGTATTTTTTTCGATTATTTCTAAGTTCAATTATGCGATTTTGAGCTTGTTTTTTAGGAAACAACACTGGGATTGTACTAGACCTCATTTCTCGCCATAAACTTCAATGCTGCATACTCAACTCAAAAAATTTTTTCGCATCAAAAATTTCAAATTTTGGAAAGGGTAACCCCTTTGCTAAAAAAATGCAAAAAAAAAAATAAAATGTCGATTTTTTAGGAATATTGCTTACTTTGCGATTCGTTGTCGAATTTCGAACTGCGGAATGCTTTAACATTTTCTAAATTCGAAAAATTGAAGGAGTTACAGCGTTTTCGAACTTAGAGATGACCTTGAAATGTTTAGGCCCATAATAAATCGATTTTTACGAGTTTTTTCATAGAAAACTTTAAAGTTTTCTTCGACCAGCACCATTACGGAAAGAGCTTTTCTCCACAAATCGAATGATGCTTCCAGAATTTCGAAGTTCGAAAGTCTAAGGAAGTAACAGCAGTTTCGAACTCACAAGTATTTTTTCGATTACTTCTAAGTTCAAATATGCGTTTTTGAGCTTGTTTTTTTAGGAAACAACACTGGAGTTGCACTAAATCGAATTTCTCGCCATAAACTTCAATGCTGCATACTCAACTCAAAAAATTTTTTCGCATCAAAAATTTAAAATTTTGGAAAGGGTAACCCCTTTGCTAAAAAAATGCAAAAAATATAAAATGTCGATTTTTTAGGAATATTGCTTACTTTGCGATTCGTTGTCGAATTTCGAACTGCGGAATGCTTTAACATATTCTAAACTCGAAAAAATTAAGGAGTTACAGCGTTTTCGAACTTAGAGATGACCTTGAAATTTTTACGCCCAAAATAAATCGATTTTTACGAGTTTTTTCATAGAAAACTTTAAAGTTTTGCTTCGACCAGCACCATTACGGAAAGAGCTTTTCTCCACAAATCGAATGATGCTTCCAGAATTTCGAAGTTCGAAAGTCTAAGAAAGTTACAGCAGTTTCGAACTCACAATGTTTTTTTTTTCTATTATTTCTAAGTTTAATTATGCGATTTTGAGCTTGATTTGTTGGGAAGCAACATTGGAGTTGCACTAAATCGAATTTCTCGCCATAAACTTCAATGCTGCATACTCAACTCAAAAAATTTTTTCGCATCAAAAATTGAAAATTTTGGAAAGGGTAACCCCTTTGCTAAAAAAATGCAAAAAAAATAAAATGTCGATTTTTTAGGAATATTGCTTACTTTGCGATTCCTTGCCGAATTTCGAACTGCGGAATGCTTTAACGTTTCCTAAATTCGAAAAATTGAGGGAGTTACAGCGTTTTCGAACTTAGAGATGACCTTGAAATTTTTAGGCCCAATGTAAATCGATTTTTACGAGTTTTTTCATAGAAAACTTTAAAGTTTTGCTTCGACCAGCACCATTACGGAAAGAGCTTTTCTCCACAAATCGAATGATGCTTCCAGAATTTCGAAGTTCGAAAGTCTAAGGAAGTAACAGCAGTTTCGAACTCACAAGTATTTTTTTCGATTATTTCGAAGTTCAATTATGCGATTTTGAGCTTGTTTTTTTAGGAAACAACACTGGAGTTACACTAAATCTCATTTCTCGCCATAAACTTCAATGCTGCATACTCAACTCAAAAAATTTTTTCGCATCAAAAATTTAAAATTTTGGAAAGGGTAACCCCTTTGCTAAAAAAATGCAAAAAAAAATAAAATGTCGATTTTTTAGGAATATTGCTTACTTTGCGATTCGTTGTCGAATTTCGAACTGCGGAATGCTTTAACATTTTCTAAATTCGAAAAATTGAAGGAGTTACAGCGTTTTCGAACTTAGAGATGACCTTGAAATTTTTAGGCCCAAAATAAATCGATTTTAACGAGTTTTTGCATAGAAAACTTTAAAGTTTTGCTTCGACCAGCACCATTACGGAAAGAGCTTTTGTCCACAAATCGAATAATGCTTCCAGAATTTCGAAGTTCGAAAGTCTAAAGAAGTTACAGCAGTTTCGAACTCACAATGTTTTTTTTCTATTATTTCTAAGTTTAATTATGCGATTTTGAGCTTGATTTGTTGGGAAGCAACATTGGAGTTGCACTAAATCGAATTTCTCGCCATAAACTTCAATGTTGCATACTCAACTCAAAAAATTTTTTCGCATCAAAAATTGAAAATTTTGGAAAGGGTAACCCCTTTGCTAAAAAAATGCAAAAAAAATAAAATGTCGATTTTTTAGGAATATTGCTTACTTTGCGATTCGTTGTTGAATTTCGAACTGCGGAATGCTTTAACATTTTCTAAATTCGAAAAATTGAAGGAGTTACAGCGTTTTCGAACTTAGAGATGACTTTGAAATTTTTACGCCAAAAATAAATCGATTTTTACGCGTTTTTTTGTAGAAAACTTTAAAGTTTTCTTCGACCAGCACCATTACGGAAAGAGCTTTTCTCCACATATCGAATGATGCTTCCAGAATTTCGAAGTTCGAAAGTCTAAGGAAGTTACAGCAGTTTCGAACTCACAAGTATTTTTTTTCGATTATTTCGAAGTTCAATTATGCGATTTTGAGCTTGTTTTTTTAGGAAACAACACTGGAGTTGCACTAAACCTAATTTCTCGCCATAAACTTCAATGCTGCATACTCAACTCAAAAAATTTTTTCGCATCAAAAATTTAAAATTTTGGAAAGGGTAACCCCTTTGCTAAAAAAATGCAAAAAAAATAAAATGTCTATTTTTAAGGAATATTGCTTACTTTGCGATTCGTTGTCGAATTTCGAAATGCGGAATGCTTTAACGTTTTCTAAATTCGAAAAATTGAGGGAGTTACAGCGTTTTCGAACTTAGAGATGACCTTGAAATTTTTAGGCCCAAAATAAATCGATTTTAACGAGTTTTTTCATAGAAAACTTTAAAGTTTTCTTCGACCAGCACCATTACGGAAAGAGCTTTTCTCCACAAATCGAATGATGCTTCCAGAATTTCGAAGTTTGAAAGTCTAAGGAAGTAACAGCAGTTTCGAACTCACAAGTATTTTTTCGATTACTTCTAAGTTCAAATATGCGTTTTTGAGCTTGTTTTTTTAGGAAGAAACACTGTAGTTGCGCTAAATCTCATTTCTCGTCATAAACTTCAATGCTGCATACTCAACTCAAAAAATTTTTTCGCATCAAAAATTTAAAATTTTGGAAAGGGTTACCCCTTTGCTAAAAAAATGCAAAAAAAAATAAAATGTCGATTTTTTAGGAATATTGCTTACTTTGCGATTCCTTGCCGAATTTCGAACTGCGGAATTCTTTAAAATTTTCTAAATTCGAAAAATTGAAGGAGTTACAGCGTTTTCGAACTTAGAGATGACCTTGAAATTTTTACGCCCAAAATAAATCGATTTTTACGAGTTTTTTTATAGAAAACTTTAAAGTTTTGCTTCGACCAGCACCATTACGGAAAGAGCTTTTCTCCACAAATCGAATGATGCTTCCAGAATTTCGAAGTTCGAAAGTCTAAGGAAGTTACAGCAGTTTTGAACTCACAATGATTTTTTTCGATTATTTCTAAATTCAATTATGCGATTTTGAGCTTGTTTTTTAGGAAACAACACTGGAGTTGCACTAAATCGAATTTCTCGCCATAAACTTCAATGCTGCATACTCAACTCAAAAAATTTTTTCGCATCAAAAATTGAAAATTTTGGAAAGGGTAACCCCTTTGCTAAAAAATGCAAAAAAAATAAAATGTCGATTTTTTAGTAATATTGCTTACTTTGCGATTCGTTGCCGAATTTCGAACTGCGGAATTCTTTAACATTTTCTAAATTCGAAAAATTGAAGGAGTTACAGCGTTTTCGAACTTAGAGATGACCTTGAAATTTTTACGCCCAAAATAAATCGATTTTTACGAGTTTTTTCATAGAAAACTTTGAAGTTTTCTTCTTCTTTCTTCATGGCCAGCACCATTACGGAAAGAGCTTTTCTCTACAAATCGAATGATGCTTCCAGAATTTCGAAGTTCGAAAGTCTAAGGAAGTTACAGCAGTTTCGAACTCACAAGTATTTTTTTCGATTATTTCGAAGTTCAATTATTCGATTTTGAGCTTGTTTTTTTAGGAAACAACACTGGAGTTGCACTAAATCGAATTTCTCGCCATAAACTTCAATGCTGCATACTCAACTCAAAAAATTTTTTCGCATCAAAAATTTAAAATTTTGGAAAGGGTTACCCCTTTGCTAAAAAAATGCAAAAAAAATAAAATGTCGATTTTTTAGGAATATTGCTTACTTTGCGATTCGTTGTCGAATATCGAACTGCGGAATGCTTTAACATTTTCTAAATTCGAAAAATTGAAGGAGTTACAGCGTTTTCCAACTTAGAGATGACCTTGAAATTTTTACGCCCAAAATAAATCGATTTTGACGAGTTTTTTTATAGAAAACTTTAAAGTTTTGCTTCGACCAGCACCATTACGGAAAGAGCTTTTCTCCACAAATCGAATGATGCTTCCAGAATTTCGAAGTTCGAAAGTCTAAGGAAGTTACAGCAGTTTCGAACTCACAAGTTTTTTTTCGATTATTTCTAAGTTCAAGTATGCGATTTTGAGCTTGTTTTTTTAGGAAACAACACTGGAGTTGCACTAAACCTAATTTCTCGCCATAAACTTCAATGCTGCATACTCAACTCAAAAAATTTTTTCGCATCAAAAATTGAAAATTTTGGAAAGGGTAACCCCTTTGCTAAAAAATGCAAAAAAAAATAAAATGTCGATTTTTTAGTAATATTGCTTACTTTGCGATTCGTTGCCGAATTTCGAACTGCGGAATTCTTTAACATTTTCTAAATTCGAAAAATTGAAGGAGTTACAGCGTTTTCGAACTTAGAGATGACCTTGAAATTTTTACGCCCAAAATAAATCGATTTTTACGAGTTTTTTCATAGAAAACTTTGAAGTTTTCTTCTTCTTTCTTCATGGCCAGCACCATTACGGAAAGAGCTTTTCTCTACAAATCGAATGATGCTTCCAGAATTTCGAAGTTTGAAAGTCTAAGGAAGTTACAGCAGTTTCGAACTCACAAGTATTTTTTTCGATTATTTTTAAGTTCAATTATGCGATTTTGAGCTTGTTTTTTTAGGAAACAACACTGGAGTTGCACTAAATCGAATTTCTCGCCATAAACTTCAATGCTGCATACTCAACTAAAAAAATTTTTTCGCATCAAAAATTTAAAATTTTGGAAAGGGTTACCCCTTTGCTAAAAAAATGCAAAAAAAAATAAAATGTCGATTTTTTAGGAATATTGCTTACTTTGCGATTCCTTGCCGAATTTCGAACTGCGGAATTCTTTAAAATTTTCTAAATTCGAAAAATTGAAGGAGTTACAGCGTTTTCGAACTTAGAGATGACCTTGAAATTTTTACGCCCAAAATAAATCGATTTTTACGAGTTTTTTTATAGAAAACTTTAAAGTTTTGCTTCGACCAGCACCATTACGGAAAGAGCTTTTCTCCACAAATCGAATGATGCTTCCAGAATTTCGAAGTTCGAAAGTCTAAGGAAGTTACAGCAGTTTCGAACTCACAATGATTTTTTTCGATTATTTCTAAATTTAATTATGCGATTTTGAGCTTGTTTTTTAGGAAACAACACTGGAGTTGCACTAAATCGAATTTCTCGCCATAAACTTCAATGCTGCATACTCAACTCAAAAAATTTTTTCGCTTCAAAAATTGAAAATTTTGGAAAGGGTAACCCCTTTGCTAAAAAAATGCAAAAAAAATAAAATGTCGATTTTTTAGGAATATTGCTTACTTTGCGATTCGTTGTCGAATTTCGAACTGCGGAATGCTTTTACATTTTCTAAATTCGAAAAATTGAAGGAGTTACAGCGTTTTCGAACTTAGAGATGACCTTGAAATTTTTATGCCCAAAATAAATCGATTTTTACGAGTTTTTTCATAGAAAACTTTAAAGTTTTGCTTCGACCAGCACCATTACGGAAAGAGCTTTTCTCCACAATTCGAATGATGCTTCCAGAATTTCGAAGTTCGAAAGTCTAAGGAAGTTACAGCAGTTTCGAACTCACAAGTTTTTTTTTCGATTATTTCTAAGTTCAAGTATGCGATTTTGAGCTTGTTTTTTTAGGAAACAACACTGGAGTTGCACTAAACCTAATTTCTCGCCATAAACTTCAATGCTGCATACTCAACTCAAAAAATTTTTTCGCATCAAAAATTGAAAATTTTGGAAAGGGTAACCCCTTTGCTAAAAAAATGCAAAAAAAATAAAATGTCGATTTTTTAGGAATATTGCTTACTTTGCGATTCGTTATCGAATTTCGAACTGCGGAATGCTTTAACATTTTCTAAATTCGAAAAATTGAAGGAGTTACAGCGTTTTCCAACTTAGAGATGACCTTGAAATTTTTACGCCCAAAATAAATCGATTTTTACGAGTTTTTTCATAGAAAACTTTAAAGTTTTGCTTCGACCAGCACCATTACGGAAAGAGCTTTTCTCCACAAATCGAATGATGCTTCCAGAATTTCGAAGTTCGAAAGTCTAAGGAAGTTACAGCAGTTTTGAACTCACAATGATTTTTTTCGATTATTTCTAAATTTAATTATGCGATTTTGAGCTTGTTTTTTAGGAAACAACACTGGAGTTGCACTAAATCGAATTTCTCGCCATAAACTTCAATGCTGCATACTCAACTCAAAAAATTTTTTCGCATCAAAAATTTAAAATTTTGGAAAGGGTAACCCCTTTGCTAAAAAAATGCAAAAAAAATAAAATGTCGATTTTTTAGGAATATTGCTTACTTTGCGATTCGTTGTCGAATTTCGAACTGCGGAATGCTTTAACATTTTCTAAATTCGAAAAATTGAAGGAGTTACAGCGTTTTCCAACTTAGAGATGACCTTGAAATTTTTACGCCCAAAATAAATCGATTTTTACGAGTTTTTTCATAGAAAACTTTAAAGTTTTGCTTCGACCAGCACCATTACGGAAAGAGCTTTTCTCCACAATTCGAATGATGCTTCCAGAATTTCGAAGTTCGAAAGTGTAAGGAAGTTACAGCAGTTTCGAACTCACATGTATTTTTTTCGATTATTTCGAAGTTCAGTTATGCGATTTTGAGCTTGTTTTTTTAGGAAACAACACTGGAGTTGCACTAAACCTAATTTCTCGCCATAAACTTCAATGCTGCATACTCAACTCAAAAAATTTTTTCGCATCAAAAATTTAAAATTTTGGAAAGTGTTACCCATTTGCTAAAAAAATGCAAAAAAAATAAAATGTCGATTTTTTAGGAATATTGCTTACTTTGCGATTCGTTGCCGAATTTCGAACTGCGGAATTCTTTAACATTTTCTAAATTCGAAAAATTGAAGGAGTTACAGCGTTTTCCAACTTAGAGATGACCTTGAAATTTTTAGGCCCAAAATAAATCGATTTTTACGAGTTTTTTCATAGAAAACTTTAAAGTTTTGCTTCGACCAGCACCATTACGGAAAGAGCTTTTCTCCACAAATCGAATGATGCTTCCAGAATTTCGAAGTTCGAAAGTCTAAGGAAGTTACAGCAGTTTCGAACTCACAATGTTTTTTTTTTTCTATTATTTCTAAGTTTAATTATGCGATTTTGAGCTTGATTTGTTGGGAAGCAACATTGGAGTTGCACTAAATCGAATTTCTCGCCATAAACTTCAATGCTGCATACTCAACTCAAAAAATTTTTTCGCATCAAAAATTGAAAATTTTGGAAAGGGTAACCCCTTTGCTAAAAAAATGCAAAAAAAATAAAATGTCGATTTTTTAGGAATATTGCTTACTTTGCGATTCGTTGTCGAATTTCGAACTGCGGAATGCTTTTACATTTTCTAAATTCGAAAAATTGAAGGAGTTACAGCGTTTTCGAACTTAGAGATGACCTTGAAATTTTTAGGCCCAAAATAAATCGATTTTCACGAGTTTTTTTATAGAAAACTTTAAAGTTTTGCTTCGACCAGCACCATTACGGAAAGAGCTTTTCTCCACAAATCGAATGATGCTTCCAGAATTTCGAAGTTCGAAAGTCTAAGGAAGTTACAGCAGTTTCGAACTCACAAGTATTTTTTTCGATTATTTCGAAGTTCAATCATGCGATTTTGAGCTTGTTTTTTTAGGAAACAACACTGGAGTTGCACTAAATCGAATTTCTCGCCATAAACTTCAATGCTGCATACTCAACTCAAAAAATTTTTTCGCATCAAATATTTAAAATTTTGCTAAAAAAATGCAAAAAAAAATAAAATGTCGATTTTTTAGGAATATTGCTTACTTTGCGATTCGTTGTCGAATTTCGAACTGCGGAATGCTTTTACATTTTCTAAATTCGAAAAATTGAAGGAGTTACAGCGTTTTCGAACTTAGAGATGACCTTGAAATTTTTAGGCCCAAAATAAATCGATTTTAACGAGTTTTTTCATAGAAAACTTTAAAGTTTTGCTTCGACCAGCACCATTACGGAAAGAGCTTTTCTCCACAATTCGAATGATGCTTCCAGAATTTCGAAGTTCGAAAGTGTAAGGAAGTTACAGCAGTTTCGAACTGACATGTATATTTTTCGATTATTTCGAAGTTCAATTATGCGATTTTGAGCTTGTTTTTTTAGGAAACAACACTGGAGTTGCACTAAACCTAATTTCTCGCCATAAACTTCAATGCTGCATACTCAACTCAAAAAATTTTTTCGCATCAAAAATTTAAAATTTTGGAAAGTGTTACCCCTTTGCTAAAAAAATGCAAAAAATATAAAATGTCGATTTTTTAGGAATATTGCTTACTTTGCGATTCGTTGCCGAATTTCGAACTGCGGAATGCTTTAACATTTTCTAAATTCGAAAAATTGAAGGAGTTACAGCGTTTTCGAACTTAGAGATGACCTTGAAATGTTTAGGCCCAAAATAAATCGATTTTTACGAGTTTTTTTGTAAAAAACTTTAAAGTTTTCTTCGACCAGCACCATTACGGAAAGAGCTTTTCTCCACAAATCGAATGATGCTTCCAGAATTTCGAAGTTCGAAAGTCTAAGGAAGTAACAGCAGTTTCGAACTCACAAGTATTTTTTCGATTACTTCTAAGTTCAAATATGCGTTTTTGAGCTTGTTTTTTTAGGAAGAAACACTGTAGTTGCGCTAAATCTCATTTCTCGTCATAAACTTCAATGCTGCATACTCAACTCAAAAAATTTTTTCGCATCAAAAATTTAAAATTTTGGAAAGGGTAACCCCTTTGCTAAAAAAATGCAAAAAAAAAAAATAAAATGTCGATTTTTTAGGAATATTGCTTACTTTGCGATTCGTTGTCGAATTTCGAACTGCGGAATGCTTTAACATTTTCTAAATTCGAAAAATTGAAGGAGTTACAGCGTTTTCGAACTTAGAGATGACCTTGAAATGTTTAGGCCCATAATAAATCGATTTTTACGAGTTTTTTCATAGAAAACTTTAAAGTTTTCTTCGACCAGCACCATTACGGAAAGAGCTTTTCTCCACAAATCGAATGATGCTTCCAGAATTTCGAAGTTCGAAAGTCTAAGGAAGTAACAGCAGTTTCGAACTCACAAGTATTTTTTCGATTACTTCTAAGTTCAAATATGCGTTTTTGAGCTTGTTTTTTTGGGAAACAACACTGGAGTTGCTACAAATCGAATTTCTCGCCATAAAATTCAATGCTGCATACTCAACTCAAAAAATTTTTTCGCATCAAAAATTTAAAATTTTGGAAAGGGTTACCCCTTTGCTAAAAAAAGGCAAAAAAAATAAAATGTCGATTTTTTAGGAATATTGCTTACTTTGCGATTCGTTGTCGAATTTCGAACTGCGGAATGCTTTAACATTTTCTAAATTCGAAAAATTGAAGGAGTTACAGCGTTTTCGAACTTAGAGATGACCTTGAAATTTTTAGGCCCAAAATAAATCGATTTTAACGAGTTTTTTCATAGAAAACTTTAAAGTTTTGCTTCGACCAGCACCATTACGGAAAGAGCTTTTCTCCACAAATCGAATGATGCTTCCAGAATTTCAAAGTTCGAAAGTCTAAGGAAGTAACAGCAGTTTCGAACTCACAAGTATTTTTTCGATTATTTCTAAGTTCAATTATGCGATTTTGAGCTTGTTTTTTTGGGAAACAACACTGGAGTTGCTACAAATCGAATTTCTCGCCATAAAATTCAATGCTGCATACTCAACTCAAAAAATTTTTTCGCATCTAAAATTGAAAATTTTGTAAAGGGTAACCCCTTTGGTAAAAAAATGCAAAAAAATAAAATGTCGATTTTTTAGGAATATTGCTTACTTTGCGATTCGTTGTCGAATTTCGAACTGCGGAATGCTTTAACATTTTCTAAATTCGAAAAATTGAAGGAGTTACAGCGTTTTCGAACTTAGAGATGACCTTGAAATGTTTAGGCCCAAAATAAATCGATTTTTACGAGTTTTTTCATAGAAAACTTTAAAGTTTTGCTTCGACCAGCACCATTACGGAAAGAGCTTTTCTCCACAAATCGAATGATGCTTCCAGAATTTCGAAGTTCGAAAGTCTAAGGAAGTTACAGCAGTTTCGAACTCATATGTATTTTTTTTTTCGATTATTTCTAAGTTTAATTATGCGATTTTGAGCTAGTTTTTTTAGGTAAACAACACTGGAGTTGCGCTAAATCTCATTTCTCGCCATAAACTTCAATGCTGCATACTCAACTCAAAAAATTTTTTCGCATCTAAAATTGAAAATTTTGTAAAGGGTAACCCCTTTGGTAAAAAAATGCAAAAAAAATAAAATGTCGATTTTTTAGGAATATTGCTTACTTTGCGATTCGTTGTCGAATTTCGAACTGCGGAATGCTTTAACATTTTCTAAATTCGAAAAATTAAAGGAGTTACAGCGTTTTCGAACTTAGAGATGACCTTGAAATGTTTAGGCCCAAAATAAATCGATTTTTACGAGTTTTTTCATAGAAAATTTTAAAGTTTTGCTTCGACCAGCACCATTACGGAAAGAGCTTTTCTCCACAAATCGAATGATGCTTCCAGAATTTCGAAGTTCGAAAGTCTAAGGAAGTTACAGCAGTTTCGAACTCACAAGTATTTTTTCCGATTATTTCTAAATTCAATTATGCGATTTTGAGCTTGTTTTTTTAGGAAACAACACTGGAGTTGCACTAAACCTAATTTCTCGCCATAAACTTCAATGCTGCATACTCAACTCAAAAAATTTTTTCGCATCAAAAATTGAAAATTTTGGAAAGGGTAACCCCTTTGCTAAAAAAATGCAAAAAAATAAAATGTCGATTTTTTAGGGATATTGCTTACTTTGCGATTCGTTGTCGAATTTCGAACTGCGGAATGCTTTAACATTTTCTAAATTCGAAAAATTGAAGGAGTTACAGCGTTTTCCAACTTAGAGATGACCTTGAAATTTTTACGCCCAAAATAAATCGATTTTTACGAGTTTTTTCATAGAAAACTTTAAAGTTTTGCTTCGACCAGCACCATTACGGAAAGAGCTTTTCTCCACAAATCGAATGATGCTTCCAGAATTTCGAAGTTCGAAAGTCTAAGGAAGTTACAGCAGTTTCGAACTCATATGTATTTTTTTTTCGATTATTTCTAAGTTTAATTATGCGATTTTGAGCTAGTTTTTTTAGGTAAACAACACTGGAGTTGCGCTAAATCTCATTTCTCGCCATAAACTTCAATGCTGCATACTCAACTCAAAAAATTTTTTCGCATTTAAAATTGAAAATTTTGTAAAGGGTAACCCCTTTGGTAAAAAAATGCAAAAAAATAAAATGTCGATTTTTTAGGAATATTGCTTACTTTGCGATTCGTTGTCGAATTTCGAACTGCGGAATGCTTTAACATTTTCTAAATTCGAAAAATTGAAGGAGTTACAGCGTTTTCGAACTTAGAGATGACCTTGAAATGTTTAGGCCCAAAATAAATCGATTTTTACGAGTTTTTTCATAGAAAATTTTAAAGTTTTGCTTCGACCAGCACCATTACGGAAAGAGCTTTTCTCCACAAATCGAATGATGCTTCCAGAATTTCGAAGTTCGAAAGTCTAAGGAAGTTACAGCAGTTTCGAACTCACAAGCATTTTTTTCGATTATTTCTAAATTCAATTATGCGATTTTGAGCTTGTTTTTTTAGGAAACAACACTGGAGTTGCACTAAACCTAATTTCTCGCCATAAACTTCAATGCTGCATACTCAACTCAAAAAATTTTTTCGCATCAAAAATTTAAAATTTTGGAAAGGGTAACCCCTTTGCTAAAAAAATGCAAAAAAATAAAATGTCGATTTTTTAGGAATATTGCTTACTTTGCGATTCGTTGTCGAATTTCGAACTGCGGAATGCTTTAACATTTTCTAAATTCGAAAAATTGAAGGAGTTACAGCGTTTTCGAACTTAGAGATGACCTTGAAATGTTTAGGCCCAAAATAAATCGATTTTTACGAGTTTTTTCATAGAAAACTTTAAAGTTTTGCTTCGACCAGCACCATTACGGAAAGAGCTTTTCTCCACAATTCGAATGATGCTTCCAGAATTTCGAAGTTCGAAAGTCTAAGGAATTTACAGCAGTTTCGAACTTACAAGTATTTTTTTTCGATTATTTCTAAGTTTAATTATGCGATTTTGAGCTTGTTTTTTTAGGAAACAACACTGGAGTTGCACTAAACCTAATTTCTCGCCATAAACTTCAATGCTGCATACTCAACTCAAAAAATTTTTTCGCATCAAAAATTGAAAATTTTGGAAAGGGTAACCCCTTTGCTAAAAAAATGCAAAAAAAAATAAAATGTCGATTTTTTAGGAATATTGCTTACTTTGCGATTCGTTGTCGAATTTCGAACTGCGGAATTCGTTAACGTTTTCTAAATTCGAAAAATTGAAGGAGTTACAGCGTTTTCGAACTTAGAGATGACCTTGAAATTTTTACGCCAAAAATAAATCGATTTTTACGCGTTTTTTTATAGAAAACTTTAAAGTTTTGCTTCGACCAGCACCATTACGGAAAGAGCTTTTCTCCACAAATCGAATGATGCTTCCAGAATTTCGAAGTTCGTATGTCTAAGGAAGTTACAGCAGTTTCGAACTCACAATGTTTTTTTTTTATTATTTCTAAATTCAATTATGCGATTTTGAGCTTGTTTTTTTAGGAAACAACACTGGAGTTGCACTAAATCGAATTTCTCGCCATAAACTTCAATGCTGCATACTCAACTCAAAAAATTTTTTCGCATCAAAAATTTAAAAATTTGGAAAGGGTAACCCCTTTGCTAAAAAAATGCAAAAAAAAATAAAATGTCGATTTTTTAGGAATTTTGCTAACTATGCGATTCGTCGTCGAATTTCGAACTGCGGAATGCTTTAACATTTTCTAAATTCGAAAAATTGAAGGAGTTACAGCGTTTTCGAACTTAGAGACGACCTTGAAATTTTTAGGCCCAAAATAAATCGATTTTTACGAGTTTCTTCCCAAAGAAGTTTCACACTATGGCACGCTTTTCGGACTCGTCTCGTCTATGAAAAGAGGCCCCTTACGATTGAGCTGTAAATTTGAATCGAATCGCACTTAGTGATTTGTGGGAAGTTTCCCTCCACTCCTTAGTGGAATATTAATGGGCAAATTTTCATTTGCAAACTAAAACGTGTGTTGTTTGAAATAATACATTTTGTTTGAAATTAAATGTTTGAAACGTGTACAAGGCTCATTGAACTTTGAGATTAAACAAACTTTATTGAATGTCCATTTTCGATTTCTTTTGGCAACTTGTGGAGACAATTAAAAAAAATTCACCTAAATATATCTCCAAGACAAAAAATAATCGTTTTTGAAATTAACTTTACACTTGAGAACAGCCATGCAAAGAGTGACTCATAAGCAATCAACCCAGTTCCAATCGCTTTTGACAAGTTCATATATTTTATTGACCGTTAACAAACAATAAACAACAACGAAAAGGCGAAAAGAAAATTTATTCGCGCTTGGTACATTGCCAGCTTCAAGAATAAGCGCTCCAACATCAAACCAACATTTAGAAACGCAGAAGATCATTCAACCCTTGCGAATGCGGAAAAATTTTAATATTTTATATAAAAATCAGTTGGAGTTTTTCAAAAAAACGCATTATTAATTAACAGTTTGTTTTTGACATCACCAGAAAGCGGAATAATGAAATTTGCCGTGGTTGTTTTATTTGTGGGAACATTGGCCTACAGTGAGGCATTAAATCCGGTGGGTTAAACAAACATTTTGGAAATACAAGGAACTGGAGTTTGTTTGACGCGAAATTTTGTTTTGTTTTTTCGTTTTAGTATTATTGGTGTACCGGGGAATTTTTAAAGGATACCTTAAAGAAATGCACCGAGATACATGGAACCAACAAAGGTAAGAGAAAACATTTAAAAAATGTTTTAGCAAACAAATTAAAGTTTTTTCTTTGTAGTTGAAATTGATGATTTCCTATATATACGTCCTGCATCCACTGAAAAGGCAAAATGCTTCCGTGCATGTATATTTTCAGAATGTCTATTGGTAAGTATTGCCAATTTAGTACTAACAGAAGGGATAAAAAGATATTAACTAAAAATGTCTAGGAAATTTCGCTTTTAATTAATTCTGAACTTTGTCATTTGTAGTCCACTTTAGTCCACTTTTTATTTTTTATTTTTTAGTTTTTGTTTTTTTAATTTTTTATTTTGAGATTTTTTAAGATTTTTTTTTAAATTTTTTTTTTATATTTTTTTTTTTAATTTTTTAGTTCAACAAACGTGGCAACTTCCTGAGGAATGTTCCTGAAACTACCGCATATTTGGCCTCACGCAGAAATCCTTATCACCGTGAGATTGCAGAAATCGCTGCGAGAACTTGCCTTAAAAAAGTTCCCCTTGGTACTGACAAGTAAGTGCAGCCAACAATTAATATTTTGGGTTTTTTTTTACATCACATCCTTGGGCGCACAGGTAGTCGAGTTGGTAGCGTGCTTGAAATACCAGTGCAGGGGTCATGGGTTCGATTCGCCCCAGAAGCCTTGGTCTGTCGGTTCTGTGGTATCACAATGGACTTAACATTGTCTAAGTGAGTCTGTAAAGGACTGCCACTCTTACTTAACTTACAACACATCCAAAACTATAGCCAAATTGGCTAAGAATTGCATCCTCCAGGCTGTCCAAAAAGAAAAAAATCAAATCGGCATATCGGTTTATACAGCAGCTGTTCTAGATTACGCAGGGATTAACCATTAAAATATTGTTGCGAAAAATTACAGCTGAAGGATATTAGAATTGTGGTCTCTATAAATTTAGGAAGTAAAATCTGAAAGTCAATTTTCATGGGAGCCTTGCCTTGTTTAGTATTAAAATTGACCTACATCAATAAGGAATATTTGTGTCAAATCGTAGAAGATAGCTTAATTTACTCAGAAGATAGAAAGCCCCTGATAGAAGGAATCACAGACAAGCAGACAAATGAGCAGAGTTCGTTTCTTAAGTCTTTTGTTATGTTTAACGTATCTTCACGAAACTTCATAACTAGGTACGTTTCTTAAATCTTTCCTTCATCTTTAACCCATCAACAACTGACCCTCGATTCTCTTGTCCAATTTCGATAAAATTTCATATATTCATTATTTAGAGCATTTATAATGAAGTTGTTTTTTTAAATTTTTCAACAAAACTTTTTTTAATTAAAAAAAATGTGTAGAAAATATTAGAAAAAAAAAATATTTTTGTCGGTATATTTCTACAAAAAAAAAAAAAATAGGTTTCTTAATATTTTATGCCCACTAACCGAAGAGAAGAGTGTTTTAATTACTTTGACTTAAAATCGCCCCTGCTGACAAAAGAAGTAGGCTTATCGCCATAAATTAATGTTTTTAAATAAATGCAGCAATCCATTAACGTGGTTTCTCAAAATCTCACTTTGAGATTTTTTGGTTGATTTTTGACAAGCTAATTGTCCTTCAAAACATGACCTTATATGACTGGAAAAACTTTTTTAAACAAATTTCGTTCGCCTACCTTACGCCAATCCAAATTTCATTAGAATACCTCTTCCCTAACTCAAGCTAGAATTTTTCTAGGACAGGCCTATTCTTGGGTATTTTTCTACCCATTGGTCGTTAATGGGCTAAGATCACTTGGCAAGTTCCCTTCATTCGTCTTGTTTAAAATGTGTATTAAGAAATGAAACTTTACCAAAAATAAGTTTGGCCTGGACGTATCTTATATACCCTCCACCATGGATCAAACAGTTTCTCTTTGAAGATAAAAACTTTCAAATGATAATGAGATGTCAAGCAATAAGTCCCACGTGACTAGCATTACTTTCGAAAGTCAGTTTTCTTTCTACAGGTAGACAGACAGAGGGACGGTCATGGCTAAATCGACTTGGAATGTCAAGATGTTCAAGAATATGTACACTTTGTTGGGTTTCATATCAATTTTTACATGAGTTACAAAGAGAATGGCGAAATTAGTATGTCCCCATCCTATGGTGGAAGTTCGTTTCTTAAGTCTATGGTTTTGTTAAACATATCTTCAGTAAATCCATTTACCAAGTTCCTTTCTTGAATCTTTAGTCCAGCTTTAAGTTCTGATGCTAGCATGGGTTTCTCGTCTTTAGCTTTGTAAACACTTTATGTCGATTATTATTTCGTCAAGTTTGTTCCGTATGTCCTTCGTTTTGTAAAAACTATCTTTTTAAGTTTTTCAAGTTCGTTTCTTAAGTCTTTCGTTTTGTTTAATACCCCTTGCTGGAAATTCGGTTACCAAGTTCGTTTCTTAAATCTTTTGTTCTGTACAGAACAAAAACTATCTGTTTAAGTTTTTCAAGTTCGTTTCTTAAGTCTTTCGTTTTGTTTAATACCCCTTGCTGGAAATTCGTATACCAAGTTCGTTTCTTAAATCTTTTGTTCTGTACAGAAAGACAAACGGACGGACAGACGGGTGGGTAGAAAGACGGACAAATAGATGAACGGACAGACGGACGGTCAGAGGGATGGACTTAGAGGCAGATATAAGTACAGACCGAGTAACGGAAATAGACAAACAACAACAACAAAAACAAATTTATCCCTAAACGTTCCACGAAGGAACAGGGGCAAACTTTTCACGTATCCATGAGCCCGATTCAAGTTTTAAGCTCAATGATAAGGGGCCTCCATTTTAGAGCCGAGTCCGTCCGGACACCTCTTTGGAGAGAAGTTTTACATGGCATAGTACCTCACAAATGTTGCCAGCATTAGGAGGGCAAAACCACCGGTGAATATATTTTGTGATGGTCTCGTCACGGCTCGAACCTAGGTGTTCAGTGTCATAGGCGGACATGCTAACCTCTGCGCTACGGTGGCCTCCACGGATATAGGGATTCATACATAAAACAGACAGAGGGACGGACAGAGATAGGGATAGAGGGATAGATAAAAAGATGTATGGAGAGGACAGGCATAGGAACGGACAGACAGAAAGATAGACGGACAGATAGCCAGAAACGTAGATAAACTATCAGACAAAAAATAGATAGACAAACATAGAGACAGAACTACCAGACAAACAGACAGACAGAATATTTGTGCAAAATTTCAATTGACTAGCATTACAGTCGAAAGTTGGCTCTCTGTCGAAAGGCATTCAGACAGACGGACCGGCATGGCTAAATCGACTTGGAATGTCAAGACTTTCAAGAATATGTCTACTTTGTTGGGTTTCAGATCAATATTTCCTTGAGTTACAAGCAGTATGGCGAAATTAGTATGTCCCCATCTTATGGCGGAGGGTAAAAAAAAAACTTTCCGAAGTTCGTTTCTTAAGTCTGTGGTTTTGTTAAACATATCTTCAGGAAATCCATTTACCAAGTTCCTTTCTTGAATCTTTCGTTTAACATTAAGTTCTGATACATGCTTCGTTTTCTGGTCTTTCATTTTGTTAAAAATTTAATGCGAAAATAATGTTGGCAAGTTTGTTCCTTAAGTCCTTCGTTTTGTAAAAACTATCTTTTTTAAGCTTTTCAAGTTCGTTTCTTAAGTCTTTCGTTTTATTAAATATACCTTGCTGGAAATTCGTTTACCAAGTTACCAAGGAAAAGGGGGACAGATAAAAAGACGTATAGAAGGGTTAGGCATAAGAACGGACAGACCGAGATATACACGGAGAGACAGACGAAAACGCAGACAAACTAACAGACAAACAGATAGACGGACAAACAGAAAGATAGACATACAGACAAACTGCCATACAAACAGGCAGAACTACCAGCTAAACAGACAGAGAGATAGACCGGCAGGCAGAAGGATAGACAGATAGATGAACAAACAGACAGACAGAGAGACAGATAGACTAAGAGCATGGCAGGTATACAGACAGACAGACAGAAAGACAAACAAATAGACACCACCTAATTGATTTGGAAAATCTTTAGTACATGTGTTCTTCAATCAAAATTTCGAGGTGTTACAATTGAAATTAGGAAATTATTTTACCCCATATCCTATAATGGAGTGGTATATTTAAATAATGCATATAAATTGAATGTGGCCCACTTTTTGAGTCTTGTATCAATGATTATCATGATTTTTTGCTTGAATTGTTCGAATTCGAATTTAATAGGAAAATAATGTTCTGACTTTTAACATCCTAGTCTATAGGCATTGAGTGGGAATTATTTCAAAGAAATTTCCGAACATTATACTTGGTGGAATTCATATAACATTCGGTCCGGCTATACACTATGCACAACATTTTTATACCCACAACCGAAAGATAGGAATTTAATCTTTTGTCATACCTTTTGCAATACATCGACATATCCATTTCAAACATATATATGTATATTCTTGATCGTTGTAAAAATCTAAGACGATCTAGCCATGTCCGTCCATCCGTGTCTCTGTTTAAATCACGCTATAGTCTTTAAAAATGGATTTATTTAGCTGAAACTTGGCACAGATTCGTTTTTTCCATAAGCAGGTTAAGTTCGAAGATCTTGATATAGCTCCATAAATACCGATCACCCGATTTGAAGTCTTAGGCCCATTAAAGCCACATTTATAGTCCGACATCCCTGAAATTTGGCACAGTAACCTTTGTTAAGCTTTTCCGTGCCATACATGATTCAAATCGGTTTATATTAAGATAATGCCGCCATATATACCGATCTGCCGATTTAAGGTCTTAGGCTCTTTAAAGTCACATTTATTATCCGATTTAGATGAAATTTGGCATATTGTGTTGGGTTAGGCCTCTCGACATTTGTACTGAGTATGGTCAAGATTGGTTTATATTTGGATATAGCTGCCATATAGATCGTTTCCCCGATTTGAGGTCAATGGCCCATAAAAGGCGCGTATATTATCCGATTTTCCTGAAAATTGGCACAATAACCTATGTTAGGCTTCCCGACATTTGTGCCGTATATAATTCCGATCGGTTATATACTGCTTAGTATTATACGATCCCTGGAAGCATTCATTTTTGCCTGATTTGGTACGTAAAGTACACATATACCCTTAGTCTGATTTTAGTGGTGGACATTTTTGGTAGAATCCATGGTGGTGGGATCCTAAGACTCGGCCCGGCCGAACTTAGCTCGTTTTATCATGGTATTTTTCGATCTTTATTAATTTTTCCAATCATTTTTTTATTTTATTTTTTCATTTTTATCTTTCAAGGTGCGAAGCTACAGAAATCTTCTATCAATGCATTGCTGAAACATCTCCCATTACATTATCATTTATTGGTGCATATAATTTGGAAAAGATTGACAGTTTTCTTGCATACAAAATGCGTGAAAAAGCTTTGGCTGAAAGCGACAACTAAAAGATGATTGATTTTTTGAATGAATAAAAGGCAAACCATTAATTGGGTTTTGTTAATGAAAAACGTCAGGGGGGAAAGGGTAAAAAATTAAGGTTGGTTGTAAAAATGCTGTAGATGAAACAATTTAGGCTGAATTTTGGAGTTTCGTGAATACCAAGGAATAACAGGGTTTCCGAACTTGGTGTTTGGAATGATATGATATTTTGCTTATTTTTCGATACATACTCACAATTTTTGGGCAACTAGCAGCAATATACAATAGAAAGAGTTTTGTTTCTCAAATTCAGTGATGTTTTCAAAATTTTCGAAAATCTAAGGATTTTAGGCTATTTTGAGCTTATTTTTGAAGAAAAAACTTCGGCATTGCATTGAACTTAATTTTTCGCCATAAACTTCCTTTCTGCATACTCAATTCAAAATTTTATTTCCCATCAAATCCCCTTTGCTAAAATAATTAAAAAAAATTGAATTTGATTTTTTTCTAAATTCGAAAAAATTAAGAAGTTACGGGGTTTAAGGCCTTAAAAACGACAAAAATAACTGATTTGTATGACGGTTTTCATAGAAAACTTTACAATATTACTTCATACAGCACCATTACCGAAAGCGCTTTTTATCACAAATCCAACAATGTCTAAAAAATTGTTGAAAAAATTCGCAAAACTAAGGAAGTTACAGCAATTGTACACTCACATTGGTTTTTTGAATTTTTAGATATCAAATAAGCGATTTTGGACCAAAACCTAAATATTTCAAGGAAATAGAAAATGTATTGCTTCATCCCAGCACCATAGCAGAAAGTGGTTTTTTTGCGAATACGAATCCAACGATGTGCTCAATATTTTGAAGTTCGTAAAACTAAGGAAGTTGCAGGAATGTCAAACTGACAGATTTTGTTAGCATTTTTTTATATCAATCATGCGATTTTGAGCTTGTATTTTTGGGAAACAACATTGGAGTTGCACTAAACCTTATTTCCCGCCATAAAATTCAATGCTGCATACTCAACTCAAAAAATTTTTTCGCATCAAAAATTTAAATTTTTGGAAAGGTAACCCCTTTGCTAAAAAAATGCAAAAAAAATAATATGTCGATTTTTTAGGAATTTTGCTTACTTTGCGATTCGCTGTCGAATTTCGAACTGCGGAATGCTTTAACATTTTCTAAATTCGAAAAAATGGAGGAGTTACAGCGTTTTCGAACTTAAACATGACCTTGAAATTTTTACGCCCAAAATAAATCGATTTTTACGAGTTTTTTCATAGAAACCTTTGAAATTTTGTTTCGACCGACACCATTACGGAAAGAGCTTTTCTCCACTAATCGAATGGTGCTTCCAAAATTTCGGAGTTCGAAAGTCTAAGGAAGTTACAGCAGTTTCGAACACGCATGTATTTTTTCGATTATTTCTAAGTTCAATTATGCGATTTTGAGCATGTTTTTTGGGAAACAACATTGGAGGTGCACTAAATCTCATTTCTCACCATAATCTTCAATGCTGCATACTCAACGAAAATAAATATTTTCCCATCAAAAATTGAAAATTTTGGAAAGGGTAACCCCTTTGCTAAAAAAATGCAAAAAAAATAAAATATTGATTTCATAGGAATTTTGTTTACTTTACGAGTTGTCGTCGAATTTCGAACTGCGGAATGCTTAAACATTTTCTAAATTCAAAAAAATGAAGGAGTTACAGCGTTTTCGAACTTAGAAATGACCTTGAAATTTTTAGGCCCAAAATAAATCGATTTTTACGAGTTTTTTTATAGAAAACTTTGAAGTTTTGTTTCTACCATCACCATTACGGAAAGACCTTTTCTCCACTAATCGAATGGTGCTTCCAGAATTTCGGAGTTCGAAAGTCTAAGAAAGTTACAGAAATTTCGAACTCACATGTATTTTTTTCGATTATTTCTAAGTTCAATTATGCGATTTTGAGCTTGTTTTTTTAGGAAACAACACTGGCGTTGCACTAAATCTCATTTCTCGCCATAAACTTAAATGCTGCATACTCAACTCAAAAAAATTTTTCGTATCAAAAATTGAAAATTTTGGAAAGGGTAACCCCTTTGCTAAAAAAATGCAAAAAGAAATAAAATGTCGATTTTTTAGGAATATTGCTTACTTTGCGATTCGTCGTCGAATTTCGAACTGCGGAATGCTTTAACATTTTCTAAGTTCGAAAAATTGAAGGAGTTACAGCGTTTTCGAACTTAGAGATGACCTTGAAATTTTTACGCCCAAAATAAATCGATTTTTACGAGTTTTTTCATAGAAAACTTTAAAGTTTTGCTTCGACCATCACCATTACGGAAAGAGCTTTTCTCCACTAATCGAATGGTGCTTCCAGAATTTCGGAGTTCGAAAGTCTAAGAAAGTTACAGAAATTTCGAACTCACATGTATTTTTTTCGATTATTTCTAAGTTCAATTATGCGATTTTGAGCTTGTTTTTTTAGGAAACAACACTGGAGCTGCACTAAATCTCATTTCTCGACATAAACTTCAATGCTGCATACTCAACTCAAAAAATTTTTTCGCATCAAAAATTGAAAATTTTGGAAAGGGTAACCCCTTTGCTAAAAAAAATGCAAAAAAATAAAATGTCGATTTTTTAGGAATATTGCTTACTTTGCGATTCGTTTTCGAATTTCGAACTGCGGAATGCTTTAACATTTTCTAAATTCGAAAAATTGAAGGAGTTACAGCGTTTTCGAACTTAGAGATGACCTTGAAATTTTTACGCCCAAAATAAATCGATTTTTACGAGTTTTTTCATAGAAAACTTTAAAGTTTTGCTTCGACCAGCACCATTACGGAAAGAGCTTTTCTCCACACATCGAATGATGCTTCCAGAATTTCGAAGTTCGAAAGTCTAAGGAAGTTACAGCAGTTTCGAACTCACAAGTATTTTTTTCGATTATTTCTAAGTTCAATTATGCGATTTTGAGCTTGTTTTCTAGGTAAACAACACTGGATTTGCACTAAATCGAATTTCTCGCCATAAACTTCAATGCAGCATACTCAACTCGAAAAATTTTTTCGCATCAAAAATTTAAAATTTTGGAAAGGGTAACCCCTTTGCTAAAAAAATGCAAAAAAAATAAAATGTTATTTTTTTAGGAATTTTGCTTACTTTGCGATTCGTCGTCAGATTTCGAACTGCGGAATGCTTTAACATTTTCTAAGTTCGAAAAAATGAAGAAGTTACAGCGTTTTCGAACTTAAAAATTACCTTGAAATTTGTAGGCCCAAAATATTTCAAAGGAAACTTACCTCATCCAGCACTTTTAGGGAAAGAGTTTTTCTTCATGAATCCAATGGTTTTTTAAAAAATTTTGAAGATCGAAAATCTAGGGAAAGACTTCAAAAATCAACTTGAAACTTTTAAATAGATGTTTGTTGAACAAAACAAGGTCCAAATTTGGAAAAAATTGATTTTCTTTTCTTCTTTGGAAAACGAAAGACTTAAGACACAAACTTGGTAAATGATATGTTTACCAAAAACGAAAAGATTCCCCTTTCGAAAAATTGAGGGAGTTACTGTGTGTTTGACTTTGAAAATGGCCTTGAAAATCAACGCCCAAAATAATTTGTTTTTCGGCGATTTTTTTTGAAGAAAACTTTGATGTATGGTTTCTTACAGTTCAGAGATTGGCTTTGATCCCATCTTTACGCCATGATCTTTAGTACTGTGAACTTAACTAAAATTATGTAGGGAAATTAAAATTTTTGAAACCAAATGTAATAATTCGATAAAAAAGTATACGGCCTTATGATTCCTCTTGAAATTTCAAATCCAGAGACGTTTTTGGATTGTCGAAAAAAGAAGACTTTAAGGATTTACAACGTTTTTGAGTATATATCAATACTTTAAAGATTAACGCCCAAAAAAAATCAAATTTTTGAGAATTTTGCTTAAGAAGACTTGGCAGTATTCCATCAAACAGCTACAGGAGCAATGACCTAATGCTCAAGAAAGTAATCCTAAGAATTCTGAAAACATGAGTTGTATAAGAATTATCAAGTTCGTTTCTTAAGTCTTTTGTTTTATTAAATGTAACTCTTGGAAAGATTTATACCAAGTTCGTTTCTTAAGTCTTTTGTTCTTTTTCTAAATCTTTTTTTGTACATTAAGTTTGTATAGCAAATGTGTTTCAAAAATAGCCTTATGATTACTTTATTCATATAATCCATCACCAAGTTAGTTTTTAATTTCTTTTTATAACCTACACCACTACTGTGGTTCAGGTTATTTTAATTTAGTGCATTTGTTTTTAACACTCAGAAGGAAGAGAGGTAGACTCATAAATATGTTAATCAGATTTTGAGAAATTTGCAACATTGTTGTCATTTGTCAACCGTAGTTATTACAGTTTGAACATATTTGCTCGATATTTGATACAAATTGTTTAATAACTCATCTGAAAAGATCCGCCGAGGTCTATCAAAATTGGTTCAGAATTGGATATATCTCCCACTTTGCACTTATAGGGTAGGTATAGGGTGTTATACAGACGACTTCGCCCGACTTTTGCCCTTCTTTAATGGCTTTGTCATAAGTCTTAAGTTTACTACACTTTTATATTATTCTGATTTATTATAAACAAATTACCAACTACCATTTAAATACAGATAATGACTCATAAAGTAGCACTTCTAATTGCCCCTTCTACCTACCATAAAGATTTCTATCGCACACATTCATGGGATTAGAAATGCCTAACTATTGTTATAAGCTTTTGGATGTGAACATTTATTTTTGTTTTCAAACAAAACTCCTCTATAAACTTAATTGCTCAATAATTTTTATTGGCCTTCCATATGGTGAACAGAGTTTCGAGTCAAAAGCTATATTGGCCAATGGGGGATGGCAAGCCATCGTTAGAATTACTATGAATCTTCTATGCAAAGGCGTTGAATAGCTTGCCTGCATCTATGCCATTAAGTGTCGCTCATCATATCACCTCTAATAGATCAATGTGTGATTTCAATTGGGTTTTTGTTTTCGCTAGAAATTTTAATTGTCCCAATCAAATTATAAGTATTCATATAGAAATAAGTTCCCAAGGCAATTAAAGTGTTACTGGAGATGGAAAATTCTGTACATGAAATTGCCTCAAAAATTTCTAGAGGGTATTGGGATAAAACAATGCTGAATAAATACCTTAGGATTTTGACAATTAGAATTCATTTATTGTTTAAAGTTTGTGAATAAGTGACGTGAGTGTTCGTTCGTTAAAAAAATGAAGTTTTTCAGTGTTTTCTTGTTAATGCTTGTAGCTGTGTGTTATGTTAAGGTAAAAACAAAAATAAACAGGCATTTGATTAGCCTGGGCTGAATTTTGGTTACAAATCAGATCAGAGAAAAAAAAATCCGGTAAAAATTCAACACTTATGAACCCACGACAGCTATATCGAAATACGGTCTAATCAAGGCCAAACCCAACAAGAATGATGAGGCTCTACTGCACCCCACTGTTCCAGAATTCAGCAAAATCGTGTAATAAAAAAACCATTTATAGGTGAAAACCCGTAAATGGGGAAATCGGTATATGTGGCAGCTACAATATATCCATTATGTGGCAGTGAAGGAGGGCACGACCGAAAAACACGTGGATTCGCTGTACAAAAAGAGAGTTAAAAACAATGCATATAACGTGGAATCAAGCCAAGGCTTTACGCAACGATAGTGCTAGAGAGCTTGTTGATTCCCGATGTGAGCCAAACTCTGTACAGTCGACGAAGGGCCTAACATAGATCACTGTGCAAAATTTCAGCAAAATCGGGAAATAGATATGGCTTCTATGGGCCTGAGACCTATACTCGGAAGATCGGTCTACAAGGGACTGGATTAAGACTTTATCCGATCTAGATATTTATGAAAAGGATGTTAAAGCGTCCTAAAATTGCTCATTGTGGAAAATTTTAGCGAAATCGGGTAAAAAATTTAAATTCCATGGGGCCAAGAGATTAAATCGGGAGATAGATATATATGGCGGCTATATCCAAATATAGTCTGATCTGGATCATACTCGCCCAAGGGTTTAAACATAAAGCATTGTGCCAAATTTCAGTTTAATCTGGTAATCAATGTGCCATTTCTAAACAAAAGACCCCAATTCGGAAAATTGGTCTATATGGGGGCTACATCAAGATATAGTCCGATGTAGCCCATCTCCGAACAAAATCAACCTATTCTTTAGAAAATTCTCGGTCCGACAAATTTTCTTCTAAAAAATTGTTGACCGACCAAATTTTTTATAGAAAAATTATCGGTACGACAAAATTTTCTGTAGAAAAATTATCGGTCCGACAAATTTTCTATAGAAAAATTATCGGTCCGACAAAATTTTCTATAGAAAAATTATCGTTCCCACCAAATGTTCTATAGAAAAATTATCGTTCCAACAAAATTTTCTATAGAAAAATTATCGGTCCGACAAATTTTCTTCTAAAAAATTGTTGACCGACCAAATTTTCTATAGAAAAATTATCGGTACGACAAAATTTTCTGTAGAAAAATTATCGGTCCGACAAATTTTCTATAGAAAAATTATCGGTCCGACAAATTTTCTATAGAAAAATTATCGGTCCGACAAATTTTCTATAGAAAAATTATCGGACCGACAAAATTTTTATAGAAAAATTATCGGTCCGATAAATTTTTTTTCGGTCCGACAAATTTTCTATAGAAAAATTATCGGTCCGACAAATTTTCTATAGAAAAATTATCGGTCCGACAAATTTTCTATAGAAAAATTATCGGTCTGACAAGTTTTCTATAGAAAAATTATAGGTCCTACAAAATTTCTATAGAAAAATTATCGGTCCGACAAATTTTCTATAGAAAAATTATCGGTCCGACAAATTTTCTATAGAAAAATTATCGGACCGACAAAATTTTTATAGAAAAATTATCGGTCCGATAAATTTTTTTTCGGTCCGACAAATTTTCTATAGAAAAATTATCGGTCCGACAAATTTTCTATAGAAAAATTATCGGTCCGACAAATTTTCTATAGAAAAATTATCGGTACGACAAAATTTTCTGTAGAAAAATTATCGGTCCGACAAATTTTCTATAGAAAAATTATCGGTCCGACAAATTTTCTATAGAAAAATTATCGGACCGACAAAATTTTTATAGAAAAATTATCGGTCCGATAAATTTTTTTTCGGTCCGACAAATTTTCTATAGAAAAATTATCGGTCCGACAAATATTCTATAGAAAAATTATCGGTCCGACAAATTTTCTATAGAAAAATTATCGGTCTGACAAGTTTTCTATAGAAAAATTATAGGTCCTACAAAATTTCTATAGAAAAATTATCGGTCCGACAAATTTTCTATAGAAAAATTATTGGTCTGACAAATTTTCTATAGAAAAATTATTGTTCCGACAAATTTTCTATAGAAAAATTATTGGTCCGACAAATTTTCTATAGAAAAATTATCGGTCCGACAAATTTTCTATAGAAAAATTATCGGTCCGACAAATTTTCTATAGAAAAATTATAGGTCCGACAATTTTTTCTATAGAAAATTATCGGTCCGACAAAATTTTCCAAAGAAAAATTATTGGTCCGACAAATTTTTTATAGAAAAATTATCGGTCCGACAAGTTTTCTATAGAAAAATTATCGGTCCGACAAACTTTATATAAAAAAATTTTCGTCCGACAAATTTTCTATAGAAAAATTATCGGTCCGACAAATTTTCTATAGAAAAATTATCGGTCCGAAAAATTTTCTATAGAAAAATTATCGGTCCGAAAAATTTTCTATAGAAAAATTATCGGTCCGAAAAATTTTCTATAGAAAAATTATCGGTCCGACAAATTTTCTATAGAAAAATTATCGGTCCGACAAATTTTCTATAGAAAAATTATCGGTCCGACAAATTTTCTATAGAAAAATTATCGGTCCGACAAATTTTCTATAGAAAAATTATCGGTCCGACAAATTTTCTATAGAAAAATTATCGGTCCGACAAATTTTCTATAGAAAAATTATCGGTCCGACAAATTTTCTATAGAAAAATTATCGGTCCGACAAATTTTCTATAGAAAAATTATCGGTCCGACAAATTTTCTATAGAAAAATTATCGGTCCGACAAATTTTCTATAGAAAAATTATCGGTCCGACAAATTTTCTATAGAAAAATTATCGGTCCGACAAATTTTCTATAGAAAAATTATCGGTCCGACAAATTTTCTGTAGAAAAATTATAGGTCCTACAAATTTTCTATAGAAAAATTATCGGTCCGACAAATTTTCTATAGAAAAATTATCGGTCCGACAAATTTTCTATAGAAAAATTATCGGTCCGACAAATTTTCTATAGAAAAATTATCGGTCCGACAAATTTTCTATAGAAAAATTATCGGTCCGACAAATTTTCTATAGAAAAATTATCGGTCCGACAAATTTTCTATAGAAAAATTATCGGTCCGACAAATTTTCTATAGAAAAATTATCGGTCCGACAAAATTTTCTATAGAAAAATTATCGTTCCCACCAAATGTTCTATAGAAAAATTATCGTTCCAACAAAATTTTCTATAGAAAAATTATCGGTCCGACAAATTTTCTTCTAAAAAATTGTTGACCGACCAAATTTTCTATAGAAAAATTATCGGTACGACAAAATTTTCTGTAGAAAAATTATCGGTCCGACAAATTTTCTATAGAAAAATTATCGGTCCGACAAATTTTCTATAGAAAAATTATCGGTCCGACAAATTTTCTATAGAAAAATTATCGGCCCGACAAATTTTCTATAGAAAAATTATCGGTCCGACAAATTTTCTATAGAAAAATTATCGGTCCGACAAATTTTCTATGGAAAAATTATCGGTCCGACAAATTTTCTATAGAAAAATTATCGGACCGACAAAATTTTTATAGAAAAATTATCGGTCCGATAAATTTTTTTTCGGTCCGACAAATTTTCTATAGAAAAATTATCGGTCCGACAAATTTTCTATAGAAAAATTATCGGTCCGACAAATTTTCTATAGAAAAATTATCGGTCCGACAAGTTTTCTATAGAAAAATTATAGGTCCTACAAAATTTCTATAGAAAAATTATCGGTCCGACAAATTTTCTATAGAAAAATTATTGGTCTGACAAATTTTCTATAGAAAAATTATTGTTCCGACAAATTTTCTATAGAAAAATTATTGGTCCGACAAATTTTCTATAGAAAAATTATCGGTCCGACAAATTTTCTATAGAAAAATTATCGGTCCGACAAATTTTCTATAGAAAAATTATAGGTCCGACAATTTTTTCTATAGAAAATTATCGGTCCGACAAAATTTTCCAAAGAAAAATTATTGGTCCGACAAATTTTTTATAGAAAAATTATCGGTCCGACAAGTTTTCTATAGAAAAATTATCGGTCCGACAAACTTTATATAAAAAAATTTTCGTCCGACAAATTTTCTATAGAAAAATTATCGGTCCGACAAATTTTCTATAGAAAAATTATCGGTCCGAAAAATTTTCTATAGAAAAATTATCGGTCCGAAAAATTTTCTATAGAAAAATTATCGGTCCGAAAAATTTTCTATAGAAAAATTATCGGTCCGACAAATTTTCTATAGAAAAATTATCGGTCCGACAAATTTTCTATAGAAAAATTATCGGTCCGACCAAATTTTCTATAGAAAAATTATCGGTCCGAAAAATTTTCTATAGAAAAATTATCGGTCCGAAAAATTTTCTATAGAAAAATTATCGGTCCGAAAAATTTTCTATAGAAAAATTATCGGTCCGACAAATTTTCTATAGAAAAATTATCGGTCCGACAAATTTTCTATAGAAAAATTATCGGTCCGACAAATTTTCTATAGAAAAATTATCGGTCCGACAAATTTTCTATAGAAAAATTATCGGTCCGACAAATTTTCTATAGAAAAATTATCGGTCCGACAAATTTTCTATAGAAAAATTATCGGTCCGACAAATTTTCTATAGAAAAATTATCGGTCCGACAAATTTTCTATAGAAAAATTATCGGTCCGACAAATTTTCTATAGAAAAATTATCGGTCCGACAAATTTTCTATAGAAAAATTATCGGTCCGACAAATTTTCTGTAGAAAAATTATAGGTCCTACAAATTTTCTATAGAAAAATTATCGGTCCGACAAATTTTCTATAGAAAAATTATCGGTCCGACAAATTTTCTATAGAAAAATTATCGGTCCGACAAATTTTCTATAGAAAAATTATCGGTCCGACAAATTTTCTATAGAAAAATTATCGGTCCGACAAATTTTCTATAGAAAAATTATCGGTCCAACAAATTTTCTATAGAAAACTTATCGGTCCGACAAATTTTCTATAGAAATACTCTGACATTTCAATTATTTTACTCATTACAGGCTGAAGAGTTAACCAAAGAGAATGTCATCGCCATAGCAATGGCTTGTAAAGACGAACATGGAGCATCGGATGGTAAAGAAATACAAATCTGAAGCTCTTCAGAAAATTGCATTGCAATATTAATTATTTTTAGCTGACATGGAAGCCTTCAAGGCTCATGAGGGAGCTCTAACCAAAGAAGGAAAATGTATGGCGGCATGTGTAATGGAAAAGTTCGGAGTGGTAGGTGCTTTCTACAATTAAAATACAAATTTAAAAGAAGCTTTAGAATAACTAAAATTTTAAACGTGTTATAGCTGGTTGAAGGCAAATTGGACAAAGATAGAGCAATTGAAGTGGGCACAGCCATTTTCCAAGAGGATGCTGAGAAGGCGACTGCTGTTGTGGAGGCTTGTGTTGATTTAGAAGCTGATGAGGATCAGTAAGTGATGATTAGTTTTTTCATTTTAAGAAAAGATTATTCTAATATATGTTCTCTAAATTCCCTAATAGTTGTGAAGCTGCTGTTCAATATGCCGCTTGTATGAAGGAACATGCAGCCTAAACTTACGATCAGTTCAGCATTGTGAATAAATAGCGGATAGACGACCACCGGAAATATGAATGGATTTTAAGCATTTTTTGTTTTAAACAGTGGACTAGTTACGTGTTTAGTTAGATCGATCATGTCAACATTTTAAGCTAAAATAAATAGTTAATTGTAAGAAAGCATATACAAATGATGAGACACTGTAATAATGTAATTTTTGCCAACTGAGTAAGGCTAATAGAAAAAGTAAAAATGTAAAAATGTCATTTTTGCCAACTGAGTAAGGCTTATAGAAAAAGAAGTTTAGAATTTTATTTTATTTGTAATACCCTACACCACACTTTGGTACAGGTTATTATGGCTTTGTGAATTTATTTTGAACCACTTAGAAGTAAAAGATGTAGACCAATCAACTTCGAGTCATTTTCTCATTCGAGTCTATTCTCATGAATTTTATAGTCAAAACACAGTTTCGATTTTTGGCCGATTGCTCCTCACTTCAGCATATATCAATTTCCCCCCCTAAGAAGAATTTTATTCATATTGAAAACAAGTAAAAAAGCATTTTGTCAAAATTCGATAAAAAATTCAACATATATGATCCCATGACAGCTATATCGAAATATAGTTTGAACTGGACCATACTTGACATGAAGGTTTGGGAGTCCAACACAGCTCAGGGGGTCCATTATGATGAAATCGTATAATAAATCCGCCTTTAATGGGTCCAGAAACTTTAATCTGGAAATTGTTATATATGGCAGCAATATCCAAATATTGTCAGAACTGCACCATATTGGGGAAGAATGTGTAGGGGTATTAGATATCGCTCTCATACATTATCATTATCTCAAATCTGTGTCATCTGATATGAACATTGTCGGCTGTTACCCTCAACGTTACTTAGATTTTAGAAATTTTTGAATGTGGCATTTTTTTACCTTAATGTGTCCACAATTTAATCAATAAAGTCAGGTTAATCATGCCCCGTTTTTGAAACTTTCAAACGAGTTCGCCTCTATGTCTTTTGTTTTATTCGAACAGTAAGGTAAGGTTAGAGTGGCATTCTTTTCTCGTTGGCAGACTCACTTTGATTATTTAAGTCCCTTGTTATACCACAGTAGCGACACACCAGGCCTTTGGTAGGAATTGAAACCACGACACCCGCACTGGTAATCCGAGCACGCTAACAATTCGGGCAACCTCTCTAAACAGTTATTGCAGCAAAACTTTAATCAAGTTCGTGTCTTAAGTCTTTCTATTTGTTCTTATAGCTTGGATATGCCAAGTTCGTTTCTTAAGTCTTTCGTTTCTTTCAAAAAGTATATGCAGTAAAATACAAAAAATTACTGATTAAATTCTTATTTGGAATATTAAGAACAAGTTCGTTTCTTAAGTCTTTCGTTTTCAAACGTTCAAAGGTTGAATTAATTGCATACCATGAACGTTCACTCGGAGGCCAGTTTGACCTATTATCATACCTTGGTGAGTAGATGTATAGATGAGAATATGTAAAAGAGTGTAAGTTATAACAACAGAAAGAAAGTATAAAAGAGTGCCGGGCCGAATCTAGAGAACCCACTGACATGAATTCTAATAAAATCGGGAGATCGATTTATAAGGGAGCTATATTAGATAGAGACCGATTTGGACCATACTTACTACACATGCTGGAAGTCATAATAGAACAATTGCGCCTTCAGGTGCTTGGATATCAAATTAGGAGATGGATTTATATTGGAGCTCTATCAGATTATAGACCAATTCCAATCGTACTTGGCAATGTTTTTGGTAAAAGTCATGAGAAAACATTACGCACAAAGTGTAAGCCAAGTCGGACAATAATTTTGTCTTCTAGGGACCCACAGAGTCAATTCGAAGCACCACTTTATATGGAAGTTATATCCAAATCTAAGCCATTTCCAAGCCCCATCAGCAAGATGTTTTTCTACAAAATTTCAAATAGACATTTTTATTCATTCGACTACTGTCGTCATTTCCACAGACGGATGAATGTTTATGGCTGGCTTAACTTACAATATCAAGACTATAAAGAATATATGCATATATACTTTATGGGGCAGTAGATCAATATTTCGAGGTATTACAAACGGAATGACTCAATTATTATTGGGTTGCCCAAAAAGTAATTGCGGATTTTTCATATAGTCGGCGTTAACAAATTTTTTCACTGACTCTGTAATTGCATTCTTTCTTCTGTCAGTTATCAGCTGTTACTTTTAGATTGCTTTAGAAAAAATTGTAAAAAGGGTATATTTGATTAAAGTTCATTCTAAGTTTTATTAAAAATGCATTTACTTTCTTTTAAAAAATCCGCAATTACTTTTTGGGCAACCCAATATAAAGTCTTTCTATGGTGGTGGGTATAAAAAGGTGTGAATTTCTACAACAGAAAGAGCGAATAAAGATGAGAAGTGCATGCACTCACATCTATGTGCATAAGTGCAGGTCGATTTCTAAGGGCCAAAAACCATTCACTAAGAGGTTGTCACCAAACTTCCAAGTTTATCATTAAAAATTGAAAGCTAGATTTAGATTAGACCCATGGTTTCATGGACAGATCTTCTCAGAACTCCGTCAAAAAGCCCAAGGTATTTAACCAAGTAGTAACCTTGCGCTACTTGGTTAACATCCAACCTCGACACTCGCAGCAACAGCGAAAGACCTTGCCGTTGACTAGCATTCGAAGCTATTGACACATCTTCCGAAAGATCCAAAAACACATTGAACGCATTGTTGTTCCGTGGACAAAAAATAACAGCTAGTAGACAGGATCGAGCTTGGTTAGTGTCGTGCTTATGTCGTAAAGGCTTTTTCGCAATGAATTGGATGTAAGTACAACCTGCCAACAAACTTCCCTTGAAGTCTTCACACCTAAATTTGTCCTATAATAACCTCCTCAACCAAGAGGTCGATACGCGTCACATTATGGTTGGTGTTGTGGTATCTTCTGGCTTTACTATTCCATGAAAAAAAATGTTTCCATCATTAAGCTCGTCTTGAAAGGGAAATAAAAAGAAAATTATTGTTTTCAATTTATCGTTTTGTTTCGATTGCGACAACCCCCAAAAGTAGTGCTCCCCAATATGCAACACACGGTCAATCTCTGTTTCTCACATCCATCTAAACGTTTATACGATATGACTTTACTCACCCAGGTTTTCATAGCAACCATCCCTATTCCAACCATTTCATCATGTTTATGTACTTGAGGAGTTTTCAAGATCGAAGAAAAAGCTCTTTGTCATGATGAAGAGTCTGTGGCCCTTTGGACCTGAACATGAACAAAGAATGTGCTCAAGAGTCTCCCTCTCGTTCTCACCCAAGGCTGGTAACAAAACAGTCATCATGCGGGATTCTCAAATGATTGCAAATCACTATCATGATTAGTAACCTCTTGCCGAGTATAACCCCCATATGCAACATACGGGCATTCACTGTTTCTTACATCCATCTAAACGTTTATACGATATGACTTTACTCACCCAGGATTTCATAGCAAAGGCCCTTTAGACCTGAACTTAAACAAAGAATGTGCTCAAGGGTCTCCCTCTCTCACCTCACCAGGGCTGGTAACAAAGCAGTCATCATGCGGGATTCTCAAATGATTGCAAATCACTATGATGATTAGTAACCTCTTGCCGAGTATAACCCCCATATGCAACGCACGGGCAATCTCTGTTTCTCACATCCATCTAAACGTTTATAAGATATGACTTTACTCACCCAGGTTTTCATAGCAACCATCCCTATCCCAAAAATACCATCATGTCTATGTACTTGAGGAGTTTTCAAGATCAAAGAAAAAGCTTTTTGTCATTATGGAGAGCCTGTGGCCCTTTAGACCTGAACATGAACAAAGAATGTGCTCAAGAGTCTCCCTCTCGTTCTCACCCAAGGCTGGTAACAAAACAGTCATCATGCGGGATTCTCAAATGATTGCAAATCACTATGATGATTAGTAACCTCTTGCCGAGTATTAGCCATTCCTCAGTTTAAATCATCTTCGTGTCTTAAATCTTTTGTTTTTTCCTATACACCACACAAAATGGTCTCAAAATAATTTAAGAAATTTTTCGGATGAAATTCTTTTCTTAAGTCTTTCTTTTTCTTTAAGCAAAAACTGCAGTACAAGTGTTTGATCAAGTTCGTTTCTTAAGTCTTTCGTTTTGTTCAATCAAAAACTGCAGTAGAAGCTTTGATCAAGCTCGTTTCTTAAGTCTTTCGTTTTGTTCAAGCAAAAACTGCAGTAGAAGCTTTGATCAAGTTCGTTTCTTAAGTCTTTTGTTTTCCTCCAACGTTGTAGCACGTTTACATTGAAATTTGTATTACCTGGATGAAACTAAATCCGAAAACAAATCCAGTTCGTTTACACTGTTTTTTTGGGGATTTAAGTCACATTCACAAGCGTACATGCGTACACATGAATGTGCATATCACACACATCCATACACAATTCTTGAAACCAGTTGCATATTTTGGTACTTTTGTCGATTATTCAGCCATGAAATCGGCTTTATTTGGGATTTAAAAATATATTCTGCAAAATATTGAAATTTTTATTACCTGGATGAAACTAAATCCAAAAACAAATCCTGTTCGTTTACACTGGTTTTTTGGGGATTTAAGTTGCATACACAAGCGTACATGCGTACACATGAATGTGAATATCACACACATCTATTCTTGAAACCAGTTGCATATTTTGGTACTTTTATTCAGCCATGAAATCGGCTTTATTTGAGATTTAAAAATATATTCTGCAAAAATGTATTTTTAAATCCCAAAAAAGCCGATTTCATGGCTTTCATTCATATATTTTTGCAGAATATATTTTTAAATCCCAAATAAAGCCGAATAATGGCTGAATAATCGATAAAAGTACCAAAATATGCAACTGGTTTCAAGAATTGTGTATGGATGTGTGTGATATGCACATTGATGTGTACGCATGTACGCTTGTGTATGTAACTTAAATCCCCAAAAACCCAGTGTAAACGAACAGGATTTGTTTTTGGATTTAGTCCAAATCCAGGTAATAAAATTTTCAGTGTAAACGTGCTACAACGTTTGAGGAAAACGAAAGACTTAAGAAACGAACTTGATCAAAGCTTCTACTGCAGTTTTTGCTTGAAGAAAACGAAAGACTTAAGAAACGAACTTGATTAAAAACTTGTACTGCAGTTTTTGCTTAAAGAAAAAGAAAGACTTAAGAAACGAACTTGATTAAAAACTTGTACTACAGTTTTTGCTTAAAGAAAAAGAAAGACTTAAGAAACGAAATTCATCAGAAAAATTTCTAAAATTGTTTTTGAGAGCATGGGATTTATTTTTGTATGGTAAAACCTGCAAACAAACACAGGATTTAGCACTTAAATCTCGAAAAGGCCATACATCCGGATTTTGTGACCAATGTATAAGTACTTTTAGTTACATAAAAACTATGATTAAGTTCGTTTCTTAAGTCTTTCGTTTAACTTATGTAAATTTTCAAAAAAAAAATTCCTGCAATGTTCATAACTAATCTGCATAAAATTGAATTTTACGTTATTTTTTTAGGTGTTTTGTTTGACCTGAGGCCAATAGTATGCTATAGTCTAAGTACAGTTATATCGACCTGATGTTTGTAAACTTATAGAGTGCAATTTATATCCGATATGGCTGGAACGTTTCACTATGATTTTCAAGATTTAATATTATCCTCAAATAAACTTGGAGGGCGCCTTTTATTATGCGATATGACTTAAACTTCGCAGGTGGTGGTCCGAATCGGCCTACAACTTGAAATATCTTCCATGAAAGCCTTATTATTGAGATAAAACTTTAATCGCAAATCCTTTAAGGGATGTTCGTGGGCTAGTTTTCAAATTTCAGGACTTACAAGTCCTTTTACTTTTACAAACATTTTTTATTTCAAATATTTACAAACAATTTGTTTACTCCTTTCAAATATAATTGTTGATGGTTTAAAAATCAAACATTAGTATTTTGAAAAATGCATAACAACAACATGGCAGCCATTACTACAAAATTGTTTAATGACCAAGTCGATGCAGTTGCTGCCGCGTGACTGTGATAGCTATGATCCATCGAATGACTATTTTGATTGTTATTCCATGGAGGATTGCCATAATTATCCCATTGTCCAGGATGACCCTGATGATCCGATTGGCTGTCACGAGCACCACCCCATTCGCCTTGGCCTTGGGCTAGAAGTGCAAAAAAACAAAAAATAATTAAAAAAAATATATATAACAGAAAATTTTGAAAATTAAAGTCACAAAAACTGTTTTAAATATAATTTCTACACAAATTGAGCTGATCCCTTACACATTAATTGATAATTTGTAACTATTAGTTAATATCAAATAAATAAATGATGTGAAAACATTTGAAAAAAAAAAATAACTTTTATTGTTTTATTACTACGTCTTACCTGAACCCATGCAAATCAAACTCAGTGTGATTCCACAAAAGAATAGTAACGACAGTTTAGATAACATGTTGGCTTGTAAACGTTTGCTTATCTACTGAAAGGTTTATTAAGCACATCTCATGCATCATAAAGTAATGTGAATAGAAATTTTAACTTGCATCAGTTCATCGTTAATTGGAAAAAAGTGTTAATTATGAAGAAATAAAAAATTGTGAAAAAACTAATATTTTTAATATTTCACATTGCATTAAGTATTTCATTTAACTGTAACAATAAAAAGCTAATTTTCTAAGTAAAATTGAGAATATAACATAATTACCATAATGTAAATATTCACCTACAGCCTCAACTAAAACCTTTTTACATTTGCCTGATAACCTTATTTGGCTTTCAAAAGCCTTAAAGTCAACAGCAACTATGAGAGACGTTTGATGGATTGGCACATTACAAATGAATTCTGCTTGCAATGTGTTCTGAAACAAAACTTGTTGGAGAACTTGTAAATAATTAAGCAATGATGCCATTTCCCCATTTCAAATAAGAAACTTACAATAAGCAAGCAAATAAGAAAGAAAAAACCAGTAAGGAAAAGCAAAACTCGGGCGGAGCTGACTGTATAATACCCTACACCACCTAGTCTACGTACTGCAAAATGCAAATGTTTGCCCATGAATTTTCCACTAAGGAACAGGGGCAAACTTCTCACATATCAATGAGTGCAGTCCAATTCAAGCTTATGCTCAAAGCTAAGGCACCTCCTTTTTATAGCCGAGTCCGAACGGTGTGTCGCTCTGCGACACCTCTTTGGAGCGAAGTTTTACATGGCATAGTACCTCATAAATGTTGCCAGCATTAGGATGGGAAAACCACCGCTGAAAATTTTTTCTGATGGTCTCGCCAGGATTCGATCCTAGGCGTTCAGCGTCATAGGTGGACATGCTAACCTCTGCGCTATGGTTGCTTCCACTTTGGCATGACTCCAACTGATAAACAGAAAGATAGACGGATGGATGATGGGCGGAAATATGGATGATGGGTGGAAATATGGATGGAAAAATAACATTTGAACAGTCAAACAGACGGTCGGAGGATCAAACTATGCACGCACCGACGATGGATGGACACACAATGGAGGGAAAAACGTATGTAAAGACAGGCAGAATCCAACGCTCAGACGCCTTGGTATAAAGAAGTTTTACCTGACTCAAAACCTCACAAATGTCACCAGCTTTAACCTGCTAACCTCTGCTTCACAATGGCCCATTGCTTATTTAAAAGCTGATTTCAAATTATATTGAAATAGTTCATATAACATACCTTGAGGCGAAACCAAATGCATGTCCAAATGTAATGCATCCATATTTCAACAGATGGCACTGAAAACCAATATAAAAGTAATATTTACGCTGTTGTTTGGAACGCTATGTGCTTGTGATCTTTTACGTTTTACGCAAACTCTAAACAAATCATTCGATTTGTTTGTTATATACTCCACTATAGCATGGGCGGTAAACTAACTTCACCATACCGTTTACAGCAACTGAAAAAAATGATCCAAATACCCAAACATTTTTTTAAACACTTTCGATGGGTATCCAGCACAGGATTTCGCTCTTTCTGTTCTCGTGTTCTGATTATATGCAGCGGGTTCGTGTTTTAAGTCTTTTGCTTTATATCAACATACTTTGATTACCCAACAACCACCTATGGTGCCGGTATTGAAAAATAACCCACTTAGTACAACACACTAATCTAAAGGGTGATTTTTTTGAGGTTAGGATTTTCATGCATTAGTATTTGACAGATCACGTGGGATTTCAGACATGGTGTCAAAGAGAAAGATGCTCAGTATGCTTTGACATTTCATCATGAATAGACTTACTAACGAGCAACGCTTGCAAATCATTGAATTTTATTACCAAAATCAGTGTTCGGTTCGAAATGTGTTCATTCACCGTAACGTTGCGTCCAACAGCATCTTTGAAAAAATACGGTCCAATGATTCCACCAGCGTACAAACCACACCAAACAGTGCATTTTTCGGGATGCATGGGCAGTTCTTGAACGGCTTCTGGTTGCTCTTCACTCCAAATGCGGCAATTTTGCTTATTTACGTAGCCATTCAACCAGAAATGAGCCTCATCGCTGAACAAAATTTGTCAAAATTTGAACACATTTCGAACCGAACACTGATTTTGGTAATAAAATTCAATGATTTGCAAGCGTTGCTCGTTAGTAAGTCTATTCATGATGAAATGTCAAAGCATACTGAGCATCTTTCTCTTTGACACCATGTCTGAAATCCCACGTGATCTGTCAAATACTAATGCATGAAAATCCTAACCTCAAAAAAATCACCCTTTAAATTTAAATGAATTTAAGTAATAAACAAGTAAAAGTGTGCTAAATTTGGACGGGCCGAATCTTGGGAACCCGCCACCATGAATTCTGCAAAAAATTTATACAAAATAAAGTTTTTTTGTAGGGCATAATTTTATTCTACATACCAAACTTCTGTCAAACCAGAAAAAATTAAAGCTTCTGAAACCGAACAAGGATGATCGAGAGACCAGTTTACATGGGAGCTATAGCAGGTTATAGACTAATTTGGACCGTATTTGGCGGCCACCCTAGAGCAGAGGTTAGCATGTCCGCTTATGACGCTGAACGCCTGGGTTCGAATCCTGGCGAGACCATCAGAAAAAATTTTCCCCTCCTAATGTTGGCAACATTTGTGAGTTACTATGGCTTGTAAAACTCCTCTCCAAAGAGGTGTCGCACAGCGGCACGCCATTCGGACTCGGCGGCTTGTAAGGCCTCAAGAAGTCAAATCGGGCGATCGATTTATATGGGAGCTATATCAAGTTATAGACCGATTTGAACCGTACTTGGCACAGTTATTGGAAGAACACTACGTGCAAAATTTCAGCCAAATCGGATGAAAATTGAGGCTTCTGGGGAGTCAAGAAATCAAATCGGAATATCGGTTATATGGGGACTATATCAAGTTAAGGACCGGTTTAGACTCTACTTAGCACAGTTGTTGGAAATAACAATAGACCACTACATGCAAAGTTTCAGCCAAATCGGTCAATAATTGCGGCTTGTAAGGCCTCAAGAAGTCAAATCCGGAGTACGGTTTATATGGGGACTATATCAGGTTATAGACCGATTTGAACGGTACTTGTCACAGTTATTGAAAGTTGTAACAGAGCACAATATTTAAAATTTCAGCCAAATCGGATAAAAATTGCGGCTTCCAGGGGCTCAAGAAGTCAAATCGGGAGATCAGTTTATATGGGAGCTATATCTAAATCTGAACCGATATGGCTAATTTGCAATCCCCAACGACCTACATCGTTATTAAGTATCTGTGGCAAATTTCAAGCAGCTAACTCTACGCCCTCTATGGTGATTTCGACAGACGGACGGAAATGGCTAGATCGACTAAGAACGTCAAGACGATCAAGACTATATATAAAGGGTGATTTTTTAGAGGTTAGGATTTTCATGCATTAGTATTTGACAGATCACGTGGGATTTCAGACATGGTGTCAAAGAGAAAGATGCTCAGTATGCTTTGACATTTCATCATTAATAGACTTACTAACGAGCAACGCTTGCAAATCATTGAATTTTATTACCAAAATCAGTGTTCGGTTCGAAATGTGTTCATTCACCGTAACGTTGCGTCCAACAGCATCTTTGAAAAAATACGGTCCAATGATTCCACCAGCGTACAAACCACACCAAACAGTGCATTTTTCGGGATGCATGGGCAGTTCTTGAACGGCTTCTGGTTGCTCTACACTCCAAATGCGGCAATTTTGCTTATTTACGTAGCCATTCAACCAGAAATGAGCCTCATCGCTGAACAAAATTTGTCAAAATTTGAACACATTTCGAACCGAACACTGATTTTGGTAATAAAATTCAATGATTTGCAAGCGTTGCTCGTTAGTAAGTCTATTCATGATGAAATGTCAAAGCATACTGAGCATCTTTCTCTTTGACACCATGTCTGAAATCCCACGTGATCTGTCAAATACTAATGCATGAAAATCCTAACCTCAAAAAAATCACCCTTTACTTTATGGGGTCTTAGATGAATATTTCGAGGTGTTACAAATGTAATGACTAGATTAGTATGCCCCCATCCTATGGTGGTGGGCATAAAAAACCTTTTAAGATTCTAAAAATCCGATGACTGTCTATAGAGCAGTTATATCCAAATATGCTAATTTTATTGTGTCCAGTGCACATGCCAGGTATGGTTTGTGTCTGCCATAATCAGATACAGCTCCTATGGAAACCAATTTTTCAAATTCTGCTGCTTCGATTATTTGATGTAGGTTCTTGCATTTTTTTATATCAATACAATTTGATTACTTTACTACTCGAGGTGCTGACAGTGAAAAGTAATTCAATAATGGCAATATATTATTCTGAACTTCAATGAATTTAAGTATTAAATGGGGCTTTTATGGGATTAAAGCCCTAAATCGGGAGATACACAATACTTATTCCTATTTGACATATTGAGGTCTGTTATCCATCCCAAGCATGAATTATCCACACCCTGATATATCACCCAAGTTAACTTATCCTTCACATTCTATTGCCCAAAAAGTAATTGCGGATTTTTTAAAAGAAAGTAAATGCATTTTTAATAAAACTTAGAATGAACTTTAATCAAATATATTTTTTTACACTTTTTTTCTAAATCAAGCTAAAAGTAACACCTGATAACTGACAAAAGAAAGAATGCAATTACAGAGTCACAAGCTGTGAAAAAATTTGTCAACGCCGACTATATGAAAAATCCGCAATTACTTTTTGGGCAACCCAATATTACTTCTGTTATGTGCTATGGGTTTGTACGTTCGTCTGCCCCTGTTCCTTAACAAAGTGTTCATAGGCAAATTTTCATTTTTGCTGTGGATTCGTGTCTCATTTGAACATCAAGAGATGGTACTGAAAACAAACTCTTGTAGGGCTACAATGAAATGTCGAATTACACGCTATGAACATTCTATTAAAGAACAGGAGCAAATTTTTCACATATCAATGAGTGATGTCCGATTCAAGTTTTTTAAGTTCAATGATGAAGGTCCTCCTTTTTATAGCCGAGTTTGAATGGCGTGCCGCAGTGTGACATCTCTTTGTGGAGAAGTTTTTACATGGCTGCCATACCAATGGTACAAATCTAATGGTGCTTCCAGAATTTCGAAGTTCGAAAGTCTAAGGAAGTTACAGCAGTTTCGAACTCACAATGATTTTTTTTCGATTATTTCTAAATTCAATTATGCGATTTTGAGCTTGTTTTTTTTAGCAAACAACACTGGAGTTGCACTAAATCTAATTTCTCGCCATAAACTTCAATGCTGCATACTCAACTCAAAAAATTTTTTCGCATCAAAAATTTAAAATTTTGGAAAGGTTAACCCCTTTGCTAAAAAAATGCAAAAAAAAATAAAATCTCGATTTTTTAGGAATTTTGTTTACTTTCCGATTCGTTGTCGAATTTCGAACTGCGGAATGCTTTAAGCGTTTTCTAAATTCGAAAAATTGAAGGAGTTACAGCGTTTTCGAACTTAGAGATGACCTTGAAATTTTTAGGCCCAAAATGAATCGATTTTTACGAGTTTTATCATAGAAAACTTTAAAGTTTTGCTTCGACCAGCACCATTACGGAAAGAGCTTTTCTCCACAAATCGAATGATGCTTCCAGAATTTCGGAGTTCGAAAGTCTAAGCAAGTTACAGCAGTTTCGAACTCACATGTATTTTTTTCCTTTATTTCTAAGTTCAATTATGCGATTTTGAGCTTGGTTTTTTTGGGAAACAACATTGGAGTTGCGCTAAATCTCGCCATAAACTTCAATGCTGCATACTCAACTCAAAAAATTTTTTCGCATCAAAAATTGAAAATTTTGGAAAGGGTTACCCCTTTGCTAAAAAAATGCAAAAAAAATAAAATTTAGATTTTTTAGGAATTTTGTTTACTTTGCGATTCGTTGTCGAATTTCGAACTGCGGAATGCTTTAACCGTTTTCTAAATTCGAAAAAATGAAGGAGTTACAGCGTTTTCGAACTTAGATATGACCTTGAAATTTTTAGGCCCAAAATGAATCGATTTTTACGAGTTTTTTCATAGAAAACTTTGATGTTTTGCTTCGACCAGCACCATTACGGAAAGAGCTTTTCTCCACAAATCGAATGATGCTTCCCGAATTTCGGAGTTCGAAAGTCTAAGGAAGTTACAGCAGTTTCGAACTCCCACGTATTTTTTTCGATTATTTCTGAGTTCAATTATGCGATTTTGAGCTTGTTTTTTTGGGAAACAACATTGGAGTTGCACTAAATCTCATTTCTCGCCATAAACTTCAATGCTGCATACTCAACTCAAAAAATTTTTTCGCATCAAAATTTGAAAAAAAATGCAAAAAAAATAAAATTTCGATTTTTTAGGAATTTTGTTTACTTTGCGATTCGTTGTCGAATTTCGAACTGCGGAATGCTTTAAGATTTTCTAAATTCGCAAAAATGAAGGAGTTACAGCGTTTTTGAACTTAGAGATGACCTTGAAATTTTTAGGCCCAAAATATATGGATTTTTACGAGTTTTTCATAGAAAACTATTCATGCCGTTCTCGCCAGGATTCGAATACAGGCGTTCAGCGTCATAGGCGGACACTATTATACGCTATACCAAAAAAATCACCTCTCTTTTTCAATTTTATCTTACTCAACTATTTCATATGGGCAACAGTGAAACTCTGTTTGCAATCAGTTGGCTTGTAACTGATTTACTAGCCATTAACCCATATTCACATAAAACGGAAATGCAGTCATTTAAACAAGCCTTCTGGGAAAAAAGGTGTAGATACATTATTTTAAAAACAATGGGATATATTTGAATCTTTATCAAATTTTCGTTAGTGAATAACCAAAAACAAATAGACATTTTCCCTCAAACAGTTTTGCTATAAATTACAATTAAACCTGAAAAATGGAAAAATTGGCGGAATATGAAATCAATTGTTTTTTATTTTTAACTGCTCTCCGTATATAAAATAATGAGCCATCGTTTATACAACTTTTAGTATTTTTGTGAATCTTCTATTGACTTAAACTTTGAAGCAGATTTAATTTTTACAAAAAAAAATTTGCTTTGACAATGAAAAGTTTTACTTTCTTTTTTATCATGCTTTGTGTCAAGCAATCGTTGCAGGTATGTGCTGAAAATGTTTAATCTAATATAAAATATTTTAATAAAAATAAATTTAAAAAAATATTTTAAACCAAAAAGAAAATTTTTAAATTTCAAGCAATTTAATTAGAAAAAAATTCAAGCAGAATGAAATTTAAAACGAGAAAGGACGGATTAAAGTCAGGCGTAGCCAACCTTTTGATAGCTTTCACCATAGTAGGCATGCAGTCTAAGTCGTCGAAACTAAAATTTGATTAAACTTGAAATGTAGAATTTCGACCAAAATTTGGACATGTTGTGGGAGTCATAGAATAAATCGCTGTGCAAAATTTTGGGAAGGCCGATTGATAAATGCGTTAACAAAGGTCTTAAAAGTGAAAATCGGGGGATACATATATATGGGAGCTCTATCTAAATTTTAACAGATTCCATGAAATGTACCAGTGATCAGAGAGTAATAAGAAAAACATTGCTGGGAAATGACCAAATTATTGCAATATTTGTCAAAATTGGACAAAAATATGTATGGGAGCTAAACAAAAATCTTTAAAAATTTTTAGCTAAAATCGGCACAGATAGCTAAAATTATACAAGAAGACAATGTGCAAAATTAAAAGAATCTGTGCAAAGTTTCAATATCAATATTTTTAAAGACTGTAGCGTGATTTCAACAGACAGACGGAGAGACGAACGGACATGGCTCGTCTTAAATTTTTATGCTGATCCAGAATATATCTACTTTATGGGGTCGGAAATGGACATTTCGATGTGTTGCAAACGGAATGACAAAATGAATATACCCCATCCTTCGGTAGTGGGTATAAAAACAGAGTATGTTTATTTTTGAGCCATTGCACAGTGGGATGAAAGAGGAAATATTGTCTGACAAATATATTTTGAATGGAATAGGAAAGGTGTTTCTTTCTTACCATTGGTTATCAAAGCTTTAATATCAAAGGGTTCACATTTTTGGATTGTTGCAAAATGGGTTGGAACCAAAAAATTAGAAATTAGCAGTAATTTTTGAGTGGTATAGTGTTTAGGTCAACTTAGCTGACAAAGGTTGAAAATCGGTTGATTTACATATACAATACTTAATACTAAATTTCCCCTTAACATTCCATAAAGGATCAATATCAATGAGTGCAGTCCGATTAAAGTTAAGCTCAATGATAAGGGGCCTCCTTTTTTATGCCGAGTCGAAACGGACGGTGCATAGCGACACCACTTGATAGAGAAGTTTAAACATGGCAGTATTCCTTGCAAATGTAGCCAGCAATAGTAAGGGGATAACCACTGATGAAAATTTGGTTGATGTTCGTGCCTGGATTTAACCCAGGCGTTCGGCGTCATGCTAACCTCTATGCCTAGTAGCCCCCATATATATATATATATTGTGTTGCCCAAAAAGTAATTGCGGATTTTTTAAAAGAAAGTAAATGCATTTTTAATAAAACATAGAATGAACTTTAATCAAATATACTTTTTTACACTTTTTTTTTAAAGCAAGCTAAAAGTAACAGCTGATAACTGACAGAAGAAAGAATGCAATTACAGAGTCACAAGCTGTGAAAAAATTTGTCAACGCCGACTATATGAAAAATCCGCAATTACTTTTTGGGCAACCCAATATATAAATGGGGGCTATATCTGAATATGAACCGATCTATGAAAGTCATCAGCAATGTCGGGAGTAATAATCGAATTCGTTGTGCCAAAATTCATTTGAATCGGTTAACAAGTGACCACATTATTGCAATATTAGTCCAAATCGGATGAATACGTATGGGTGCTATATTCAAGTCTGAACTGATTTCGGCCAAGATCCGCAATTTTATGATAGTCGTAGAAGAAATCGTAGCGCAAAGTTTTAAGAAGATCGGTTGATAAATGTGATTGCAAAGGCTCTAGATGTGGAAGTCTGCCGAAAGATATATGGGAGCTTTATCTGAATCTGAACCAATTTTTATCAAATTCAGTAATGTCAAGACTCATTAGAGACTTCCTTGAGCTAAATTTTGTGAGGTATGTACAAATCATAACCGATTTTTGTCCGATTCCAATAGGGTTCGTCTCTAGGCCAAAAAAGATGCCCGTTCCAAAATTGAAGATGATGGGGTAAAAACTGCCAGCTGTTCTTTGTTCACAAATTAACATGGACAGACAGACAGACGGACGGACATAACTAAATCGAATTATTAAGTAATTCTGAGTCGATCGGTATATTTATCAATGGGTCTAGCTCTCTTCCTTTTGGGTGTTACAAACAAATGCACTAAGTTATAATACCCTGCACCACAGCAGTGGTGTAGGGTATACAAATATGTTAAGCCAAAAAAAAACATGATTTTTTAAGCATAAATAAGTTGGAGGTAATTAAAAAATAAATAAATTTTTATATAAAAAAAAATTTATGCTAAAATATGTTTACTTTAACATATATTATTTTTATTTTTAAAATATTTTAAAATATATATTAATAAAATATTTTAAAATAAAAAAACTTTTTTTTAAGCAAACGGACACCTCTCCATTATTGGAAATGGCCAAAACTTCTGTAATAGACTGCTATGAAGACGATGCCAAAACCAAGAAAATTGAAATCACTGATGGTATGTGAAAAAATTAACAAACGACAAGCATATATCCTTTTATGGACTATTAATATTAAAAATAGATAAAAAATAATCTAAAAAATTGTTCTAGGGTTAAAAAAAGCTCTTTAAAAAAGCTCTAAAAAAGGAATCTAAAAATTTGGAAAATACTTTTTAAAAACAATAAGTTAAATTTTAGAAAGCATATAAAAAAGTATTGGGTTGCCCAAAAAGTAATTGCGGATTTTTTAAAAGAAAGTAAATGCATTTTTAATAAAACTTAGAAAGAACTTTAATCAAATATACTTTTTTACACTTTTTTTCTAAAGCTAGCTAAAAGTAACAGCTGATAACTGACAGAAGAAAGAATGCAATTACAGAGTCACAAGCTGTGAAAAAATTTGTCAATGCCGACTATATGAAAAATCCGCAATTACTTTTTGGGCAACCCAATAAAAACAAAAAGAAATGAAAATAGAAAAAAAAACAAGTAAAAGCGTGCTAAGTTCGGCCAGGCCGAATCTTATATACCCTCCACCATAGACCGCATTTGTCGAGTTCTTTTCCCGACATCTCTTCTTAGGCAAAAAAGGATATAAGAAAAGTTTTGCTCTGCTATTAGAGCGATATCAAGATATGGTCCTGTTTGGACCACAATTAAATGTCAGCCAATTCGAGAAGTAAAATAGAGAGATCGAATTATATGGGATCTGTATCGGGCTATAGACCAATTCAGGCCATAATAAACACGTATGTTGATGGTCATGAGAGGATCCGTCGTACAAAATTTCAGCCAAATCGGATAATAATTGCGACCTCTAGAGGCTCAAAAAGTCAAAATCGCAGATCGGTTTATACGGCAGCTATATCAGGTTATGAACTGATTTGAACCATACTTGGCACAGTTGTTGAAAGTAAAAATAAAATACGTCATGCAAAATTTCAGCCAAATCGGATAAGAATTGCGCATTTTAGAGACTCAAGAAGTCAAGACCCAAGATCGGTTTATATAACAGCTATATCAGGTCATGGACCGATTTGAACCATACTTGGTACACTTGTTGGATATCATAACAAAACACTTCGTGCAAAATTTCATTCCAATCGGATAAGAATTGCGCACTCTAGAGGCTCAAGAAATCAAGACCAAAGATCGGTTTATATGGCAGCTATATCAAAACATGGACCGATATGGCCCATTTACAATACCAACCGACCTACACTAATAAGAAGTATTTGTGCAAAATTTCAAGCGGCTACCTTTACTCCTTCGGAAGTTAGCGTGCTTTCGACAGACAGACGGACGGACGGACGGACAGACGGATGGACATGGCTAGATCGACATAAAATGTCCCGACGATCAAGAATATATTTACTTTATGGAGTCTCAGACGAATATTTCGAGTAGTTACAAACAGAATAACGAAATTAGTATACCCCCATCCTATGGTGGAGGGTATAACAAAAAGAAATGAAAACAGAAAAAAATAACAAGTAAAAGCGTGCTAAGTTCGGCAGGGCCGAATCTTGGGAACCCACCACCATGGATTCTGCAAAAACTTCTGTCAAACCAGCAAAAATTAAAGCTTCTAGGAACCGAACAAGTATGATCGAGAGACCGCTTTACATGGGAGCTATAACAGGTTATAGACTGATTTGGAAGGTATTTGGCACATTGTTGGAAGCCATAACAGACCACCATGTGCAAAATTGCGGCTTGTAAGGGTTCAAGAAGTCAAATCGGGAGATCGGTTTATATGGGAACTATAGCAAGTTATAAACCGATTCAGACCATACTTGGCACAGTTGTGGGAAGTCATAACATAACACTATGTGCACAATTTCAGCCAAATCGGATGAAAATTGGGGCTTCCAGGTGCTCAGGAAGTCAAACCGGAAGATGGGTTTATATGGGAACAATAGCAGGTTATAGACCGATTCAGACCATACTTGGCACAGTTGTGGGAAGTCATAACATAACACTATGTGCACAATTTCAGCCAAATCGGATGAAAATTGGGGCTTCCAGGGGCTCAGGAAGTCAAACCGGAAGATGGGTTTATATGAAAGCTATATCCAAATCTGAACCGATATGGTCCATTTGCAATCATCAACGACCTACATCACTTTTAAGTATCTATGGGAAATTTAAAGCGGCTAGCTTTTGACCGCTATCGTGATTTCGACAGACGGACTGACGGTCATGGCTAATTCGATTCAGAATGTCGAGACGATCAAAAATATTGAGTTGCCCAAAAAGTAATTGCGGATTTTTTAAAAGAAAGTAAATGCATTTTTAATAAAACTTAGAATGAACTTTAATCAAATCTACTTTTTTACACTTTTTTTCTAAAGCAAGCTAAAAGTAACAGCTGATAACTGACAGAAGAAAGAATCCAATTACAGAGTCACAAGCTGTGAAAAAATTTGTCAACGCCGACTATATGAAAAGTCCGCAATTACTTTTTGGGCAACCCATATATGTACTTTATGGGGTCTTAGATCAATATTTCGAGGTGTTACAAACGGAATGACTAGATTAGTGTACCCCCATCCCAGAGTGGTGGGTATAACTAGAATAAAATAAAACTTATTGTAACAACTTAAAAACTTAATTTTAATCCTATCTTACCACAACATTGCTTTCAGATGGCTTCCAGGACATTGTCAAGGGCTCTCGCGATGCTGTACGCAATGCCAAATGTATTCGCTATTGTATTATGAAAAAACATGAGCTGGTTGATTTTAAAAACTTAGTAAAATATCAAATATTTCATGATTTTTTTCCCCCCTTTTTAGTTCACTCCCGATAATTCTTTGGATGAAACCGCTGTGGTACCCTTCTTCACATATCTCTTTAATAATGCCATAGATATTTTCCACCTCAAGGGAATCATAGCCAGTTGTAATGATGGCATTGCTCAAGAAACCGATCGTTGTGAACGTTCGCATAAGGCTACCATGTGCATCTTGGAGAAACTTTATACAGCTGGAATGAAGAATGTTTAATGAATAAAATTTTGAATAAAAAAAAACAGTAAAAAATTCTTTAGGAGTTATTGGATAATAAAAATAAACACTTTTCATACCTTCCATTTTGGGGGGTTTCTACCAAAGCCTTTGTAATACCTCTGCTCATGTGTTAGCCGAAACCTTGCTCAATTTTTGGCAATTTAAAGGTGCACGAAAATCATTATCAAATTCTATGGAAAAACCTGATAACCAAAGTCCTTATAAATCTCATTAAGGATGGCGGGAAATTAAGCGCCTATGCGGACAATATCGTTTTGTTAGTACGAGGCCAAATTAGTATACGCTTGGTGAGATGATAAAAAGGCTAATGAGGAGACTATTAACATGAGCAACTTAGAATGGTTCGGGAACCACACCCAAAGAATATGTAGCAGGTGCTTTTCACTGGTGATATAAGGTACCATATTTTTGATTTGAAGGGGACGAAATACCAGGGTCTAGTGGTCAATTTAGAATGGTTCTTGAAAAGTAAAACATATGTTTGGAAAGTAGCCCCAGGCCTTTGTCGTCTCCTACAGCATGATATATGACGGAATTCATGCAGTTAGTCCAAAGTCCAAATTCTCGATGTAGGACCATCGTAGGACCAGTGCTGACTTATTGGGCATCCTTATGATGAAAGCCCGAATGGGATTACTTTACAATTGTCGAATGTAGCCCAATACCTGAAAAGAATGAAGCCACAAGGCACTGAACGCCTTCGGCTTTTACAGGAGGAAGGATATTTGGTGGAAACTGGAAAAGTTGTCTAAGAAAGATCTACAGGATGTAATAGGCCGTTGTAAGCACAGCGCTGGCATATGGGCCATTGGCAAAAATAAAGGCCTTAGATAGGGCAAGTTGTACCATGAAGTTTTTATCGCTATGGTCCACACTGCCGGTTGGTATGCAATCGAAGCTAAATATTGAGAACTTTATTCCTAACGAAACATTCTTGTGACACGGTTACGCTAGGCGAACCCAGCACGGTGAAAGAGATTAGATTTGACCACCATTCCTTTTTGGATACTATGAATATTTAGAGCAAATTAAAAGGATCGCTGCTTTACCTTCGCATCTATACCAAAATTCTGAGATGGGTTTTTAGGTAAGATTGGAAATCCTGAGATAGGTCTTTAGGTAAGATTGGACTGTGAATACTGTATTTGAGGATGATATGACCTCGGACTATAATGCTGGCAGGGAGATAAATGTGTCCTATGGATTAGAGGTTTGCTCCAAAGTATTCGAAATCGGCATGTTGTTGAGATTGCCAGACAAGTATATGGGTTTTCAGGCAGACATCCTGGGAAGAGGAATCAAGTGGATAGCATAGTAGTACGCAATACCTTGTTGTTGTTATTTTGGCATTGTGTTGTACACTGAGGCTGGAACCCTTGCCGATGAAGGACTCCATTGGGTCAATCCGGTTGCCATGGGATTGGTTGTTGTCTTAGTACCTTGTTGTTGCAGCCACATATTCATGTGGAGGTAATGATCCACGTCAAGCTACTGTGGATGAGCAAGCTCGTCCGGATCGCCTCGGGAACAGGTTGGCCATGGGTTATTCAAAGGCGCCAATACCTCGCCTTGTCATATCGAGCATTATAGGCACTCAGTATTTGTGCAAGAGCCGGTGCCGCCCGACCTCTCACTGAGACTCTCCGCTCGATACCGCTGATTGTCCCCGCCTACCGTAACAGCTACTTCGTATGGAGCATTCCACTATCCGCAAGCTGTGGACGCGCCCGGTAGCTCGCAACTAAGCTTCTTCTGACAGCAATGAACACCACACAGATCGCACCTCAATGTTCCAGCCTGTGTGGTGGTCACAGCCATTGCGTGCCGGGTCAATACCTTGTATTTGAGTACAGTGAATTTCAGGTGCTTGGTAGAATGTATAGAAATCTTAGTGTCTCCCTAACTGTCACCAGGATAGGTGGTCATTACAGAGCATTTATTCTACTAGCTGAAGGTAGAATATATACTCATACGCCTCGATCTTCTGCGCTCCTTGTCCAATCTCTGACTAGCAGTTTCGAGATATCTTGCACCACTTGGTCTTCCCATCGAAGGTTTGATCTTTCTCATCGCCTTCCAAAGACGATGACCTGTAGAGTGGGTAAATTTTTCCAGTGGTCAAAGAGAACATGGCTCTCCATGCTGAGGGATCTTAAAGTAGAATCCCTGAGTTACAGGGCGGAATGCTTTCGGCAGGAAGAACCAATGCTTCTCCATGGAATATGCAAGAGGAAGTATAGCATAGGTCTTTACTCTCCAACCTCTTCATAACTTTTGTTTCCAAACGGGATGAAGGGAATTTATCCTACCACAAAAGAATGAGGGTATATTCATTTTGTCATTCCGTCTTTACAAATTAAGACAAGCTAACCATATACGTCCGTTCATACGTCTGTCTGCCCATCTGTACGTCAGTCCATCCGTCTGTCTTTCATTTTATCAGTATCTCTGTCCGTCCATCCTTCGTCCTATAAAAAACGCATTTACTTACTGAGTTTGCTGAAATTTAAGACAAATGAATATCCTTGCTAAATGTAATCCAATGCGGGCCACACTGCCGTAGACCGGTTTTCAGATTTGATATCTTACGTCCATAAGAGGCGCATATATCAGACGAAATTTGATGCATTGAGCTGTTTCGCTTATAGGCAAGTATCTCTACAGCATCTCTAGGAAAGCATAGGGGATTGGATAAGAATTGCTATGCTATTGGAGCTATGTCAGGTTATGAACCGATTGGGGCCATACTTAATTTTGATGTTGGAGACACTAGTAGAAGTCGTTGTGCAAAGTTCAGACAAGAACTGCGCCCTCTAGGATCATAAAGAGTGCAATCGGGAGATCAGTTTATAGGGGACGTATATCAGATTTTGTACCGATTCAATACTTGATACGTATGTTAAAGGTCATAAGAGAAGTCACTGTGCAAAATTTCAGCCAAATCGGACAAGAATTGCGCCCTCTAGGGGCTCATGAAATATGAATGGGAGATCGATTTGTATGGAAGCCATAACAAAACATGGACAGATATGGCCCATTTACAATTCCAACTGACTTATCTTAACAGAAAATTTTTGTGAAAAAATGCAAGTGTTTAGTTTTACTACTTCGACAGTTAGCGAGCTTTCGACAGATAGACAGGCAGACGGACGGACATGCCTAGATCGATTTAAAATGTCATGGTGATCTAGCCGCAACCTGTGGACATACTTTATGGGGTGTTGGACCAATGTTTCCATGTTTTGCGGATGTCGAAAAGCGTAACACATCTCACTGTGCCTAATTTCATCGAAATCTATTAATAAATGCACCTTTTATGGGCCGGCCCAAGAACTTAAACCGGGATATCGGTCTATATGTGGGTTATATAAACATAAAATCCGATATTGTAGATCTTCGAACTTAATCTTCCTAGGCACAAGACAAGAATCTGGGCATAGTTTCAGCTCAACATCTCATTTTGATCCATCCTTCGGTGCAACAAAAACGAAAAAAAATATTTTTTTAAATAATTTAATTTAAATTAACCACAATTGTTAATAATGTTTTAATTTTTTCAGTGTATCAATGTTAAATACATATCCATTGCATATTTTTAGGCAAGTATGATTTTTTCTTTCTTTCCCATAAAATCAACCAGATTTTATTTTGCTGACAAAACTGCCACCTCCTGTGGCACCACCAACACCTCGGCCAGCATAACTGCTTCTAAGGGCACTTCCACCGCCACCGCCACTCAGACCACCACTGCTTTGACGATATCCAATTTTTGATGAAACACCTGCCTTTGCTCCGCCATACTGAGCCTTACAACTCACAAAAAGGCAACTCAAAAGCACCACAAAAATTAAGGAGAACTTCATTATTGTTAGAGTTTTTCGCCAAAACTGTTTACAATGCTAAGCGTTCAATCTTTATATATAGATTTTCCATAGATCGATAGACCTAAACAATGCATTGTGTCGTGAGATCGAGCATTAACTTTTGATTGACATTTAGAGCATTCGACATCAATTTGTATATTTAATGTAAGAGTTAGTAGGAAACATTAAAGCTATTAAGAAAATGTTTCTTTTTAAATATAAAAAAAAATTCCTCGAATTGTGCAATGAGTTCAAATGTGTTGAAAATAAACCTCTGATGACACAATACAATAGTCAATCTAGGGGTTGTGACATTTCATATTAGAGTGAAGTTACTAAGTCAGAATTTGGAATTTTCTAAATCCCAGATTGGCTCCTATCTGGGATTTAGAAAATTCCACAGAATTCTCAGGCCTAATTTGTCTATGGTCCTTTCTATATATATATAGGGTTACCAAGGAAAGGTGTTGTTCTCACTCGGTATGGTCCTGTAAGCGTAGTCGAGATGACCATTTGGTTATGAAATAACCTATCCCATCCTATTTATTATGGTAGCCTATTACGGCTGGTTAATTAATTATATTTACGTTATTTCTCCCGAAGGGGAGTGAGTCTAGCGAATGATCAGTTTCCGATCATTTATCTCAAAAAATTATATTTCTTTTGAATACCAAAATACCTCCTCTTATTAGATACCCTATATTACTTCTCTGAAGGATAAAGAATCGGTAATATTTTAAGCTACACGTCTTCTTATTTAAGATAGAGCTTTGAAAGTTTGACAAGATCCAAGCCCTTTGGGATCTAAGATATTGGAAAAGAGACTTATCTGTTCACGGTTAGGTGTGGTGCCGCCTTTTTTATACCCTACACCACTGCTGTGGTACAGGGTATTATAACTTAGTGAAATAGTTTGTAACACCCAAAAGGTATAGACCCATTTATAAGTATACCGATCGACTCAGAATCACTTTTTCATTCGATTTAGCTATGTCCGTCTGTCTGTCCGTCTGCCCATGTTAATTTGTGTACAAACTACAGGTCGCAATTTTCATCCGATCGTCTTCAAATTTGGTATGGACGTTTTTTTCGGCTTAGAGACGAAGCCTATTGAATTTGGAAAAAATCGGTTCAGATTTAGATATAGCTCCCATATATATGTTCGTCTGATTTGCAGTAATACTGCAATAAAATGGTCATTTGTTAACCTATTTTCTCGAAATTTGGCAGGAAGGATTTTCTTACGACTCCCGACAGGTGAATTTCTTAGAAATCGGTTCAGATTTGGATATAGCTCCCATATATATATGTTCGTCAGATTTTGGGTAAATTGCCAAAATGTTGTCATTTGTCAACCGTAGTTATTACAGTTTGAATGTATTTTAGCTGGCCGAGGTCCATCAAAAATGGTTCAGAATTGAATATAGCTCCCACATTGTACTTATAGGGTAGGTGTAGGGTATTATACAGTCGGCACCGCCCGACCTTTGCCCTTCCTTACTGGTTAGGTAATACAACTGATTTTGGTGAACATGTCGCATTTTTGGTTGTCAGTAGTTTGAAACCCTGTTTGAAAGATTTGAGTCCATGTTTCCTGCCTTAAGACATGAAGGTCTAAAATTTTTTCAATTTGGTTTGATTCCAGATTTTTTTCACCTTACGATAAGAAATGTTCAACGTGTTACAAGCAAACCAAGTAAAAGGAATTTAATTCTGTCATATTGAACTTTGAACACCAACTTCCATATATACCCATTGGACCGACCCATCCTAAAAGAGAGATTTTTTTTTGCAAATAGAGAAAAGCAATCCCTTGATCTTTTTTTCTACTAGTCCTAATAAGCACAATACGAAATATATCCAAATCTGAACCGATTGTAATCAAGTTTAGCACAGGCTTTCACATGAGTAACACAACATTCCGTACCAAGGATCGCATGCAAATCAGTTAATAATTGTGGTAACTAGGCCCTTTTTAGTGTAAATCGGGCTAATTATTTACATGGGAGCTATATCTAAATCTGAACCGATTTTTACCAAAATTGATAGCGTTTGTCTTTGGGCTAAAAACGTAATATATGCAAATTTTCATAATGATTGGATAATAAATGCGATCTTCACCTTACAAAAAAAAAATACAGACGAACTATCACCTCAAAAAGGATATTCGGAGAGACGGACATGGCTAAGCCGAATCAGCTGGAATTTCTGTGCCGATCTACACATTTTATCACAGCCACAGTAGTGACACAGGGTGCAGTTGATGTTTCAATCATAAATTCTTTATAAATGCGAACTTAGTTTTGCGTATTTCATGCTAAGATCTAAAATCCTCAACTGGGAAGTTTCCTTGGGAAGTACTACGTCTAGCTTTCAACGTATTGTCGGCACGGGTTGTCGTTAAACGACCGCCATATTTGGCTTATTGTGATAAAAAAGAAATCATGGAGGGTATGTGTTTCTCTTTCAAATTAAACAAGTAAAAGCGTGCCAAGTTCGGCCGGGCCGAATCTTATATACCCTCCACCATGGAACGCATTTGCCGAGTTCTTTCCCGGCATCTCTTCTTAGTAAAAAAAAGGATAAAAGAAAAGATTTGCTCTGCTATTAGAGCGATATCAAGACCACAATTAAATTATATGTTGGAGACCTGTGTAAAATGTCAGCCAATTCGAATAAGACTTGCGCCCTTTGGGTGCTCAAGAAGTAAAATAGAGAGATCGATTTATATGGGAGCTGTATCAGTCTATAGACTGATTCAGACCACAATCAACACGTATGTTGATGGTCATGAGAGGATCTGTCGTACAAAATTTCAGTGTAATAATTACGACCTCTAGAGGCTCAAGAAGTCAAGATCCCAGATCGGTTCGTATGGCAGCTATATCAGGTTGACTCAGTTGTTAGATATAACAAATTACTTCGTACAAAACTTCATTCAAATCGGATTAGAATTGCGCCCTCTAGAGGCTCAAGAAGTCAAGATTCAAGATCGGTTTATATGGCAGCTATATCAGGTTATTGGCCGATTTCAACCATACATAGCACAGTTGTTGGGAGTCATAGTAGAACACTACGTGCAAAATTTCATTCAAATCGGATAAGAATTGCGCCCTCTAGAGGCTCAAGAATTCAAGATCCCAGATCGGTTTATATGGCAGCTATATCAGGTTATTGACCGATTTTTAGCATACTTAACACAGTTGTTGGGAGTCATATTAAAACATGTTGTGCAAAATTTCATTCCAATCGGATAAGAATTGCGCCCTCTAGGGGCTCAAGAAGTCAAGACCCAAGATCGGTTTATATGGTAGCTATATCCGGTTATAGACCGATTTGATCGATACAATCGATTAGCACAGTTGTTGGATATCATAACAAAATACGTCATGCAAAATTTCAGCCAAATCGGATAGGAATTGCGCCCTCTAGAGGCTCAAGAAGTCAAGACCCAAGATCGGTTTATAAGACAGCTATATCAGGTTATTGACCGATTTCAACCATACGTAGCACAGTTGTTGGAAGTCATAGCAAAACACGTTGTGCAATTTCATTCAAATCGGATAAGAATTGAGCCCTCTAGAGGATCAAGAAGTCAAGACCCAAGATCGGTTTATATGGCAGCTATATCAAAACATGAACCGATATGGCCCATTTACAATCCCAACCGACCTACACTAATAAAAAGTATTGGTGGAAAATTTCATGCGGCTAGCTTAACTCCTTCGAAAGTTAGCGTGCTTTCGACAGACAGACGGACGGACAGACGGACGGACATGGCTAGATCGACATAAAATGTCACGACGGTCTCAGACGAATATTTCGAGCAGTTACAAACAGAATGACGAAATTAGTATACCTCCATCCTATGGTGGTGGGTATAAAAGGAATTAATTTGAATTGAAAACATTCGTACACACATATGTACAAGTTGGCGTATACGTGTTCCGTACATATTACGTATCCGACCCAATGTCCTATGAAATGTTCACAATCTTTTTAGCAGAGCATATTTAGAACCACAATTTTAATGAACACTGACATGGATTTAAGTCAGTGATGGGCGTATTAACAGACTTGTACAGTATTTCCAAAGCCATGGGCTTATGTTCTTGTACACAGCTCTGCCTTTTTTTGGCCTTTTCTTACTAAGTGCCGACAATCTTAAAGATTTTATCCTGTCATTGAAATAGTGCGAGAAGCAACATTGGAGAAGCGTGCCGTTAAGCGTTAAGAGGCGATTTCCGTTAACCTATCCGCATCTAAAAGAACAAGTGAAAGCGTGCTAAGTTCACATGGGGCGAATCTTGGGTACCCACCACCATATGTTCTGCTAAAAATATAAAATCGTAAATTTTGCCAATTAACATTCCACTAAGGAACAGGGACAAACTTCTCACATATCAATGAGTGCAGTCCGATTCAAGTTTAAGCTCAATGATAAGGGGCCTCCTTTTTTATAGCCGAGTCCGAATGGCGTGCCGCAGTGCGACACCTCTTTGGAGAGAAGTTTTACATGGCATAGTACCTCACAAACGTTGCCAGCATTAGGAGGCCAGCAAACCACCGCTGAAAATTTTTTTTCTGATGGTCTCGCCAGGATTCGAGTCCAGGCTTTCAGCGTCATAGGCGGACGTGCTAACCTCTGCGCTACGGTGGCCTCAAAACTAACCTTACCCCACCAAAAATGTATTTCATTTTCCTCCAACTGGATTTTAATTGAGTCTACGAAGAAACACTTTTCATTCCACACTTAAGTTCCAAGAATTTAATTTGTCTCAATTGCTATAGACTATCTTAAGTGAAAAGCAACTGAAAAATTAAAATTTTTAGCCACCTTCACATTAAAAATAACAATCGCGGTGCTTACAGCAAAGTGTCATCAATCTCTTGAAACGTATCTGGCAACAGCACATTTAATGTCAACAACTGATAATAAATCAAGCAGTAAATTTCCAATAACGAAAGGTACTTCCCACAATTCTAACATCTAAATTCATGTGAATTTTATGAAAAGCCCTTCAATTTAACGTCTGGTAGTAAATCTCTTGAACTTTTGGTATAAATAAATGGCATTTCATAGAGTAAAGCATCATTTGACAAAATGAAATTCTACTCTTTAGTTGCATTTGTTTTGGCTCTTTTGGCCTTGGCTATGGGTAAGTCAATGATAAAAGGATAACTTTAAGGACTTCTTTTTAAATAATTCTCTATTTCATTGTAGCCAATCCCAATCCTAATCCTCGTCCACAACCCAGACCTTTACCTGGTGGTGGAGGAGGCGGTGGCGGCGGAGGTGGTGGCTGGTTCGGAGGTGGTGGTGGAGGCGGCGGTGGAGGTGGTGGCAAATAAATCACTCTTGCCATTGTAGTCTAAAGGCAAGGAAAGCGAAATGGAAAATCTCTGAAAAACAAATAAAGAAAATAATAAAAATAATTAAAAAAAAAAATATTTAAAGCAAATAATTCAATTATTTTTATATTCAGTTAAATGTTTGTTAATTTTGGCAAATCCCCCAGGACCTTATAAAAAAGCTTAGGCTTAATAATGAAAAAGCAAATTTGCACTTGAACATTTCAACAACAGGGCCAAACTTCTCACATGCCAATGAGAGCTGTGCGATTCAAGTTTAAGCTTTGTTGTTGTATATATATGGATGAAATTTGAAACAATGCGTTTTGATAGACCTCTACACCTGTTTGTTGAATATCGTCCGGATCGAAATATATTTGGTTATAGCTGACATATATACCGATCTCCCAATATAGAGTATTGTATAGAGCATTGTGTAGAGTATCTGATCCACATTCCCTATAAAGGTTTAGAGGGTTGCCAAAACGCACTGTTTTAAATTTCATCAAAATCGGATGAAAAATGCTCGTTTTTTTAGGCTCAATACTCTTTTTCGGGAGATCGGTCTATATGGCAGCTATATCCAAATAGGGTCCGATCTGGACAATATTAAATAAAAATGTTTAGAGGGTTGCCGGAACTCGCTGTGACAAATTTCATCGAAATAGGATGAAAAATGCTCATTTTATAGGCTCATTACACTATATCGGGAGATCGGTCTATATGGCAGCTATATCCAAATAAGATCTGATCCGTTCCACATTTGACAGGAATGGGTAGAGTTCTACCAGAACACACTGTGCCAAATTTCATCGAATTCGGGTAATAAATGGATCTTTTATGGCCTCAATACCCTATATCGGGAGATCGGTTGGTCGGTCTACAAGGCAACTACAAATATAATCCGATCTGAACCGCACTTCACAGAAATGAAAAGGGGGTCTTCCCGAACTCACTGTGCCAAATTTCATAGAAATCGGATGATAAATAAACAATTTATTGCCTCAAGAGTTTAAGTCTGGAGATCGGTCAATATAGCGACTATATATTGGTTGCCCAAAAAGTAATTGCGGATTTTTTAAAAGAAAGTAAATGCATTTTTAATAAAAACTTAGAATGAACTTTAATCAAATACACCTTTTTTACACTTTTTTTCTAAAGCAAGCTAAAAGTAACAGCTGATAACTGTCAGAAGAAAGAATGCAATTACAGAGTCACAAGCTGTGAAAAAATTTGTCAACCCCGACTATATGAAAAATCCGCAATTACTTTTTGGGCAACCCAATAAAACTAAAATCCGATTTTATAAAATCAGAAGGTCAGGTTTATATACAATGAATATGAAATCATCTAAAATTTGTTGAAATATAAGATATCTATATCGATATAAGATAGCCTTAGGGTATAAATGGGTATTTACCCAATTTACCGGGTAAATACCTTTTGGGTATTTACCCATCACCCATCTCTAATTATGAGCAGAATAACTAGATGAGCATACCGCCCATTCTATGGCGGTGGCTATAAAAATTACAGTTTCCTTAAATCCCATATTATTCTAGTGAATCTCAGAGTGAAAAAAAGCCAAATATTTTACACCTACTTCAAATTTATTAAAGCATAGCAACCTTCTCATTAGATCTTTGGTCTAGAGCCGAGGGCTGACTCTTTTTCTGCCGCCATTATATCCTCTGCCACCACCGACTCCATAGCGTCCTCCACCACCGCCTCCATAGTTACCACCACCTCCACCACCAAAAGGGCCGCCGCCACCACCTCCTCCATAGGATCCTCCGCCACCACCACCTCCTCCAAAGGGTCCGCCGCCACCACCGCCTATAGGACCTCCACCGCCACCTCCGCCTCCTAGAGAACCACCTCCACCACCCCCACCGCCATATAGACCTCCACCACCACCTCCTCGATATTGGGCATTACACACACACAAAGCACTGAATACAACTAAAATGCCAACAATGAAAAATTTGCCCATTTTGCCGTGTAGTTTAGCTTCAAGAGAATTGTCTATTTAAAGCCTTCCAATGAAAGCTATTGCATTTATATACCTTTTCCACCAGGTTATTAATGAACACAAGCGTAGTTTTCGTTTTATTTTTTGCTTATATGACTTGCTACTGGAAGAGTTTGTTAATGTTAAATAGTTCTTGAGAAAAACTGATAAAATTGTTGGGAAAGCTTTAATCAACAAGTAAGACATTAAGAAGAACACAATGTTAAAAGATTTTTGTAAGGCCAAGATTTTAAAGATGCAACAATGATATACTTAGCTGCAATTGCTATCTATGAGTTTTTCTTAAATTAAACAAGTAAAAGAGTGATAAGTTCGGCCGGGCCGAATCTTGGGATCCCACTGCTAAGGTTTCTGCTAAAAAATGGGAGGTATATCAGCTTGTAGACAGATTTAAATCAGCTACTTCGACGGCATCGTGATTTCAACAGACGGACGGGCGGACGGACATGGTTAGGTCGACTCAGAATGTCAAGACGATCAAGCATAGGTGCGATGGTTTCAAGGGCCGTGCGTTGGTATCTTGTATTTGAATCGTATTCATTGCGAAAACGCATCTATGATACAATTACCGAGTTAACCACGCTCGTCAACTCTGTCTATTAGCTGTACTTTTTCCCAATGCATGTATTTTTGTGTAATGACACACTTTTTCTCTGTGGCAATTGCACTTCTTCCGTACTACACATGATTTTGTGCATCTGTTGGATGTTGTATTGATGGCTTCGAACGCTAGACAACGACAACGGTTTTCGCTGTTGCTCCGTTTGCCCAGGTTCGAGTCCCGGCCGGGCTCTGCCGAATTTTGTCATTTTTCAAAATTTTTGCTTGTTAAGGCGAATATCATTAAATTTTACAATCTTTTTGTCTGTTTCTCTTTCGAGACGAGTTCAATGATCGGAGATTGCAAATGACAAAGGAAAGCCAAAGATAGTAACACACACCAACCACTATGGGACACGTTTCGTCTGAAGACTTTTCATCCATATAAGGTGTGATGGCTTCAAGGGCCGTGCGTTGGTATGTTGTATTTGAATCGTATTCACTGCGAAAACGCATCTATGATACAACTACCACATTAACCACGCTCGTCAACCCTGTCTATCAGCTATACTTTTTCCCAATGCATGTATTTTTGTGTAATGACTGACTTTTTTTCTGTGGCAATTGGAAGTTGTATTGATGGCTTCGAACGCTAGACAATGACAACGGCTCTCGCTGTTGCTCCGTTTGCCCAGGCTCGAATCCCGGCCGGGCTCTGCCGAATTTTTTCATTTTTCAAGTTTTTTGTCTGTTAGGACAATTTCGCAATATACATTTTTCGAACCCTAAACTGAACCTATGGGTTTCCCAAAAATTGCGGATTTTTTAAAAGAAAGTAAATACATTTTTAATAAAACTTAGAATGAACTTTAATCAAATATACTTTTTTTTACACTTTTTTTCTAAAGCAAGCTAAAAGTAACAGCTAATAACTGACAAAAGAAAGAATGCAATTACAGAGTCACAAGCTGTGAAAAAATTTTTCAACGCCGACTATATGAAAAATCCGCAATTACTTTTTGGGCAACCAATAGAAAAAGATAAATGTTTTATTTTTTCTTATTTTCTTTAGTATTTTAATTAAAACTTTTGATTTTTAACACTTACTTCTATGGCACTTAATTATTAATTAAAATTGATACTTCATTGGAGGAATTGCAAATAAGTTATCTATTAAATACCTAGTATTGAAGTAGCTACTGGAGTATAAAATACCAATTTTAAAAACCAATGTTGAGGCAGACATTGAAAAATATTTAATTCTCTTGTTTACGTATAACAAAAAAAAAATGCTATGTTCTTCAAGACCGAATCTCTTGGGAACCTACCGTCATAGATTTTACTAAAAATTTAAAAAAAATAAACTAAGTTGAAGGGCATATGGGTACTCTACATACCAAATTTCTGCCAAATCTGGCAAAAATTCAAACTTTTAGGTGCCTTAGAAGGCTAATCTAGAAATCTGTATATATAGAAGCTGTTTTGGACAATATTTATCATGGCTGTTGGTAGTCATTACATATCCCTGTGTACTAAATTACAGCCAAATCGGATAACAATGGCGGCTTCCAGTGACTCAAGGGCTCAAGTTTTCAAGTCAGAAATCTGGGGGCCGTAGAAGACTTATCTGAAAATCTCTACATATATGAACTGCAGCAGATTATACTCCGATTTGGACAATACTTATCATGGATGTTGGTAAACATAACAAATCCCTATATACAAAATTACAGCCAAATTGGATATCAATGGCGGCTTCCAGTGACTCAAGGGCTCAAGTTGTCAAATCAGAAAGCCGTTTTACATGGGAGCAAATGCAAATTGTAAATTTTGCTCATGAACATTCCACTAAGGAACAGGAGCAAACTTCTCACATATCAATGAGTGCAGTCCGATTCAAGTTTAAGCTCAATGATAAGGGGCCTCCTTTTTATAGCCGAGTCCGAACGGCGCGCCTCAGTACGACACCTCTATGGAGAGAAATTTTACATGGGAGCTACATCTGGTTAAGTACCGATTTGGGCCGTTCTTGACACGGTCATTGAGAGTCATAACAGATCACTACATGCAGCCTTATTGTATTATAACATTTGAGACTTCTAAGCGCCCAAAAAGTAAAATCGAGTGAGCACTTTACATGGGAGCTATATCGAAATTGAAGCCCATATGGCCGATATTTCAATTCACATGTCCTCCATCAGTAAGAAGTCTCTGTGCGAAATTTCAAAGGGATATCTTTATTCGTTCGGCCGCGTACACGATTTCCACATACGGACAGACACACCCATGGACGGACGGACATGGCTAGATTGACTCCAAATGTCAAAACGATCAAGAATATATATACTTTATGAAGGCGGAGATGACTATTTCGAGATGTTACAAATGGAATGACTAGGCTAGTGTACTCCCCATCCTTAAGAGGTGGGTATATTAATGGTAAAAAAAAAATTTGAATTCAAAAATCCCTCTTTAAAATAACAAAATGCTCCACTAAAGAACAGGGGCAAACTTCTCACATATCAATGAGTGCAGTTTGATTCAATTTTAACCTCAATGATAAGGTGCCTCCTCTTTATAGCCGAGTCTGAACGGCGTGCCGCAGTGCGACACCTCTTTGGAGAGAAATTTTAGATGGCATTGTACCTCACATATGTTGCCAGCATTAGGAGACGTAAACCACCGCTGAAATTTTTTTCTGATGGTCTCGCCAGGATTCGAACCCAGTCGTTCAGCGTCATAGGCGGACATGCTAACCTTTGCGCTACGGTGGCCTCCAATTAAACACCACATGCAAAATGTCAGCTCAATCGGACAAAAATTGCTGCTTGTAAGGGCTCATGAAGTCAAATCGGGAAATCGGTGTATATGGGAGCTATATCAGGTTAGGCTTCCAGGGGCTCACGAAGTCAAATCGGGAAATCGGTTTATATGGGAGCTATATCAGGTTATAGACCAATTTACACCGAACTTGGCACAGTTGTTTAAAGTTATAACAGAACTCTACATGCAAAATTTCAGCTCAATCAGATGAAAATTGTTGCTTCCAGGGGCTCAAGAAGTCAAATCGGGAGATCGGGTTATATGGGAGCTTTATCAAGTTATAGACCGATTTGAGCCGTACTCAGCACAGCTATGGGAAGTTGTAAAATAACACCACGTGCAAAATTTCAGCTTAATCGGATGAAAATTGCGGCTTCCTGGGTTTCACGAAGTCAAATCGGTTTACAATCGAGCTATATCAGGTTATTGGCTTATTTGGGCCGTACTTGGCACACTTGTTGAAAGTCATCACAGAACGATACATACAAAAATTCAACCAAATCGGAAAAAAATTGCGGCTTCAAGGCGCTCAAGAAGTCAAATCGGGAGATCGGTTTATATGGGGGCTATATCTAAATCTGAACCAATATGGCCCGCTTGCAATGCCCAACAGCCTACATCAATATCAAGTATCTGTGCAAAATTTCAAGCAGATAGCTTTACGCGTTGCACCGCTGTCGTGATTTCGACAGGGGCGGCATCTAGGGGCTCACGAAGTCAAATTGGGAAATCGGTTTTTATGGGAGCTATATCAGTTTATAGGCGGATTTGGACCATACTGGGCACACTTGTTGAAAGTCATAACAGAACACTACATATAAAATTTCAGCCAAATCGGAAAAAAAATTGCGGCTTCAAGGGGCCCAGGAAGTCAAATCCGGAGATCGGTTTATATGGGGGCTATATCTAAATCTGAACCGATATGGCCCGTTTGCAATCCCCAACGACCTACATCAATATTAAGTATCTGCGAACCCCTGTCGTGATTTCGACAGACGGACGAGCGGACAGACATGGCTTGATCGAATCAGAATGTCGAGAGGATCCAGTATATATATATACTTTATGGGGTCCCAGATAAATATTTCTAGGTTTTACAAACTTCTATACTAATTCAGGCTGCCATTCTCATTTAATATTTTATAACTTTAGCTTCTAGCTAGCTTAGCACTAGATTTCCCCCTTAAATTCTTAGAATTTAATACGTCTGAATTTTCAACATCAATGATAAGTGCTAGGCAATCAAACACACAAAATAAATATCAACAAATCTCAAGAAATATCTCAAGTTGAAGCGTATTAAATTCCAGGTACATAAGTGTAATCAATCTCTGGAGTAGGCTGTGTTTTGTTCCAAATCATTGAGACTCGTCGAGTGATAGTAAAGCAAACAATAAAGGGAATTCCCAAAGAAGATAAAAAAAAGAAACATGTATCTGGAGGTGTTTAGTACACACGATAGTTAATAGCCTGTCTGGTGGTATTTTGTATAAATAAACTGTGTTTTGTGGAGGAAATTATCATTTGCCAACATGAAATTCTACGCTCTATTTGCATTTGTCTTGGCTTTAATGGCTATGGCCATGGGTAAGTTTTCTCTACAAAGCGAATTTGAAAAAAAGGTTTTTTTCAATAATGAATTTTTGCATCTTCCAATTTTTAGCTAATCCCAATCCTAATCCCCATCCTCAACCCAGACCTTTGCCTGGTGGTGGAGGAGGCGGTGGCGGCGGTGGTGGTGGCTTTTTCGGTGGTGGCGGTGGAGGCGGCGGCGGTGGTGGTGGCAAATAATTCACCTGAATCTGACTGGGAACATAAGAAAAGGAAAAGAGCTCAATAAAATATAAAAAATTAAAAACAATTTATTTAAAATTAATGTTTTTTATTTTAGAAAATGTTTTTTTGGAAGATTAAACAAAATTTTTTGTAAAGGAAGTTTTTATAACAATTTAGATTACTGCAATGTGAAGAAAAGATAGTTTCAACAACTTCGCACAGCAGAAGAGGGGAATAATTCTTAAACATTTTTATACCCCATATTTTATTACAACCATAGGATGGGGGCTTACTAATCTAGTCATGGCGTTAAATATTCCTGATCGTCTTGACATAAATCGATCAAGCCATGTCCGTCCGTCCGTCTGTCGAAAACAGCTGTCGAAAGCGTAAAATTATCCGCTTTTAATTTTGCATATATTCTTCTAATTAATGTAGGTCGTTGGGGATTGCCCCTAGACGCCGAAATTTTTTTCGGATTAGTTTGCATATCCCGAGAAAAAAGTTAAGCCGAAAGGACTCTTATCAGATTGTCGCAGCTTTACTTGATTCGTGGATCACCTGTCAGACATATACGTATTGGGTTGCCCAAAAAGTTATTGCTGATTTTTCATATAGTCGGCGTTGACAAATTGTAAGCAAAATTTTAAGCATTAATCGAATTGGATCGTCATGTAACTGAGCGTGAGATAGGAGAGAAGTTAAATATACCAAAATCAACCGTTCATTATTACATAAAAAGTCTTGGACTGGTGAAAAAGCTTGATATTTGGGTACCACATGTATTGAAAGAAATTCATTTAACAAACCGAATCAACGCTTGTGATATGCACCTTAAACGCAATGAATTCGATCTCCGCATCATAACTGGAGATGAAAAATGGATTGTTTACAACAAGGTTAGTCGAAAACGATCATGGTCCAAGCATGGTGAACCAGCTCAAACCACTTCAAAGGCTGATATCCACCAAAAGAAGGTTATGCTGTCTGTTTGGTCGGATTGAAAGGATGTGGTATATTTTGAACTGCTTCCAAGGAACCAAACAATTAATTCGGAGAAGCGACCAGAATTGGTCAATCGTAAAGGTGTCATATTCCACCAGGACAACGCTAGACCGCACACATCTTTGGTCACTCGCCAAAAACTGAGTGAGCTTGGCTGGGAACTTTTGATGCATCCACCATATAGCCCTGACCTTGCACCATTTATTTCGATCTTTGCAGAACTTCTTAAATGGTAAAACTTTTGGCAATGATGAGGCTATAAAATCGCACTTGGTTCAGTTTTTTGCAGATAAAGGCCAGAAGTTCTATGAGCGTGGGATACTAAATTTGCCAGGAAGATGGCAAAAGGTTATCGAACAAAATGGCAATTATATATTTGATTGAAGTTCATTCTAAGTTTTATTAAAACTGCATTTACTTTCTTTTAAAAAATCCGGAACTACTTTTTAGGTAACCCAATATTATACCTCAACAGTGATGGAAACGGTGGTGGTGGTGGCAAATAATTCACCGGAGCCCTACTAAGAAAATAAAATCAAAAATATATAAAAAAAATAAAAACTATTTATTGGGTTGCCCAAAAAGTAATTCCGGATTTTTTAAAAGAAAGTAAATGCATTTTTAATAAAACTTATATTGAACTTTAATCAAATACACTTTTTTTAATTTTTTTTCTAAAGCAAGCTAAAAGTAACAGCTGATAAGTGACAGAAGAAAGAATGCAATTACAGAGTCACAAGCTGTGAAAAAATTTGTCAACGCCGACTATATGAAAAATCCGCAATTACTTTTTGGGCAACCCATATTTACAATAAATGAGTTCCTAATCAAGGGTTTTCAGGACTTTTATTCTTATATTTAAATAATTGATGTGATAGATGATTCCGATTCCGAAGGAGTTACAGCGAACCAAGTTTTAGTAAAATGTAATTCTAATTAAGTTTTTTTTTTTTTTGAAAATTACATTATTTTATATTACATTTTTAACAACGTCGCACAGTGGGATGTGCAGCAAAAATGTAAAAAACTCTATAATTTTAAACGAATATATCTTCAAGGGGCTTAAGAAGTCACGTTGAGGGATCGATTTATATGAGGACTATATTCATGTATTTTCCTATTCGTCTGAAACTTGTTGTATTTAATTTACCAAACTGCAGCTCAATTAAAAAAAAAATATGCTTTTAGGAGCTCAAGAAATGAATTCAAGGGAGCGGTTAGTATTGGGGCTATATCTATTTATGGACCTACCTTGGTGGCATTTGACATAAATGTTGAAGGGCAAAAGTGTATTGTTGTTGTTGTAGTGTGTTTTAGCCTGAGGCGACAGCCCTTGCCTATGACGGACTTTATCGGGTCAATCCGTACAACCAGATACCATGGGATAGCACAAGAGTTTTAGAGGGCATAAGTGTACATCATAAACAAAATAAATCCCGACTGTGTAAAAATTTAAGGATATGGGGGATCTTAGCTTCAAATCAGAAGATCTCTTTTTATGGCAGCTATATCCGCATCTAAGGAGGCCCGCCTATAACGCTGAATGCCTGGGTTCGAATCCAGGCGAGAACAACAGAAAAAAGTTTTCCTCTGCGGTTATCCCCTCCTAATGCTGGCGACATTTGTGAGGTACTTTGCCATGTAAAAACTTCTCCCAAAAGAGGTGTCGCACTGTGGCATGACGTTCGGACACGTAGGCCCCTTATCATTAAGCTTAAACTTAAATTGGACAGCACTCATTGATATGTGAGAAGTTTGCCACTGTTTCTTAATGGAATGTTCATGGACAAATTTGCATTTGCATGTCCAAATCTGAACCGATGTGGCCCACTTACATTACCCAACGACCTATATCTAGAAGACGAAAGAACGGGCAAACGGATGACTTGGAAACAGACGGATTGACAGACACGAAGACAGATAGACGGACGAACAGACAGAAAAACCAGCATAGACGGGCGGACAGACAGACTGTTAAATAGAAAGATTAACATACAAACTAACAGAGAGAGAGAAAAACTGAAAGACTGACTGACTGATAGATAGACAGACAGGCATATAGACAGACAAACAGTTAAACAAACAGATTAACACAAAGAGAGACAAACAGAAAGACTGGCAGACAGACAGCTACACCGACAACAAACAGATTAACTGACAGGGTAACAGAAAGAAAGAAACACAAATAAACGGAAAGATCAACAGACAGACAGACACATTAACAGATAAATATTCAAACAGACAGACAAACAAATCGACGGATAGACGGACAGATAGACAGACAAAAAAGGTAGGCCTAGCCTTAGGCTACTACCGGAACCAACAGGTGGCCTTCATATATCTTCACCAGAAGGGGTCCTGCGATATGAATGGTTGGTTCACCCATATTTATTGAGAAAAATCCTTATCCTTGCCGGTCAGCGTGGAATATCCCCAGGTTAGGAACAGTTATGTCAAAGGTCCTGGGGGCTGGACGAAAAACGCAACGGGCAGTATCCCGGAGAAAACGGCAATGAAAAAGTCTCAAGAGGAGACTTAAGTTAATGTGCAAGAACTAATGAAAGACAGAAAAAAAAATAAACAAAGAATTAGAGAGACGAATAGATAGACGGACAGACAGACAAACAGCCAAACCAACAGATTGACAGACAAGAAGACAGGCAGACAAACTGGGAGACAGATGGAGGGACAGACATACAGATATAGAGAAGGACAGACAGATGCACAGACAAACGGACAGACAGACGGACAGACAGACAGACAGAAAGGCGGACAGACAGACGGACAGACAGACAGACGGACAGGCAAGCAGACAGACAGACGGACGGACAGAGGGACAGACAGACAGACGGACAGAAAGACAGACAGATAGACGGACAGACGGACAGGCAAGCAGACAGACAGACGGACGGATACACAGACAGGCGGAGAGACAGATAGACGGACGGACAGACAGACAGGCGGATAGACAGACGGACATACAGACAGACATACAGACAGACATACATACAGACGGACAGAAAGACAGACAGATGGACGGACATACAAACAGACAGTTGGACAGACAGACAGGCAGACAGACAAACAGACGGATTGACAGACAGACGGCCAGGCAAGCAGACAGACAGACGGACGGACACACAGACAGGCGGAGAGACAGATAGACGGACGGACAGACAAACAGACAGACGGACAGACAGACGGATAGACAGACATACGAACAGACAGACGAACAGACATACGAACAGACAGACGGACAGACAGACAAGCAGACAGACAGACAAGCGGACAGACAGACAGATATACAGACAAACGGACAGGCACACAGACATACATAAGACAGACGGACGGACATACAAACAGACAGTTGGACAGACAGACAGATATACAGACAAACAGACGGACAGACAGACATACAAGAAGACATACAGACAGATGGAGAGACAGACAGACGGACAGACAGAAAGGCGAACAGACAGAAAGGCGAACAGACAGACAGACAAGCGGACAGACAGGCGGATAGACAGACGGACATACAGACAGACATACAGACAGACGGACAGACACACAGACAGACAGACAAACAGACAGAAAGACAGACGGACAGAAAGACAGACAGACGGACGGACATACAAACAGACAGTTGGACACACAGACAGGCAGGCAGACAGACATACAGAGAGATGGAGAGACGAACAGACAGACAGACGGACAGACGGACAGACATACAGACGGACAGACATACAGACGGACAGACAGACAGACGGGCGGACTGGAAGACAAACAGACGGAGAAATAAACAAACAGCAGAACGGATAGGCGGAAGGACATAACTATGTATCCACTTCCTATGTCAAAACAATCAAGCATATGTATACATTTATAGTATGCGAAGTTCGCATTGCGAACACAGAACAACACAGAATATGCAAATTTGCATTTTTTCAACATCACAATTTCGCAACCGAACAATTTCAGAATCAAGTTTCCAGTCTGTGATTTTTGAATACTGCAGATATGTAATGCCATGACAATTTTCATCCGATCGGCCTCAAAATTGGCACATAAAGGAAGCATTTTCTCTTGACTTTCGACATTATAAGGAAAATTTCATAGAAATTGATTCCGATTTAGATATACCTGCCATATATGTATATCGCACAATTTTCACTTCAAGAGCCGCATTTATTGACCAATATTACCAACATTTTGTACAACGCTGAACGCCTATCACAATATCTAAGAAGCTTGCTCGAAATTGGTTAAGATTTAGAGGTAGCTCCCATATATATGTTGTTCCGGTTTGGAGAAATATTGCAATAATGCACTCATTTATTAACCGTATTTAGTATTTAGAGCTCATAACAAGCCGATTGCTTGCTTAGGTGTATCTCCATAGTGGCATGGGGCGGATGAATATCCGTACCCTCTTTTCAACCTAACCTGCTGGAGAATACTTTGAAAAACAATAAAAACCTTTTGTGATGATAAATATTGTGTTTTCATAATTGGGCCAGAAACTTATATAGCCACCCTCGTTTTTTTTTTTTTAACTTAACTTAAATCCATTTTAGGGATTTTGTGGTAATTAAAGCTAGGCATAAAAAATTTTACTTCAACATGAGTCGCTTAAGGCCTACAAAATTGTTTGCTCGCCGTGTCATTCGCAAGATTGACTAAGACACCTATATACCTAAATATCCAAACGAGAAAAATTGCCAACCGTTTTAGGTAGCCTCCTCACTATGTCACCCTTCTAAATGCCTATGCTCTTACAAATGTCTTCTACTTTTACCTGTTCTTTCATAATAAACATAATTTTTAAAACACTAATCTTACAATACAAGCTTCTAGGGCTAATATTGCCTTTGTTACCCGCCAGATACCAATGGTTGTTTTCATTTTTTTTGGGAAATAACCACTTTAGAATTCAATTAAATAATAAGCAAATAATTTTAGCGATCAGCCAAGCACAACAGTTTTTTCTCCTTCCTTTTTCCAAGAATTCAACAAACATCCATGCTAATACAAATTATCTCAAGTGTCAAGTATCCATCCCATGCAGTGATCATAGCATTTATTTTTTTCCAAATTTATAATGGGGAACCCCTTGGGAATTCTTGATAAGCCAAATGAATAGCAATGTGAGCTTCTCTATGTTTTGTTGTCAACAATTGTTCCCTGGCCAAAACATAAACAGTTTTCAATATAAATAAGCAACAATTCAAAAACAAAGACATCATTGAACGGAATGAAGTTATACACCCTGTTGGCATTTGGTTTATCTTTGCTGGCATTAGCCATGGGTAAATGATTTTGGTAAAAAGATTTAAAAGGATTTTTGTGAAGCATTTGATTTTTCTTGAAGCTAATCCCTATCCTAATCCCCTGCCCGGTGGTGGAGGTGGAGGCGGCGGCGGTGGTGGAGGTGCTGGTGGCGGCGGAGGTGGTGGTGGCGGTGGAGGTGATAGTGGCGGTGGAGGTGGTGGTGGCGGCGGTGGAGGAAAGTAAACCTTAGTGAACTGCCTTTTAACAGACATCTGCAACGTATTTTGTGATAATGGATTATTCGAATTTCTTATAAAATCTTAAATGACTTAATAAACCAGTATCTAAAAATTTCATTTAATGAGTTTCTCTATGGCTTTGAAAGGCAAGCAAGCATAAGAAATGCAGAACGATCTTCAAATCCATCCTCTTGAGCTAATATAAGCCAAGTTGTATACTTTTAACATTGAGAGTTATCACCTTGAGGTGTCGACTGCAAAATACCCTACAACTACCCTATAAGCCTGGCAGGAGGCAAAGGTGTCGCATAACTTGCCTTGCTGGGCAAGGCCTACAGACCCATAAGCCTTACGTCCTTTCTACTCAAAACCATGAAACGTATTGTGGACACCGTGATAAAAAGTAGGACATCCAGCGAACTGCTTAAATACAAACAGCATGCCTACGTCAAGGGAAGATCGGTGGAGACTGCCTGCACGAGGTTGTGCATAAAATGGAAGAATCCTTCGATGCCAAAAGGTACAGCCTGGCGGTATGCATTGACATCGAGGGGGCTTTTAGCGATGTGCGGACAGATACACTGATCCAATCCTTAGACCAGTACCGGCTGGACCCGGTCCTTAGAGACTGGATAAACCATATGCTAAGGAACAGGTGGATAAATTGCGTCTCCCATGGCATAATATAAGGGAGAAAGTGGCAAAAAGCACGCCACAGGGGGAATTTTATCGCCACTCTTGTGGGTGACCATCATAAATGATCTATTACGGATGCAGACTGAGGAGGGATTTGAACCTGTCTGCGTAGCAGACGATGTTATAATACTTTTAAGGGGTAACGATCTTAACGAGCTATGCAGAATGGCCGAAAAGGTCTTGCATATGGCATATGACTCTGGGGCTAGACCCAGAGGTCTCAATGTTAACCCAGAGAAGACTGAAATATGCGAGTTCACGAGGAAGACGAACACACCACGTTTCCTCAATAAGACGATTTCGATATCTGCAAATTGCAAATTTTGTCCATGAACATTCCACTAAGAAACAGGGACAAACTTCTCACCTATCAATGCGTGCTGTCTGATTCAAGTTTAAGCTCAATGATAAGGGACCTCCTTTTTATAGCCGAATCCTAACGGCGTGCCGCAGTGCTACACCTCTTGGGAGAGAAGTTTAACATGGCATAGTACCTCACAAATGTTGCCAGCATTAGGAGGGGATAGCCACCGCAGAAATTTTTTTCTGATGATCTCGCCAGGATTCGAACCCAGGCGTTCAGCGTCATAGGCGGACATGGTGTAGGGTAGTGGTGTAGGGTAGTGGTGTAGGGTAGTGGTGTAGGGTAGTGGTGTAGGGTAGTGGGGTAGGATAGTGGGGTCGGGTTTAATTATATATAGTACATCAGTTCTCTCGAAAAACAATCCATGGAGAAAATTGCAAAAGATTCGTCCTGTCTGTAGTTAATGCATTATTATACTCTCCATCGAAGGATGGGAGTATACCACTTTCGTCCTTGCATTTGGAACACATGGAAATATTGATCTGAGACCCAACAAAGTATACAAATTCTAGATCGTCTTGATATTCTTAGTCGATTTAGCCAAGACCGTCCGTCCGTCTCCCTGTCCGTCCGTCTGTCTGTCGAAAGCACGCCAACTTTCGAAGAAGTTAACCTAGGTGGTTTGACCATCTAAAGGATGATTTTTTTGAGGTTAGGATTTTCATGCATTAGTATTTGACAGATCACGTGGGATTTCAGACATGGTGTCAAAGAGAAAGATGCTCAGTATGCTTTGACATTTCATCATGAATAGACTTACTAACGAGCAACGCTTGCAAATCATTGAATTTTATTACCAAAATCAGTGTTCGGTTCGAAATGTGTTCAAATTTTGACAAATTTTGTTCAGCGATGAGGCTCATTTCTGGTTGAATGGCTACGTAAATAAGCAAAATTGCCGCATTTGGAGTGAAGAGCAACCAGAAGCCGTTCAAGAACTGCCCATGCATCCCGAAAAATGCACTGTTTGGTGTGGTTTGTACGCTGGTGGAATCATTGGACCGTATTTTTTCAAAGATGCTGTTGGACGCAACGTTACGGTGAATGAACACATTTCGAACCGAACACTGATTTTGGTAATAAAATTCAATGATTTGCAAGCGTTGCTCGTTAGTAAGTCTATTCATGATGAAATGTCAAAGCATACTGAGCATCTTTCTCTTTGACACCATGTCTGAAATCCCACGTGATCTGTCAAATACTAATGCATGAAAATCCTAACCTCAAAAAAATCACCCTTTACAACTGTGTCAAGTATGCTCTAAATCCGCTCATAACCTGATATAGCTCGTATAGAAACCGATCTCGGATCTTGCCTTTTTGAGCCTCTAGAGGGCGCAATTCTTATCACATTTGGCTGAATTTTTGCATGAAATGTTTCGGTTTGACCATCAACAACTGTGCCAAGTACGGTCCAAATCAGTTGTTAACATATAGCTCTCATATAAACCGATCTCGGATCTTGATTTTTTGAGCAATTCTTATCCGATTTGACTGAAGTTTTGCATAAAGTGTTTTGGTTTGACCATCAACAACTGTGCCAAGTACGATCCAAATCGGTTCTTAACATGATATAGCTCCCATAGAAACCGAATCTCGGATCTTGATTCCTTGAGCCTCTAGCGGGCGCAATTCTTATCCAATTTGGCTGAAGTTTTGCATGAAGTGTTTTGTTTTGACCGCCAACAACTGTGCCAAGTACGGTCCAAATCGGTGCATAACCTGATGTAGTTCCCATATAAGCCGATCTCCAGATTATACTTCTTAAGCCTCTAGAGGGAGCAATTCTTATCCTATTTGGCTGAAGTTTTGCATGAAGTGTTTTGTTTTGACCACCAACAACTGTGCCAAGTACGGACCAAATCGGTGAATAACCTGATATAGCTCCCATATAATCAGATCTCGGAAATTGACCTATTGAGCCGCTAGAGGGCGCAATTATTATCCGAGTTGGATGAAATTTTGTATGAAGTGTTTTGGTTTGACCAACAACATCTGCGCCAAGTATGGCCTGAATTGGTCTTTAACCTCATATCTCATAGCTCCCATATAAACCGTTCGCCCGATTATACTTCTTGAGCCTCTAGAGGGAGTAATTCTTATGCTATTTGACTGAAGTTTTGCACAATGAATTCCACTTTGTTCTCCAATAGTCCAACAGCCAAATCTAGTATGACCCCAATTGGATCATAACTTGGTATAGCTGAAATAGCATAGCAATTCTTATCTATTATCCTATGTTTCGTGGAGGGTGTATAAGATTCGGCCCAGCCGAACTTAGCATAATTATTGCGCCGCTAGAGGGCGCAGTTATTATCCGATTTTGCTGAAATTGTGCACGAAGTGTTTTGGTTTGACCATCAACAACTTTACTAAGTATGGCCTGAATTGGTCCATAACCAGATATAACTCCCATATAAACCAATATCCCGATTATAATTTTTGAGCCTCCAGAGGGAGCAATTCGTATCCGATTTGGCGGAAAATTTGCACAATGAATTGCACTTTGTTCTCCAATAGTGCAACAGCCAAATCTGGTATGACCCCAATCGGTTCATAACTTGGTATAGCTGAAATAGCATGGCAATTCTTATCCATTATACTATGTCCGGTTGAGGGTGTATAAGATTCGGCCCAGCGGAACTTTTACTTGTTATTACTTGCTTTTTAAAACCCTTAACCATAGAATGGGGTACACTTACCTTGTCATTCCATTTGTAAGACATCGAAACGTTGATCTGCGATCCCATAAAACTTTTATATATATTCTTGATCGGCTTGACATTTATAGTATTTTTAGCCATGTCGGTCTGTGAAAATAAGGATAGCCGTCAAACACGTTGAGCTAGCCGCTTGAAATTTTGCACAGATATTTCTTATTGAAGTAGGTAATTATACTAAATTTCCCTTTAGCATACCATTAAAGAACAGGGAATGTAGGTCATTGAAGACTGCAAATGGGCCATGTCTGTTCATATTTGGATAAAGCTTCCATAAAAGACGGTCCTTCGACTTGACTTTTTGAGCGCCTAGAAGCTACAATTAATCCAATGCAATTATTGGGTTGCCCAAAAAGTAATTGCGGATTTTTCATATAGTCGGCGTTGACAAATTTTTTCACAGCTTGTGACTCTGCTATTGCATTCTTTCTTCTGTCAGTTATCAGCTGTTACTTTTAGCTTGCTTCAGAAAAAAGTGTAAAAAAAGTATATTTGATTAAAGTTCATTCTAAGTTTCATTAAAAATGCATTTACTTTCTTTTAAAAAATCCGCAATTACTTTTTGGGCAACCCAATATTATTCTTAAATTTTACACATTGTGTTTTGTTACGACTTCCAACGGCCGTGCCAAGTATGGTTCAAATCAGGGTATAACCAGATATAACTCCCATATGAGACTATCTCAAATCTTTAGCCTCTGGAAGCCGCAACTTTTGTCCTATTAGGCTGAAATATTGCACTTTGTGATTTCTTATGACTTACAACATCCATGGATTGTCTAAATCAGTTTTTTATCTGATGCAGCTTCTCCCGATAAGTCTTCTACGGCTCTCAGGAGCTTCAATTTTTGACTGAATGGGGTAGGTACATTAAGTAGAATTATGCCCTTCAAGTAAGTTCATTTTGTGTACATTTTTAGCAGAGTCCATAGTGGTGGGTTCCCTAGATTCGGCCCATCCGAAATTAGCTCTTGTTTACTTATTTTTGTTTTAATATGTGTCATACATGACCCAATATGAGAATCTTACCTCAGATTAGCAAGCACAAGAAATATTTGACTATCATCAGATCATATCAGCTATGTGAATTTCAAAATATTTTGATTCGTCTAGCAAGACTCTCTATCTATATAAAGGCAATTCGTCATTCTTCTATAGTTCATTTGAATTTCAACATCCATAAAATGAAAACATTGCTCTGGTTGGGTCTGCTGCTTCTGCTATGGAGCAATTTAAAATTGTGCCGTGGGCAATATGAGGGTTTATATGGTGGTCGTAATGGGGTACGCGGTACAGGACGTATGGATGCTGTGGGACCCTTGACAGAGATGCGAGGTGACAGAAATATAAGAAATTTTGGTGGCAATGAAAGGGGCCAAGCAGGCCGTTTAGCTGAGAACTATGATCGAACTGTAGGACAACGCTATGATCACTTCCCGGGACGCTACTAAGACTATCAACAAAGTGAAAATGTGCCATAAAACAAACATTTGTAAAAATGTTCCCTAATGAGTAGGAAAAAATATGTATATTAAAATTTTGTTAAAAAAAAAATATTTGTTTTAATATAAAACATTGCAGTGACTGTAATTAGCTGCAAGCTTATCTTTAAATTTGAGTAAACAAATCTTCTATAATTTTTTTTTTTTTTTAATTTTAAAAACCTTATCACTAAAACTTGATTGAATTGAATTGTAAACAAATTTTCCTATTCAATTTACAAGCTTTCATTTGGTAGCAAAGTATAAATATTTTGTCTATTCGGCCGAATAATCAATCCATTGTTCTGACTTTTGTAAGATGGTGACTATGAAGGTGTTCCTATTGCTTGGATTTTTGCTGATTTGCGGTGCCATTGGTATTCTAGGAAAACCCCAATATTATGGTGGCGGAGGAGGAGACGGTGGTGGTGGCAGTGGTAATGGTGGTTATGGCTACGGTGGTATAGGACCCAATGGTCCCTATGGCGGTTCAGGTGGAAATGGAGGCTTTGGTTATGCCTCTTCTGATGGAACTCGTGGCAGCGGTTCCAGTGGCAATGGCTATGGTTATTCATATTAAGGGAAAATTAAAATTCATTTGTGTTAAAAAACCACAAATAATAAGTTTGTAAAAAATATATAAATAATGAATAGAAAAGTAACAATTAAAAAGTTCTAAGTTCGGCATCAGAAACAAGGATTCTAAAAAAAAAAACAAAATTCACACATATTAACTTAGTAAATAATAAAATCAGGTGAATTTCTTATTTTTATTGGGTCGTAAGAAGTCATATGGGGCGATATTTATGTGGCGATTGCAAGTAAGTATCTGTACATATTCGAACGCTATTTTGATTTCGAGAGACGGACAGATGGTCGGTCTGACTGAAGGATGGAGGACGGATAGAAAGACGAAAGATGAACGAAAGGTCAGACAGAAGGGCGGACGCATAGACAAACGGAGAAACAGACAGTGTGCAGAACGACGAACATGGCTAAATCGACTCAAAATGTCGGTGGGAACGACGGACGGACGAAGGGACGGACGAAGGGACGGACGAAGGGACGGACGAAGGGACGGACGAAGGGACGGACGAAGGGACGGACGAAGGGACGGACGAAGGGACGGACGAAGGGACGGACGAAGGGACGGACGAAGGGACGGACGAAGGGACGGACGAAGGGACGGACGAAGGGACGGACGAAGGGACGGACGAAGGGACGGACGAAGGGACGGACGAAAGGACGGACGAAGGGACGGACGAAAGGACGGACGAAGGGACGGACGAAAGGACGGACGAAGGGACGGACGAAAGGACGGACGAAGGGACGGACGAAAGGACGGACGAAGGGACGGACGAAAGGACGGACGAAGGGACGGACGAAAGGACGGACGAAGGGACGGACGAAAGGACGGACGAAGGGACGGACGAAAGGACGGACGAAGGGACGGACGAAAGGACGGACGAAGGGACGGACGAAAGGACGGACGAAGGGACGGACGAAAGGACGGACGAAGGGACGGACGAAAGGACGGACGAAAGGACGGACGAAGGGACGGACGAAAGGACGGACGAAGGGACGGACGAAAGGACGGACGAAGGGACGGACGAAAGGACGGACGAAGGGACGGACGAAAGGACGGACGAAGGGACGGACGAAAGGACGGACGAAGGGACGGACGAAAGGACGGACGAAGGGACGGACGAAAGGACGGACGAAGGGACGGACGAAAGGACGGACGAAGGGACGGACGAAAGGACGGACGAAGGGACGGACGAAAGGACGGACGAAGGGACGGACGAAAGGACGGACGAAGGGACGGACGAAAGGACGGACGAAGGGACGGACGAAAGGACGGACGAAGGGACGGACGAAAGGACGGACGAAGGGACGGACGAAAGGACGGACGAAGGGACGGACGAAAGGACGGACGAAGGGACGGACGAAAGGACGGACGAAGGGACGGACGAAAGGACGGACGAAGGGACGGACGAAAGGACGGACGAAGGGACGGACGAAAGGACGGACGAAGGGACGGACGAAAGGACGGACGAAAGGACGGTCGAAAGGACGGACGAAGGGGCGGACGAAGGGGCGGACGAAGGGGCGGACGAAGGGGCGGACGAAGGGGCGGACGAAGGGGCGGACGAATGGAGGGACGAAGGGACGAACGAAAGGACGGACGAAGGGACGGACGAAAGGACGGACGAAGGGACGGACGAAAGGACGGACGAAGGGACGGACGAAAGGACGGACGAAGGGACGGACGAAAGGACGGACGAAGGGACGGACGAAAGGACGGACGAAAGGACGGACGAAAGGACGGACGAAAGGACGGACGAAAGGACGGACGAAAGGACGGACGAAAGGACGGACGAAAGGACGGACGAAAGGACGGACGAAAGGACGGACGAAAGGACGGACGAAAGGACGGACGAAAGGACGGACGAAAGGACGGACGAAAGGACGGACGAAAGGACGGACGAAAGGACGGACGAAAGGACGGACGAAAGGACGGACGAAAGGACGGACGAAAGGACGGACGAAAGGACGGACGAAAGGACGGACGAAAGGACGGACGAAAGGACGGACGAAAGGACGGACGAAAGGACGGACGAAAGGACGGACGAAAGGACGGACGAAAGGACGGACGAAAGGACGGACGAAAGGACGGACGAAAGGACGGACGAAAGGACGGACGAAAGGACGGACGAAAGGACGGACGAAAGGACGGACGAAAGGACGGACGAAAGGACGGACGAAAGGACGGACGAAAGGACGGACGAAAGGACGGACGAAAGGACGGACGAAAGGACGGACGAAAGGACGGACGAAAGGACGGACGAAAGGACGGACGAAAGGACGGACGAAAGGACGGACGAAAGGACGGACGAAAGGACGGACGAAAGGACGGACGAAAGGACGGACGAAAGGACGGACGAAAGGACGGACGAAAGGACGGACGAAAGGACGGACGAAAGGACGGACGAAAGGACGGACGAAAGGACGGACGAAAGGACGGACGAAAGGACGGACGAAAGGACGGACGAAAGGACGGACGAAAGGACGGACGAAAGGACGGACGAAAGGACGGACGAAAGGACGGACGAAAGGACGGACGAAAGGACGGACGAAAGGACGGACGAAAGGACGGACGAAAGGACGGACGAAAGGACGGACGAAAGGACGGACGAAAGGACGGACGAAAGGACGGACGAAAGGACGGACGAAAGGACGGACGAAAGGACGGACGAAAGGACGGACGAAAGGACGGACGAAAGGACGGACGAATGGACGGACGAAAGGACGGTCAGAACAACAAACATGGCTAAATCGGCTCAAAAGGTCGACACGGACGGAAGGATAGGCGGTAGTATAGGTGGAAGGATGGACGAAAGAATAAATGGAAGAATGGACGGAACTATGGATGGAAGAGAGAATAGACTGAAGTATGGATGGATGAATGGACGGAAGGATAAACGAAAGGATGGATGGAATAATGGGCAGAAGGAAGATGGCAAATGGATAGAAGAATTACCGTCCATTCTGGATGAATGGAGGGATGGATGGAAGAATGAATGGAAGTATGGGAAGAATGAGTAATAAACAGAATGGTGGACGGAATGATTGATGGATGGATGGAAGGATGGATGGAAGGATGGATGGAAGGATGGATGGAAGGATGGATGGAAGGATGGATGGAAGGATGGATGGAAGGATGGATGGAAGGATGGATGGATGGAAGGATGGATGGAAGGATGGATGGAAGGATGGATGGATGGAAGGATGGATGGAAGGATGGATGGAAGGATGGATGGAAGGATGGATGGATGGAAGGATGGATGGAAGGATGGATGGAAGGATGGATGGAAGGATGGATGGAAGGATGGATGGAAGGATGGATGGAAGGATGGATGGAAGGATGGATGGAAGGATGGATGGAAGGATGGATGGAAGGATGGATGGAAGGATGGATGGAAGGATGGAAGGATGGATGGAAGGATGGATGGAAGGATGGATGGAAGGATGGATGGAAGGATGGATGGAAGGATGGATGGAAGGATGGATGGAAGGATGGATGGAAGGATGGAAGGATGGATGGAAGGATGGAAGGATGGAAGGATGGATGGAAGGATGGATGGAAGGATGGATGGAAGGATGGATGGAAGGATGGATGGAAGGATGGATGGAAGGATGGATGGAAGGATGGATGGAAGGATGGATGGATGGAAGGATGGATGGAAGGATGGATGGAAGGATGGATGGAAGGATGGATGGAAGGATGGATGGAAGGATGGATGGAAGGATGGATGGAAGGATGGATGGAAGGATGGATGGAAGGATGGATGGAAGGATGGATGGAAGGATGGATGGAAGGATGGATGGAAGGATGGATGGAAGGATGGATGGAAGGATGGATGGAAGGATGGATGGAAGGATGGATGGAAGGATGGATGGAAGGATGGATGGAAGGATGGATGGAAGGATGGATGGAAGGATGGATGGAAGGATGGATGGAAGGACGGAAGGACGGATGGTAAGACGGAAGAACGGACAGACAACAAACATGGCTTAATCGGCTCAGAAGGTCGTGAAGGGCAGATGAAGGGCCGAACGGAAGGATGGAAAACGGACTAAAGATCGGACGAACCGAAGAACAGACTGGTATCGCATGCGCAGCCAAGTGCCGGAATCTGATAGCCGCAAAAGCCGGACATTGACATAGAAAATATCTCATCATCTACGCCACATGCCCTACACAAGCCGTCACTTGCCCCTCCAATTATGCATATGTGTGCCCATAGTGATATGTGTAAAGACACCCAAACCGTAAAGACACCCAAACCTATGATTACCTGCTTATCCTCTCAGTTATATGCCTCGTTGTTCTACCCGCCACTTCACTTCTAGGGCACATTCATTGCCCCTTCATATCCCCTTGTTCCGCTATGGGCAGGCAATCAAGCAATGCGGATCTTCATAGAGAAGGCGCTAATCTCCTTCTTACACTCCAAGAGCGTACATGACCTTACCATCCTGGCTTTTATAGCGCTCTTCGCCTATAAGGCATTAGCGAAACTAGCTCGGCTCTCAAGGGAGGCTAAAACTCGTTGAAAAGCAATAACATTTTGAAAAGGTATTTTGTCGAAAACAACTTATTTTTCAAGATTCTGGGAGCTGAAACTTGTCGGGGGTGCTTAGCCCATCCCCCAGAGGACTTTCTAAGCTTATTCTATAAGATGGTATGGTAATCGCTTAAACTCCTGCAGGACTGTATTATAGTCAGGCTTTCGGGAAGAAAAAGATTTCATTCTCGGGGTCCTCAATCTGGCACACAGGCCCACCCTGGTAATACCAGAGTTCCATCTGATACAAGACCAGTACCTAGCACTCTACCTCAAGTGTCGTCTCAGGTGTCGAAAGTGTCGAAACCTCTTCTCATCCGTGCAGGTTTCATATCGTCGCCCCGATTGTCCTTGCTCCTATTCTTTATTCACTTTCCCATTGCCTTAAGTCTTATAATCGCAGTGGCCAGCTTATATATAATCTGTATGTCTATGGGCAAAATATCTTAGTGTTCAGTTCCCTAGAGGACGTATTTCTCATAACCTCGCTTATGGAAAGGCAACGTGGCAGCTGAACCCGTTGTAGAGTCTTTATGTTGAACTTTATACATCACCGCCTACCCAACGCCTGAGACTTCTGTTGAGCCAGTGAGCTATCCTCGGATTCAGGACCTATTTTGAGTCTGCGAACCATCCACATAATGCCCAACATCTGGGGCCTGCTCAGTTCGCTCCTGAAATTGTCACTACCAGTTCAATTTCCCTCTCAAGTATTTGACCTTGTCGGATATCGAAATGGTTCTGTAGAGGAAACGTGGCGCCTCAAATTGCCCCACCTTCGTCTTTCTCGTAAATAGGCAGAACTTATTCTTATATGGGTCTCAGGTCTAGCCCAGTTGTAAACCAACTCCAAGGCCATTTCAGCATTTCTGCATAGATGATTCGGCAGATGGATTCAAACCCCTCCTATGCAACACGATCTTCATCCTCTCCGCTCTTACTCTCATATCGTCCACCAACATGGGTTTTTGAGAGAAACTTCTTCATTCTGAGAGCGTCATTAACGCTATCCGCTAGCATTCGTTTATTTTCTTCTTTGAATAACATGAAGGTGTATTAAAAAAAAAACAAATTTGAAGTCCACGTGTGGAACACATGTCCACGTTTTTTTTTTTTTTTTTGTGAGAGCAATATAGCAAAATTTTTTGCATATTTTAATCTGCCTTTCAAAAATTACCTACAAATGAAATAAAATATACACTAAAAACTCTTATTAGAATATTAAATAAGTTTACATTAATTTGCAATTCAATTAAATTGTCTTCAGCGATCAAAATGATTCTTTTCTTATTACAATTTTAGATAGTTTTAGAAAATATATGAGAATTTATCCAATAAGGTTTAAACTGGTTACATTTCTCCTTGCTTATTGTTGATATATTAGTAAAAAAAATATTTTATTTACAATTTTGAAATGTTTGTACTTTTATGCCCTCCACCATTGGATGGGAGGTAAACTAACCTATTTTTGTGGGGTTGCAACACCTCAAAATATTGATCTGGGACCCCATTAAATATAAATATTGTTGCTCATCTTGACATTCTGAGTCGATCCGGCCATGTCCATCGGTTAGTCCGTCCATCTGTCTATTTATCGAAATCACGATAGCGGTCGAACGCGTAAAATTTGCAGCCCATAATTTTGCACAGATTCTTCTTCATGATGTAGGTCTTTGCTGATTTCATATGGGTCATATCGGTTCAGTCTCTATCGGTATCGGTCTCTACCGGCTTATAACCTTATGTGGCTACCATATAAAGCGATCTCCAGATTTATCATCTAAAGCTCCAGGATGCCGTAATTATTATGTGACTTCAAACTACTGTGCCAAGTACGATCCAAATCGGTCTATAACCTGATATATCTCCCACATACACCGATCTTCTGATATGACATCTTGAGCTCCTAGGAACCACAATTGCTGTGCGATTAAGCAGAATCCATGGTGGGTAGGTTCCTTAGCACATTTTTATACCCACCAACGAAGGATGGGGGTATATCCATTTTGTCATTTCGTTTGCAACACATCGAAATGTCCATTTCCGATCGTATAAAGTATATATATTCTTGATCGTCGTAAAAATCTAAGACGATCTAGCCATGTCCGTCCGTCTGTCTGTCTGTTGAATTCACGCTACAGTCTTTAAAAATAGAGATATTGAGCTGAAACTTTGCACAGATTCTTTTTGTTCATAGGCAGGTTAAGTTCGACGATGGGCTATATCGGACTTTATCTCGATATAGCCCCCATATAGACCAATCCGCCGATTTAGGGTCTTAGGCCCATAAAAGATATATTTATTATCCGATTTTGCCGAAATTTAGGATAGTGAGTTGTGTTTGGCCCCTCGACATCCTTCTTCAATTTGGCCCAGATCGGTTCAGACTTGAAAATAGCTGCAATATAGACCGATTTCTCGATTTAGGGTCATGGACCTATAAAAGACGCATATATTGTCCGATTTTGCCAAAATTTGAAACAGTGAGTTATGTTAGAGCCTTCGACATCCTTCTTCAACTTGGCCCAGATCGGTGCAGATATGGATATAGCTGCCATATAGACCGATCTCTCGATTTAAGGTTTTGGGCCCATAAAATCCACATTTATTACCCAATTTTGCTGAAATTTGGGATAGTAAGTTGAGTTAGGCCCGTCGACATCTTTCTGCAATTTGGCTCAGATCAGTTCAGATTTGGATATAGCTGTCATATAGACCGATCTCTCGATTTAGTTGTGTTAGGCCCGTCGACATCTTTCTGCAATTTGGCTCAGATCAGTTCAGATTTGGATATAGCTGTCATATAGACCGATCTCTCGATTTAAGGTTTTTGGCCAATAAAAGGCGCGTTTATTGTCCGATTTCGCAGAAATTTGGGACAGTAAATTGTGTTAGGACCTTCGATATCCTGCTGCAATTTGGCCCAGATCAGTTCAGATTTGGATATAGCTGCCATATATACCTATCTCTCGACTTAACGTTTTGGGCCCATAAAAGGCGCATTTATTGTCCGATTTCGCCAAAATTTGGGACAGTGAGTTGTGTTAGGCCCTTCGACATCCTTCTTCAATTTCGCACAGATCGGTCCAGATTTGGATATAGCTGCCATATAGACCGTTCTCTCGACTTAAGGTTTTGAGCCAAGGAAAATCACATTTATTGTCCGATTTCGCAGAAATTTTAGTTGTGTTAGGCCCGTCGACATCTTTCTGCAATTTGGCTCAGATCGGTTCAGATATGGATATTACTGCCATATAGACAACGGATCTCTCGATTTAAAGCCTTGGCCCCAAAAAAAGGCGCATTTATAATCTGATTTCGATGAAACTTAACACAGTGACTTATGTTTGGCTTTTCAATACCCGTGTCGTATATTTTTTATAGCGGTCTACATTTAGTTATTGCTACCAAAATGACCAATATTTTGTTCTACAAAATTGAACAATGACTTGTACTTATTAGACCACTTAATGTCCGAACCGAATTTAATCCAAATCGAAACATATTTCAAAAAAGCTGCTATAGGGGCATAAATTATGCATTTTTCACTGCATTATGATGAAAGGTGGTTTACACATATACACGAGGTGATTGGTATCCAAAGTTCGGCCCGGCCGGACGTAACAGCTTTTACCTGTTACTTTTTCAATCTTTTTACAATAATCATTTCATTATCTAACATTATATTTGATAACTCTTTGACGGGCACGTTCCTTAAAATGTGATCACATCTTATACATATTTTTATTGCAACACTTAAACATCTATTGACATTTGAAATGCTGTTAAATTGCATAAATTAAAATGAAAATTAGAAAAATCGACAACTGTTCTATGAGAATTGTTATACAAATTAATAAAATAAAAAAAAAAAAATTATAATTAAAACCAGTTTCTAAAATGACTTCAAAAATTACGTACAAGGGAATCAAGAGAATATCTAAATATGTAACATAAAATGGCATGCATAGAACTCACACCTAAAAGCTTGGCAGTAATATTCAAACCCAAAATCTGGGATTTATAGTCAACCTACAAAAAATATATTGAAATATTTTTTTTCCCCATCCCAATTATCCCACATATTTCACATTAATCATGAAACACTATTAAATCTTTAAACCCATAATTTTTGACATCACCTGTTTCACATTTGAGATTTAAATTCAAAATTTGTCACATTTCATTTCATAGTTAGTGATGTCTTTTGAAATGTTTCAACTCCAACTAAGCGATTATTCAACTTCATTGAATTCATTGAAACAGCCATACCACAAATTTTGTTTCCACTACTTCCATTCCGTTGTTTATAATTTATGTATGACCTCCAAAATATATCTTATTAATTCACCTATTGGCTACATCTGAAATTGAAATATTCTGACTAAGATTAATGGATAAACATAGAACACAAAAGTAAACAGCAACAACAATTGTTATGACAACAAAAATAGAGATCTTCCGGTATTTGCTAAATCACGAGAATTCTTTTCTATAAATAAATATTGAGGATTTAAAAGAAAAGTAAAAAAAGTGCCTCATGTGTTGTAGCATCATACAAAATGAATGTTTAATTCACCCACTTTTGATTTGAAATAAGTCAATAAACTCTTCGAGTTGTTTTTGATTAAATCACTTAACAATATCTTTTGTATTAAAATTTCAAAACAAATAAACTTTTCCAATAGTATTGAAAGATGAGCCACTTAGATTGATTTTTAATAGAACAATAAAATCAAATAATTCGGAACTCACCTGCGAAGGCGAAAATACCATAGGGTGGGAAGAATACATTTTTATTAACAAAGAGAAGAACGAAAAAAATTAATATGAAATAAAACAAATAGTAAAATAAAATAAAATAAAATAAAATAAAATATAATAAAATAAAATATAATAAAACAAAATAAAATAAAACAAAATAAATTAAATTTAAATAAAATAAGATAAAGTTAAATGAAATGAAATAAAAATATATATAAAATAAAAATAAATCTTATATATAAAAATCAATTTGTGTATGTTTTTCAGTTTATTTGTTTGTTTGTTGGAGTGTGTGAAAATAGGGTACTACATTTTTGACATCTGAAGGGGGACCCTCCCCCTTACCATAATTTTCAGAAACCCCTGATCTCGGAGATGGGTGGTGCGACTTAAGCGAAATTTTGTGTGCTCTCTTATAGTAAACTAAAAACAAAAATTAGGTATCCGAATTTCGGATGGGGTACCTGGGGGTACCCGTCCCACCCCCAAAACCTGCAAAATATATATATTTTGGCCAATCGCGATAATATGGGACTTATATAAAAGGTATTTAAGATTAGAAAACGTATCTGATATCCAATTGTCGGACCAAGTGTTTGGGGGACCACCCCACCCCCCAAAACACCCCTAAATCGGACATTATTTAACCAATATGGGACTCAAATGAAAGGTATTTACGAATAGAATACGAATTTGATATCCAAATGTTTGATCAAGTTTCTGGGGGTCCGACCCTTTCCCGAAACACCCCCAAACGAATTTGAAATCCAAATTTGGGACCAAGCATTTGGGAGGCCGTCCCTCCCCAAAAACAAACGTCGCCAAAAGAGGACAAATTTACGACCATAGCAATACGGGGCTCAAATAAAAGTTCTTTAGGAGTATAGCACGAATTTGATATCAATATTCGGGACAAAGTGTCTATGGGGCCACCCCACCCCCATAACACCACCCATATAGGACGTATTTAGTGACCATTGCAATATGGGGCTCAAATAAGAGGTATTTTCGAGTAAAAATTTATTGACCATGCCAATATGTGGATCTAATGAAAGGTATTTGAGATTGCAAATAAAAATTTTGCCCATTCCACTAAGGAACTGGGACAAACTTCTCACATATCAATGACAGCAGTCTGATTCAAGTTTAAGTTCAATGAGAAGGGGCCTCCTTTTTATAGCCCATTCCGAACGGCGTGCCGCAGTGCGACACCGCTTCGGAGAGAAGTTTTACATAGCATAGTACCTCACAATTGTTGCCAGCATTAGGAGGGGAAAACCACCGATGAAAATTTTTTCTGATGGTCTCGCCAGGATTCGAACCCCGGCGTTCAGCGTCATAGGCGGACATGCTAACCTCTGCGCTACGGTGGTATTTGAGATTAGAAAACCAAAAATTGATAACCAGTTTGGGTCCAAGTGTTTGGGAGACGCCTCATCCTATGAACTCCCCTTAATCCAATGGCAACATAGGGTTTAGACAAATCGCATTTAAGAGAAGAGCATGATGCTGAGGGGACCACCTCAACCCCAAAAACGTCCCTAAATGGACTTTATAAGAATATCGGTCTGCAATTAAATTTAAATGACATTAAACCTTCCGAGCGAATTTGTAGACCAAAAAGTTTATATGGGATTCAGATAATGGCACTTATATTGTAATACTGCTAGTCAAGCGATTTGCATATACTCTTTAATATAAAGTGAAAGAAGGGGCAGCAGAGTGGGCCCGGCTCAGCTAGTATAAAATAAAAAATAAAATTTAAAAAAAAAAAATTAAATACTCACTGACTTACTTGCATAGTTGTCTATCTTAGAAGGTTTAGTTCACTCCACGTATTCAGAATAGATTTTTGGTCCTCCCCATCTGTATGTACCTCCTGGTATATTTTCAAACAACTTCTTTCCATTCGTTGCGGCCGAACGATCTAGTCAACGAAATCGTTGTATTTTCTATTTTTCCGTATTAAATTATATTTTAATTTGTTTAATATATCCTATATATTTTTATTTTCTTCTAAATATATTCCATTACATTATTATACATATATTATTCTCTATAAGTCTTTTTTACTTAAATAAACATTCAGAAAAAAATTAAATAAATATAAATTCTTATAATTAACTGTAAGTAAAACCTAAACTTTTACATTATTTTTTAATTTTTCAATGGTGATATCCACTTCAATAAGAAAAAAAATAACGCCATATTTCAAATATTCTAATAATCGAATGTAAATGAATATTATTAAACAACTCCGACATGCAGGTATTGAAATCTGTGACAACATTGATCATATCATGTGGTAAATCAGCCATATTGTCCATTGTGCCAAGAGGGGGCAATCTTTTATGGTTGAGTACTAGCTTTGTATGTGAGGGTTATAATTATGTATTTTTTTTTTGTGCGTACCTATTTCTTTCCAGTTGATTTGCAAAATATTTACTCTCAAATTCTTGTAAAGAACATCGCCAATTCCATTATAAGTGGGTTTTTTTTCTAAAATTTAAAATAAACAAAAACAAATATAAACCGGTGAATACTGGCTAAAAGCTGAATGATTTCTTTAGTACTATATGAATGGTGGACAATAAAACTTCAAGGGGAATGAACGATTTGTAGGTTGTATGATTACTCGTATTTATTAAACAAAAACAATTTTTGGCTCAACAAACAGGGAGTTATAGAGTTCTAATGTATGCCATAATAAAAATAATTATTTATGTTAAATAAATATTAAAAAAATTCAAAATTTTAATTTTTCAAAAATATTTGTTTTTACATCTCACCAACCGAAGCAAAATAACTGGGAGAAAAGGATAAATGTGAAACTTCAAGACCCTAGCAAGAGGAGAGAAATCTGATAATTAAATCGACAATAATAAAGGCCACCGTGGCGCAGAGGTTAGCATGTTCAACAATGACGTCGAACGCCTGGGTTCAAAACCCGGCGTGAAGATCAGAAACATTTTCAGCTGTGGTTAACCCCTTACTAATGCAGGCTTCATTTGTGGGATACCCTGCCTTGTTAGAAGTTCTCCACCAAGTAGTGTCGCTATGCGACACGCCATTCGAACTCGGCTTAAAAAAGGAGGCCCCTTATCATTGAGCTTAAACTTTAACAGCACTGCACTCATTGATATGAGATAAGTATCCCCCCTTATTTAATGGAATGTACATGGGAAATTAAATATTTGAGAATCAACATTTCGTGAAATCAAAATGAAGTTCGAAAATTTTACCTCGGTATAAAAAATAACAGAAGCAAGGAAGAAAGATAAATACCGTGTTCTTGGGATGTCAAAAGAACATTTGCCCAGACCAGTATTCCATATAAGAGGCGCTGGTACCCCAAAACAAATGACGTTATAAAATGTATGCCGTCTAATCAGAATGACGTCAGTAAAGCAGTTATTCTGCTGAACAATAACAAGGCAGACAAAAAAAAAAAGGAGAGAGTAGAAACGTCTTTTTACCATGAAGAAGAGAGAAATCAGGTGAGTTCATTAAGGCAGCAGGAAGAAAGGAAAAATAAGATGACTTTATGAAGGCAGCAAAAGCCAATGGCTGACGGATGGAAAAATGAGGAAAGTACAATAGAATCGCCTTTTCACCAGGAATAAACGTGGAATAAGGTGAGTTCATCAACATGTCGGAATGACAGAATGAAGTGCAAGTGAGTATGCTATAGTGGCGGCAATAATGACTCCCCAAGAATCAATCCCTGATGATGATATTGAATGTTAACCGCCTAGAATGAAGTCAGTAAAGCAGTCATTGAAGGACAATAAGGTGACAGGAACCAATGGATTACTAGCTGAAGTATTTATGACCGTGGATGACACATTGATAAGGCTAAAATAACTCAGAAGCTGTACTCTGGTACTGATAATGTTCTTCAGACAACTGAAAACCCGTTCAATACCAAACGTCTGAAAGACAGGCCGACAATTAATCGTGCTGGAACATTATAAGCGATGCAGGTCTGTTCAGATATGGCAAAATTAATTTGGCCATGAACATTCCATTAAGGAATAGGGCAAACTTCCCACATATCAAACCGTCAGTCCGTCCGTCTATCGGAGAAGTAAAGTTAGCCACTTGACATTCTTATTAGTGTAGGTCGGTGGGGATTGTAAATGGGTCATATCGGTCATAGACATATGATATAGCTGATATCGGTCATAGACATATAATATATAACATTTGATATAGCTGCCATATAAACCGATCTTGGATCTTGACTTCTTGAGCCATTAGAGGTGGCAATTCTTATCCGATTTGGCTGAAATTTTTGGTCGGTTGGGATTGTTAATAGGCCATATCGGTCTATATTTTGATATATTGTAGCTGCCATATAAAAAGATCTTGGATCTTGACTGCTTGAGCCCCTAGAGGGCGCAATTCTTAAATTTTATATGAGGTGTTTGTTGTGGCTTCCATAACCTGATATAGCTACCATATAAACCGATCTGGGGTCTTGACTTCATGAGCCTCTAGAGGGCGCAATTATTATCCGATTTGGCACATATTTTGTAACAGAGTGTTTTGTAATTTTGCACAGAGTGTTTTGTTATGACTTCCGCTATATCGGTTCATAACCTGATATAGCGGCCATATAAACCGAACTTGAATCTTGACTTCTTGAGCCACTGAAGAATGCAATTCTCATTCGATTTGGATGAAATGCATGAGGTGTTTTGTTATGACTTCCAACAACAATGCGAAATATGGTTCAAATCAGTGCATAACCTGATATAGCTCCCATAAAAATCGATCTCGGATCTTGACTTATTGAGCCGCTAGAGGGCGCAATTATTATCCGATTTGGCTGAAACAACGGCTTCTCCCTTCAACATACGTGTCAAATATGGTCTGAAGCGGTCCATAGCCTAGTACAACTCCCATATAAACCGATCATCCTATTTTATTTCTTGAGCCCCTAAAGGACGCAATTCTTACTCGAATTGCATGCAATTTAACACAATGACTTCTACTATGGTCTTCAATATTAAAATCGATTATGGTCCAAATCGGACCATAACTTTATATAGCTCCAATAGCATATCAATTATTTTCTTTTAAACTTTGTTGGCCTTAAAAGAGATACCGGGAAAAGAACTCGACAAATGCGATCCATGGTGTAGGATATATATGATTCGTCCCGGTCGAACTTAACACGTTTTTACTTGTTTTTTCTCAAAAAGTAAGCGCCCCGTTAGCCGAATTGGTAGCGTGCTTAAATTACCAGAGCTGGCATGTAGGTTCGATTTCCAGTATAGGCCTGTCACTACTGCGGTTTCACAATAGACTTAAAATTGCCCAAATGAGTTTGTAAAGGACTGCCACTTTTGCCTAACCTAAACTTCTCAAGAATTATACATGACTTTTCTTAATAACTTTTATTTTTATACCAACCACCATAGGATGAGGGTATACCAATCTAGTCAATCCGTTTGTAACACCTCGAAATATTCTTCTAAAACCCCATAAAGTATATATATTTTCTTGATCGTCTCGACGGACTTAATCGACCTAGCCATGTCCGTCCGTCTGTCAAAATCACGATAGAGGTCGAAGGAGAAAAGGTAGCCGCTTGAAATTTTGCACAGATACTTAATATCGATGTTGGTCGTTGGGGATTGCAAATGGGTTATATCGGTTCAGATTTAGATGTAGCTTCCATATAAACCGATCTCCCGTTTTGACTTTTTGAGCCCCTGGAAGCCGCAATTTTTGTCCGATTTGGCTGAAATTTTGCATGTGGTGTTTTTTCACGACTAGTAGGGTCCGAATCGGTTTATAACCTGGTATAGCTCCCATATAAACCGATCTCCCGATTTAACTTCTTGAGCCCTTACAAGCCGCATTTTTTTTTCCGATTTGGCTAAAATTTTGCACTTGGTGTTCTTTTATGACTTCCAACGTCTGTGCTAATTACGGTTCAAATCGTTCTATAGCCTGATATAGGTCCCATATTAACCGATCGCCCGATTTGACTTCTTGAGCCCTTACAAGCCGCAATTTTTGTCCGATTTGACTGAAATTTTGCATGTGGTGTTCTGTTATGACTTCCAACCATTATACCAAATACGGCCAAAATCGGTCTATAATCTGATATAGCTCCCATGTAAATCGGTCCATCGATCATCCTTGGTCGGTTCCTAGAATCTTTAATTTTTGCTGGTTTGACAAAAGTTTTGTATGTAGAATAAAATTATGCCCTACAACTTTTAGCAGAATCCATGGTGGGTTCCCAAGATTCGGCCCGGCCAAACTTAGCACGCTTTTACCTATTTTTTTTTGTAGTTTCATAAAATACCGATATTGTTTTTTGTTTATGTTTAGTTTCTGTTTTTAAAATTTAACCTTTTTTAGATTTTAGCGAATCGTTTTTTTTTTTGCAAGCCGTTTACGTTGTCTTAAGTTCACTGAAAGGTTTCCTTTGTGATTCATTAGATTATAAGCATTTGTATAACACGCTTCATCATGAGCATCTTCGATTTGTTACACTGTTTGTTACACAAATTATTTTCTTAAATCAAAATATAAAAATTTTTTAATGAAAAACAAGTGAGGAAGTGTCGGGCAAAGCTGACCTTTTGATACCCTATACCACATTTGATATGCAGATTATGTCATTGAATTTAAAATTTGCTTAAATTTGATAAGTCGAATTTCGATCATATGTACGGAACATATTGTAGGAGCCATAGAGTAAATCGTTGTGCAAATTCTTGGGAAGATCGATTGATAAATGCGTTAGCAAAGTCCTTAAAAGTGAACATGCAGAGATGCATCTATAGCAAACCTTGTCAAAGTTTTATTTCTTAGAAAAATATTTTTTAAAAATTTTATTTCTTTAAGAAACTTTTGGCTTCATTTTATAATCATTAAACATTTTGCCCACTTAAAAAGATATTTTAGTTCACTACCCCCACATTGAAGTGGATACAAAATTCGACCCAGCTAAATGTGTTTCCTTCGAAACCATATTGAATAATAATATTAGAGGTCGGCGACTGATATGCATTTCATTACTCTTTTTTTTATTGACTTAATTTCAAAACAGACAATTTTTAAAAATAAAACTGGATTGAATTTAAATTCAATATCAGAGTCACACTTTCGTTGATTTGGTTTAGTCATAAGTTTTGGAAGCTGTCTTTTTTTATATTTCCTTAAGATTTCAGTAACATACAAAATTGGGTTGAATAAATTACTTTCACATTTTCTTTATGTTGTTTCTTTCTCAAGTGCTTTGCTATAATTTTCTCTTTATTCAGCTGCTGTCTACGCACAGTTGTTGGTCGTTTCAGCTACACCGTCTGTTGTAACATTAAGCGAACGAATTAAATTCAAAATACGTGCGCTTGCGCCCAGAATTGTAAACAAACTGTTAAGAATATTTCCAATTCATTCGTTTGTGGTCTGATATCTTAAGACGGAAGCAAACCCACCAGCCAGCATCTCATCTTGGCTCCACATGCACTCACCTCACCTTAGTCTCAATGAACTTAGCGTTGGTTGCACGGCAATCAAGTGGTTGTCGGATGGAAGAGCAGCCAAACAGACAACAAACATTCTAAATCCGTTACTAGCTGAGGTTTAAATTCTCAGTTATATTGATACAAAAAATAGTATAAACTATAAGCGAAACAAAAACCAGTCGAAACTATGTTACTGTAACAACCATGGCAAACATGCTAAGCGTGGAGTAATTTGGACATAGAACTTTAGACAAAATATTGCCATATTAGTAGTTACCCGACATTGGGGATTTCTATGAAAAAGTAGGATGGACTTCAAATAATTGAGGAAGGGTATATCTATTGATTTTTCTCTTGGGGAAGGGTAGTTCAATTAACCTTTTCCTTGGTAAAGGGTAGTTCAATTACTCTTTTCCTTGGTAAAGGGCAGGTTTCCTACTCCTTTCCTTGGGGAAGTGTAGTTTTATTAGACTTTCGCTTGGTTTCCCAAGTAGAATGCTAACCCTTTCCTTTGGTGGAGGGTAGTTTTATTGCCCTATCCCTTGGAAAAAAATATTTTTCTTACCGTATCCCTCAGTAAAGGGTAGTTTTCCTACCCTATCCCTTGGGAAAGGGTATTTTTCTTACCCTTTCCCTTGGGAAAGGGTATTTTTGTACCCTATCCTCTAAGAAAGGATATTTTTATTATTTACCTTGGAAAAGGGTAGTTTTATTACACTGTCAATTGGGAAAGGGTATTACTATTTATCTTGGGAAAAGGGTTGTTTTTTACCCTATCCCTTGGGAAAGGGTATTTTTCTTACCCTTTCCTAAGGGAAAGTGTATGTTACTTACCCTATCCCTTGAGAAAGGCCATTTTTAATACCCTATCCCTTGGGAAAGGGTATTTTTAATACCCTATCACTTGGAAAAGGCTATTTTTAATACCCTATTCCTTGGGAAAGGGTATTTTTATTGGGTTGCCCAAAAAGTAATTGCGGATTTTTCATATAGTCGGCGTTGACAAATTTTTTCACAGCTTGTGACTCTGTAATTGCATTCTTTCTTCTGTCAGTTATCAGCTGTGACTTTTAGCTTGCTTTAGAAAAAAGTGTAAAAAAAGTATATTTGATTAAAGTTCATTCTAAGTTTTATTAAAAATGCATTTACTTTCTTTTAAAAAATCCGCAATTACTTTTTGGGCAACCCAATAATACCCTATCCCTTGGGAAAGGGTATTTTTAATACCCTATCCCTTGGGAAAGGGTATTTTTAATACCCTATCCCTTGGGAAAGGGTATTTTTAATACCCTATCCCTTGGGAAAGTGTATTTTTAATACCCTATCCCTTGGGAAAGGGTATTTTTAATACCCTATCCCTTGGGAAAGGGTATTTTTAATACCCTATCCCTTGGGAATGGGTATTTTTAATACCCTATCCCTTGGGAAAGGGTATTTTTAATACCCTATCCCTTGGGAAAGGGTATTTTCAATACCCTATCCCTTGGGAAATGGTATTTTCAATACCCTATACCTTGGGAATGGGTATTTTTATTACCCTAAAGGAAAGGGTATTTTTCTTACCCAGGCATACCTTTGCGAAAGGCTAGATTTCTTTCCTTTCCCTTTCCTTTCTATTGGGGAAGGGTAGTTTTCCTACCATTTCCTTTGGGAAAGGTTTGTTTCTTACCATTTCCTTTGGGAAAGGTTTGTTTCTTACCATTTCCCATTGGCAAATGAAGGCAGTTTATTTCGTTTTCCTTTGGGGAAAATAATATAAAAATTATATATTATATTACTTTTTCCCTTGAGGACGGCAATTTTTTTACCCTTTCTTGGAAGAAATGTTTTTTACCTCTTCTTTGCCTATGGCGAAGGGGTACCTTTTTACCCTTTTTCTTGAAGAAGGGTAGTTTTCTTACCCTTTCCCTTGTATAAGGGTAGTTTTCCTATAATTTCCGTTGGGAAATGGTAGGTTTCTTAAACTTTCCTTTCGAAAAGCGTAGCTTCCCACCCTTTCGAATGGGGAAGTGTAGAATGCCTACCCATACGCATGGGGAAGGGTAGACTGCCTACCCATTCGCAAAGGGAAGGGTAAATTTCCACTCATTTCAAATCGAGAAGGTAAGTTTTCTTACCCTTCCCTAGGCAAAGGGTAGTTTTCTTCACTTTCCGTTGGGAAAGGGTCAGTTTCTTATAATTTCCTTTGGAAAAGCATATTTTTCTTACATTTCTTTCTTAACCTTTCCTTTGGAAATGGGTAGTTTTTCTACCATTTCGCATGGGGAAGGGTAGGATAAGGGTTTTTTGTCCCTGTACCGTGGGGAAGAATAGTTTTCTTACCCTTTCTCTTGGAGAAGTGTTGTTTTCTTTCGATTTCGCTTGGGGAAGGCTAGTTTCCTTACCCCTTTCCTTGGGGAAAAGCCGATTACTGGCTTAGGTGTATGTCTATATTGGCATGTGGCTGATACATATCCGGACCCTCTTTTCAACCTTACCTTCCTTGGGCAAGGGTAGATGTCCTACCCTTTCCATTGGAGAAGGGCAATTGTCGTACCCTCTCCCTTGGGGAAGGGTAATTTTCGTACCCTTTCTCTTGGGGAGGGTAGTTTTTGTACCCTTTCCCTTGGGGAAGGTAGTTTTCTTACCCTTGAAAAAGCCGGAGTTTTCATTCCCTTTCTCTTGAGGAAGTTTTCTTACCCTTTCTCTTGGAAAAGAGTAGTTTTTTACTATTTCCTATGGGGAAGTGTAGTTTGCGTACTCTCTTCCTTGGGGAAGGGTAATTTTTTATCCTTTCACTTGGGGAAGGGTTGTTTTTGTACCCTTTCCTTTGGGGAAGGGTAGTTTTCGTACCCTTTCCCTAGGGGAAGGGTAATTTCTCACCCTTTCCCTTAAGTAGGGTAAGTTTTCTTACCCTATCCCTCAAGGAAGGATAGTTTTCTAGCCCTTTCCCTTGAGAATGGTAGTTTTTTACATTTTCCTTTGGGAAGGGTAGTTTTCTTCTCTTAACGAAGGGTAGTTTTCTTACCTTTTCTCTTGGAGAAGGGTAGTTTTGTCACTTTTTCTCTTGGAGAAGGGTAGTTTTGTTCCCCTTTCTCTTTGAGAAGGGTAGTTTTCTTGCCCTTTTGCTTGGGGAAGAGTTGTTTGCTATCCTTTCTCCTGGAGAAGGGTAGTTTTATTACCCTTTCTCTTGGAGAAGGGCAGTTTTCTTACCCTTTCTCTTGGCGAAGGTTAGTTTTTTATCTTTTCTCTGGGAAAAATAGGTTTTCATACCCTTTCTTTTGGAAAAGCATAGTTTTCTTCCCTCGCGGAAGAGTAGGGTTCTTTCCCTTTCGTTCGGGGTAGGGTAGTTTTCTTACGCTTTCGTTCGGGGAAGATTAGTTTTCTTACCCTTTCGTTTGGGGAAGGGGAGTTTTCTAACGCTTTCGTTTGGGGAAGGTTATGTTTCTTAACCCTTTCCTTGGGTAGTTTTGTTACGCTCACCTTGGGGAAGGGTAGTTTTCTTACCCTTTCGCCTGCGGAAGAGTACGGTTCTTTCCATTTTGTTCGGGGAAGGGTAGTTGTCTTACCCTTTCATTTGGGGAAGGAGAGTTTTCTTACACTTTCATTTTGGGAAAGGTTATGTTTCTTACCCTTTTCCTTGCGGAAAAGTGGAGTTATTTCCCTTTCGTTCGGAGAACGTAGTTTTCTTACCCTTTCCCTTGCGGAACATAAGGGTTATTTCCTTTTCATTCGGGGAAAGGTAGTTTTCTTACCCTTTCCCATTGGCAAGGGTTGTTTTAAACCCTTTTCCTTTACGCTCTCCCTTGGGAAAGCGTAGATTTTTTACGCTCTCCTTGTGGATAAGTAGATTTTTTTACGCTCTCCTTAGGGAAGGGTAGTTTTCTAATTTAATTTTCATTCTATTTTCCTTTGGAAAATATGAACTTTCATACCCGTTTTCTTGGACGAGTATGAGTTTTATACATTTTCCTTTGGATTAGGGAGTTTAAATTTGCATGCACTTTTTCTTGGATAAGGCTTATTTTTACTCTTTTCGTCGGGGAAGGGTAGTTTCGAAAATTTTTTTATTTTGCCTTTTTCTTGCGGAATGCTAGTCTTGTTACCACTTCCCTTGAGAAAATTAGTTTTCTTTACCTTTCCCTTGAGAAAGATTGGTTTTTTAACGTTTTCCCTTAGAGAATGGTAAACATGCAAATTTGCCCATGAATAATCCATTAAGGAACAGCGGCAAACTTCTCACATATCAATGAGTGCTGTCCGATTCAAGTTTAAGCTCAGTGATAAAGCGCTTACTTTATGTAGTCAAGTCCGAACGGTGTACCGCAGTGCGACACCACTTTGTGGAGAAGTGTTTACATGACTGTCATACCAAATGGTACAGTTCTTAACAAATGTCAGCAGCAATAGAAGGGAATAACGACCGCTGAAAGTTTTGTTTGGATGTTCTTGCAAGGATTCGAACCCAGGCGTTCAGCTTCATAGGCGGACACGGTAAACTCTGCGCTACAGTGGCCTTCTATGATGGTTTTATTAATTTTTCAATTATTATCTCAGTATTGAGCTCCACTCTGAGCAATTAATTAGAAGCTTCGACTTAAATAATCTATTGTCTGTGTTTTTTAAGAAACAAATCTACTGTCAAGTTATTGTTTATATTTTTTCACATGACATTTAAACCACAAAATCTCCGTTTTATCACTAAGACTTTCTAGGTCATTAGCAACCATAAAAAACGATCTATGTGGCAACACTTAATAGTCTTGACTTGTAGCTGATGTAGAAGTGTTTTATACTACACTGACTTCAAATCACTTTTAGAGTGAGAACAATAAACAAGTTTTAGTAGATTTCAAAATCAGCCGGTTCCTCAATGTAAGAATGTTTATGTGAATGTTGAATTTAATTAATACCGTTCAGTTTGGTTGTCAAAGCGAGGTTAGGTTGTAAAGTTTTGAACAACACTACAAGGTAGTGAAAAGTGATCAATTTAAATCGGTAATGACGAATGAGTAGAATGTAGCCATAAAAAAGATATTTTAGAACAATACTAGTTGGGGTTAGATGAAAGAAAGGTATGCCATTATGATTCCGTCTTTAAGTGGTCTATAAGGTCAAAAATTGACAACTAAAATCAATAATTGATGCCTTTTTTTAGTTTGGAAAATTTTGATGCCAAACATGTTTTCAATTAAAAAATTAAATTAAAAAAACTAATTTTAAACAAATTTTAAAAACTTAAAAAAATTAATTTCCGGCATTTTTTTAAAATTTTAGTATATTGAAAAAAAAAATTTAAAAAAATCGGAAAACAAAAATTTTAATTTTTAAAATTAAAAAAAAAAATAAAAAAAAAATCAGACAACAAAAATTTTAATTTTTAAAATTAAAAATAATCTTATTCGATATAAATGATCTAAATAATAACGGCCTTATTCACAAAACTTAAGGTTGATTTGAAATAGGTTTATTTGACTTATTTGCTCTATAAACCTATTTTAAGGCTTCATAAAGTTATGTGAATAATGCCAAAAATATTGGGTTGCCCAAAAAGTAATTGCGGATTTTCCATATAGTCGGCGTTGACAAATTTTTTCACAGCTTGTGACTCTGTAATTGCATTCTTTCTTCTGTCACTTATCAGCTGTTACTTTTAGCTTGCTTTAGAACAAAAAGTGTAAAAAAAGTATATTTGATTAAAGTTCATTCTAAGTTTTATTAAAAATGCATTTACTTTCTTTTAAAAAAATTACTTTTTGGGCAACCCAATATATGAAATTTACCAAAATTGGACAAGGGTTCAGCCGTTTATGGGCTACAGTATTTATTTGCCTAAACCCTGTATAGTAGACTCCAAAGAGCCCCTTAACCACTCAGTTTTCATCTCCCACTTTATTATTCGTCCCTCGCAGTTGCAATGTTTTGTTATGCCTATTTTCCACATGTCACAATCTCTATCGTAGGTCGCTGCCATACAAAACAAAAACACAAAAAAAACCTAAACAAAAACATCAACAGGTTTTTTTCTGAGCACCAAGACCATATCAGAGAATAGATTTGTAAAGCTAAGAGACAAGGTAGAATACCAACTGGTCTCCATCTTCTCTATAAAAATTCGTGTTCATTTCTGGTGTTCCCTACTCTATGGCTGAATGTTTTGCAAAATTTATTCAATAATTAAAGGCGGCATTCATAGACTTCAGTGGCAGACCGGTAGTTGTGCATAGCTGAATACGTGCGCTTTGCAACGTCATTCCGCTACCATTAAGGTTTGGGGGGGGGGGGGGGGGGGGGCGCTAGTCTTTTGTAAGAAATAACTCTACCACAATTACCGCAAAGACAAAGTCATACGAAGCTGCTCGCCGCACAAAACGGTTCTTGGTTTCCATTCACCTATAGACTCAGAACAGGTTGTGGTGGCTCATCAGGGATAATGACTTTAACCACGGAAATTTGAATCGCAGAAGACAGGCCTCCTTTTCATTGTTATCTTATGTACCATTGTGGTCAGATTGAGTTCTTTGTGTTATGGACTCTAGGAAAATAGGATAAGGGGATAAGGTAATATTAATTAGTTTCAGTGAGAGAAAAGGAAACTGGTTATGGGTGACAGCCTAAATGGTTATAAGGAGTGACTTACATTGACGTAAATCATAAATCAAAAAGTATAAATCATAACTCAAAATTAAAATTTTTTTAAATTTATTTCTCAAAAAAATTGACGAAGCGCCTTTTTGTTATTTGCCTTGGCGAAGGGTTTTTTTCTACCCTTTCCCTTAGGAAAGGGTAATTATCTACCATTTCCATTTGGGAGATTTGTTTTCCTGCCCTATTATTTGTCGTAGGGTAATTTTATTTGCCTTTCACTGAGGAAGGATAGTTTTCTTGCCCTTCCCCTTGGGGAAGAAAAGTTTCGAAACCTTTACCTTGAGAGAGTTTCTTACCCTTTCCTTGAGGAAAGGTAGTTTTGAAAGCCTTTCTCTTAGGGAAGACTAGTTTATTACCCCATCATCTGAGGAAGTGTAGTTTTATTACCCTTTCCCTGTGGAGGGGTAGTTTTGCTGCCCTTTCCGGGGGAAGAGCCGATGTGTTACCCTTACCCTGGAGAAGGGCCGGTGTATTACCCCAGTTTTTTTAACCTTCCTCTTGGGGAAGGGTAGTTTTTTCACCCCTTCTCTTGGGGGAAAGCTACCCTTCCCCTTTCTTTTGAAGTAGGGTAGCTTTCTTAATCTATCCCTAGGGGAAGGGTAGCTTTCTTACCCTATCCCTAGGGAAGGCGTAACTTTCTTACCATATCCTTAGGGGAATGATAGCTTTCTTACCCTATCCCTAGGGAAAGGGTAGATTTCTTACCCTATCCCTAGGGAAAAGGTAGCATTCTTACCCTATCCATAGGGAAAGGGTAACTTTCTTACCCTATACTTAGGGGAACGGTAGCTTTCTTACCCCATCCCTAGGGGAACATTAGCTTTCTTAACCTTTCCCTAGGGGAACGGTTGCTTTTCTCACTTTATAAAGATAAAGGAAAGGATAGCTTTCTTACCCTATCCATAGGGTAGCTTTCTTAACCCTTAGCTAGGGAGAGGAAAAGCTTTCTTACCCTATCTCTAGGGAAAGGTTAGGTTTCTTACCCTATCCCTAGGGAAAGGGTAACTTTCTTACCCTATTCTTAGCGGAAAGGGTAACTTTCTTACCCTATACTTAGCGGAACGGTAGCTTTCTTACCTCATCCCTAGGGGAACGGTTGCTTTCTTACCTTGTCCCCAAGCGAACGGTAGCTTTCTTACCGTTTTTAACCTATCGCTAGAGGAAGGGTACCTTTTTACCCTATCCCTAGGAAAAATGTAGCTTTCTTACCCTTTCCCTAGGGGAACGGTTGCTTTTCTTATTTTATAAAGATAAGGGGAAGGATAGCTTTCTTACCCTATCCATAGAGCAGCTTTCTTAACCTATCGCTAGGGAAAGGATAGCTTTCTTACCCTATCTCTAAGGAAAGGGTAGATTTCTTACCCTATCCCTAGAGAGAGAGGGTAACTTTCTTACCGTATACTTGGTGGAACGGTAGCTTTTTTATCCCATTCCTAGGGGAACGGTTGCTTACCTTGTCCCCAGGCGAACGGTAGTTTTCTAACCCTTTCTCTAGGAAACCGGTTGCTTTCTGACCCTATCCATGGGGGAAGGGTAGCTTTTTTAACCTATCGCTAGGGAAAGGGTAGCTTTCTTACCCAATCTCTAGGAAAAAGGTAGCTTTCTTGCCGTATCTCTAGGGAAAGGGTAAATTTATTACCATATCCTTAGGGGAACGGTAGCTTTCTTACCCTATCCCTAGAGGAAGGGTAGCTTTCTTACCCTATCACTAGGGAAAAGATAACTTTCTTACCCTATCTCTAGGGAAAGGGTAACTTTCTTACCCCCTTACTTACTTACTTCTTTACCCCTTTCCTTAAGGAAAAGTAATTTATAATCCTTAACCTTCTGGAAAGGTAGTTTTCTTACCCTCACCTTGGGGTAGGGTAGTTTCTTGTCCTCTTCCTTGGGAAAGTGTAGTTTCTTACCCTATCTCTAATCGAAAGGTAGTTTTTTATCCTTCCTTTAAGTAAAAGGTAGTGTTTTTTCCCTTTCCCATGGGAATGACAGTTTTCTTACCCTTTCTTTTAGGAAAGTGCAGATTCCTTATCCTTTACCTTGGCGAAGGGCAGTTTTCATACCATATAGTTTAACTGAAAATTTCTTCCAAATTTCATTTCTCTGCAAAGTTTTGTCGAAAAAAGGTTAAAGAAAATTGCAATATATAATTTTTTTCAATATTAGTTTCATAGGTAATTTTGTCAATTTTTACAGAGAATTTTAGAAATATTTTTTTTTTTTGTTATAGTTTGATAGAAGATTATGCAAAAATATAATTGTGGTCAGACATATCAATTTTTTCTTTATTAAATGTAACCAAAATCTTGTCATGGTAGGCAATGTTGTCAAAATTTTTTTATTAAGGACAATTTTGTGATATTTTATTTCTTTTTACTTTTAATATTGTTAAGTAGTTTCTCAGTCGACCATTAGCAACTTCCGACCAATTTTATTTTTTATAGCCAACGACACTTAGTTTCATAAACTACATTGCATGAACGAATTGCACTTTTTGTTCATTTCTAAATTGAGCTCTGAACGTTGTATGTTAAACTTGAGTATAACGTTAAACTTCAGAATTTTCATTGCATTGAACCAAGCACCAGCTTGTTACCAGCGGCATTTGACGCGTGTAAAATGTAGTCAATCAATTTGTCAATCTGACAACGGCCAACGACAGATTGTGTAATCAGAGATTTATCATAATACAACATCATGGTTTTGCAATATTGTTGCCTATTTTATTAGAACTTAGAAAAATTAAAATAAAATAAGATTATGAGGTTTATATGTATGCAATTTAAAAAAATTCAATTCAGATCATGAGATTACCAAAGAAATTATAAGAAATGATTTGCTCTTGTCTTTTGTTTCTTTCCGGGATTTGACCCCAGGTGTTCGGCGTCATAGGTGGACATGCTAACCTCTGCACGACAATGGCCTCCATATATATTTTCGAAATCTCAAGTTTTTCATTTTTCCTTGCAAAAACTGACAAGAAGATATATTCAGTTATTTTGTTTATAACAAAAATTTGCTGTCAAGATGAATTTACATTTTTAAATGCACACTGCCTATTTGCATTCATTTTTCTTAACGATATTCTTTTGTGAACATGCTACATTCGTTTTTGACATGCTTTTGTTAATTGGAGGTCTTTACATGTAAGTGACACCTTTGCTTTAAAATATAATGGCTGTTTATGTGCATCCAACTCCACTGAGGCATGGAATAGATGAATGACCGAATGGACCATGAAACTATAAAGTCTATCTCATTGTATAATTAATGCAAATATGTTGTGACAAAGGAGAATATTGACATAGGATTAAGTTATACTCTATGGTTCATTATCGGAATTTGGGAAAATTAAAAACTTAAATTTCTTTAAGTTTTTCCTAAACTAAAATATTTCAAAATAAAAAAAAAATTATTAAAAAATTTTCTCTAAAAGCCAAATTTTAGATATTGTCTTTAAAAAAATTCTTATTTAGATTCCATTGCATGATATTGTCCGGCTATAGACCATTGCGTTCAAATCTTTCTATTCAAAGAATAGCACAACAAAGAACTTTCAAATGTAAGGCAAAATGTGTGATGTTGCTTAATTTCTGTCGCGATTTCTGATTTGCCCGAATCTTAATCAGCAGAAATTTGTCGAATGGATCACCATTTGAAAAACTCCTCAACCATCCAAAAGCCTATAAAATTGCCAAACCCCAAGGAACTCCACCTTGGCAGCCTCCATTGAACTTAGATCCTGTTTACAGAAGGCAAAGAACTTTCAAAATTAAGGCAAAATGTGTGATGTTGCTTAAAAGCATGTGACCGGCTTTCTGTATCGCGATTTCTGATTCGCCCAAATCTTAATCAGCAGAAATTTGTCGAATGGATCACAGTGACCTCCGTTTGAAAGACTCCACAACCATCCAAAATCCTATATAATTGCCAAACCCCAAGGAACTCCACCTTGACAGCCTCCATTCAACTTAGATCCTGTTTACAAAAGGCCTTGGGTAAAGGGGGTACCCTCAAAGATCCATTTACGGGAAGACGTCGTGCAACCATTCAACAAGGAAGGACAAACTGCCCATGTTTACAGTCAGAGACCCATCGGGCAGCCACTCTTCCAGAGTCCACCACTTTAGAGTCCTTAGGACCACAAATCCCTCGGCCTGAGGGACTCCACACCTACCGAGAGGCCTATATGATTCCCTGAGCCAAAGGAACTCTATTAAAGCTTTCCCCCGGTGTCACCATACAATTTAAACCCTTTTTGAGAAGACGACGTTCAGCTCGTCAGTAATGAAGGAACTACCCTGGTGCATAATCCCTCGAGCCGCAGATCATAAGAATATCCCTAGTTTGAGAAAGCCCTCACTTCCTCAGTCTTAGGGCGATCTCGTTGCCTCACACCCAACACACAGGTGCAAAGGCTAAAAATATAGCATGTCATTCAGAACTTCCCTCAAGGCCTTCTCTTTGGTCCAGACATCATCTCTGCCATGGCACCTTATATGATCTCGATCACACTGCAGAGATCACAGCTGCTCAGACCTTGATGCCATACCACCATAGAAGAGAACTAGCCGAACCATTGTCGTAAACGTCCAGTTTATCGTTCCCATCCTAAACCCTAAACTGTTTTCTATTGATTTGCGATAGAAGTAGAGCGCATTCAGTCCTCTTCTAATCCTAAGGTAAGAAACTTTCCGAACCACCGACTCAAACATGCCGTGTACAGCCTCCTGCCAACTCTTTCCTTCTGATGCTTTCCTTGATATTTCTTCTTCAGTTTAATTTCCGGTCAAGCATAACGCCACCGTAGCGCAGAGGTTAGCATGTCCGCCTATGACGCTGAACGCCTGGGTTCGAATACTGGCGTGACCATCAGAAAAAAATTTCAGCGGTGGTTTTCCCCTCCTAATGCTTGCAACATTTGTGAGGTACTATGCCATGTAAAACTTTTCTCCAAAGAGGTGTCACACTGCGGCACGCCGTCCGGACTCGGCTATAAAAAGGAGACCCCTTATCATTGAGCTTAAAACTTGAATCGGACTGAGTGCATGAGTGCATTGATATGTGAGAAGTTTGCCCCTATTCCTTAGTGGAATGTTCATGGGCAAAATTTGCAATTTGCAAGCATCACGGTTCTTGGCCTCGTGAGTCCTTAGTGGAACTACCCAAGGAGGGAAGCACCGAGCTTATGTTTTCAGATGAATAGTACCACCTCATTCTTTCTGAGGTTTACGCCAGCCCCATTGGCCTTCAATGCCGGAAATTTTACCGACCACTTTCCCCCTTTCCTCCTCGAAGGACCTTAGAAGCCCACTCTCAACCAAAAGAAAAACATTTGCCGACTTTCTCCAGTCACAATCTTTTCTTTACAACCCATCGATAGTGATTTGCTCATAATCCTGCCTTCAATTCAGTTCACAAGAAGTCAGGAGATCCTAACGGCATGTACAGACTATTGTACATAACATTTCTATGCCCACGAAGGCCGCCAAAGTGAAGAGGCCTATCCCCTTATTTCTTTTTAGCCAACCACATCATCAAGGGTACTACAGATAAAATTACCAATAGTCATTCTCTACAGGCAATATTTTCCAAAACAATTTTCTTAAATAAAAATAAAAAAAATTATAAGAAAAATTAAAAAAAAAAATTTTCTTAAAAAAAATGTCTATTTTTTCTTAAAAAAATTGCAAAAACTTTTTTCTTAAAAAATAAAATCAAAAAAATTTTTTATAAACAAAAATTTTAATAAATGGTTTCTTACAAAAAATGTTTATGAACTTTGCCATTACAACCAAATTGCAACAGATTTTCATTAAAAACATAATTTTCAGTACTATTTTTTATTTTTGTTTTTTTTTTTTTAATTTTCTAAAAATGTCTCCTTTAGACTAAAATTTTCTACAAATCTTTTTTAGACGCAAAATTTTAATGGTACTTTCCCTAATTAGTTTTCGACTCGCAAATTTTAACCCATTCATTAAATTTCCTTTGAAGTTTTGCCTTCTTGGTTGGCTCTAAAGCAAAATCCATTTTCCGCATTAACGGTTTAATGGAAAAATGTTAAATAGCACGTCCTAAAACTTATTCGATACTTAAACTGAAATAGTTAAAGTATCGAATAAGTTTTAGGACGTGCTATTTAACATTTTTCCATTTCACATTATTCTAAAATTTTCAGTTCATTTTATAAATTCTTTCACTCAACAATGAAGTTTCAAATCGCCTTAATTTTTGTTACACTTATCTCCTCCATTGTTATGGAGGAATTTTCATTTTCTAATTTATTTGCCAGTTTTGGTAAAATTTTAGATGCCAAGCAAAATTTCATTAGATCTTTGGTGTCTACAGTTACATCGCAATTTCGTTTGCCTCAGGAAGAGATAAACCAGCTGAAATTCAATGGATTGAATGATGACTTCCAAAAGGCACAATCTATTATCAACGATTTTAAGGAAAAAACAGAAAATGTACTGAAAAGCAATTCTCCATTGTAAAGTTCACCTCTAGAAGCAAAACCTAAGGTATTGTAGATTTCTATGTTTTAATAAAAGGATAATTTATAGTTTTGTTTTTATTCCCTTTAAACAGAAGCCTTTACAATCTACGGATGCTAATATTAGCTAAATTTCAATTATATATGTGACGTAGATTAAGTGTAAAAATTTAGCACCAAAAATAAAGTGGAAATTAAATTCCAAATATTTTTTGGAAATCTAAATCGGAAACTTGGCCTACAGCCAACTATGATCCATTTAGGACAGTTCAAGAACTTAACTTGACGGAAGGACGGACGGAAGGACGGACGGAAGGACGGACGGAAGGACGGACGGAAGGACGGACGGAAGGACGGACGGAAGGACGGACGGAAGGACGGACGGAAGGACGGACGGAAGGACGGACGGAAGGACGGACGGAAGGACGGACGGAAGGACGGACGGAAGGACGGACGGAAGGACGGACGGAAGGACGGACGGAAGGACGGACGGAAGGACGGACGGACGGAAGGACGGACGGAAGGACGGACGGAAGGACGGACGGAAGGACGGACGGAAGGACGGACGGAAGGACGGACGGAAGGACGGACGGAAGGACGGACGGAAGGACGGACGGAAGGACGGACGGAAGGACGGACGGAAGGACGGACGGAAGGACGGACGGAAGGACGGACGGAAGGACGGACGGAAGGACGGACGGAAGGACGGACGGAAGGACGGACGGAAGGACGGACGGAAGGACGGACGGAAGGACGGACGGAAGGACGGACGGAAGGACGGACGGAAGGACGGACGGAAGGACGGACGGAAGGACGGACGGAAGGACGGACGGAAGGACGGACGGAAGGACGGACGGAAGGACGGACGGAAGGACGGACGGAAGGACGGACGGAAGGACGGACGGAAGGACGGACGGAAGGACGGACGGAAGGACGGACGGAAGGACGGACGGAAGGACGGACGGAAGGACGGACGGAAGGACGGACGGAAGGACGGACGGAAGGACGGACGGAAGGACGGACGGAAGGACGGACGGAAGGACGGACGGAAGGACGGACGGAAGGACGGACGGAAGGACGGACGGAAGGACGGACGGAAGGACGGACGGAAGGACGGACGGAAGGACGGACGGAAGGACGGACGGAAGGACGGACGGAAGGACGGACGGAAGGACGGACGGAAGGACGGACGGAAGGACGGACGGAAGGACGGACGGAAGGACGGACGGAAGGACGGACGGAAGGACGGACGGAAGGACGGACGGAAGGACGGACGGAAGGACGGACGGAAGGACGGACGGAAGGACGGACGGAAGGACGGACGGAAGGACGGACGGAAGGACGGACGGAAGGACGGACGGAAGGACGGACGGAAGGACGGACGGAAGGACGGACGGAAGGACGGACGGAAGGACGGACGGAAGGACGGACGGAAGGACGGACGGAAGGACGGACGGAAGGACGGACGGAAGGACGGACGGAAGGACGGACGGAAGGACGGACGGAAGGACGGACGGAAGGACGGACGGAAGGACGGACGGAAGGACGGACGGAAGGACGGACGGAAGGACGGACGGAAGGACGGACGGAAGGACGGACGGAAGGACGGACGGAAGGACGGACGGAAGGACGGACGGAAGGACGGACGGAAGGACGGACGGAAGGACGGACGGAAGGACGGACGGAAGGACGGACGGAAGGACGGACGGAAGGACGGACGGAAGGACGGACGGAAGGACGGACGGAAGGACGGACGGAAGGACGGACGGAAGGACGGACGGAAGGACGGACGGAAGGACGGACGGAAGGACGGACGGAAGGACGGACGGAAGGACGGACGGAAGGACGACGGAAGGACGGACGGAAGGACGGACGGAAGGACGGACGGAAGGACGGACGGAAGGACGGACGGAAGGACGGACGGAAGGACGGACGGAAGGACGGACGGAAGGACGGACGGAAGGACGGACGGACGGAAGGATGAACTTAAGGACAGACAAATGGACTTTTGGATAGTGCTGTTTATAAATACTATTATAGCCCCAATCTTTGGTGGTGAGTACCAAGTTGGAGATAGTACTTGAGACAAAAAATGCGATTTATTGTCTCTTTCCTTAAGTTTTTCTACTGAAACAACTCAAAGTACTTTTAATACTATTGAAATAATTATTTTATATTCATTATTTCGCTACTGAAATTTTTTCATTAGTATTAATTTGTGTGTCAACAATTAAATAAACTGCTTGAATAACATATTGTTTTGATCTAATTCAATAATGTATTTAATAAAATTAATTTACATTGTGCTACTTTCCCATTAGGACTTTTCCAGCTCTTATCTTTTTGTCACGTTGCACGCACTTGTTGAGGTATTCTATATGAAAAGGCTGCCACTATGATAAATGGCCCACGTGAGTCGTGGGACAACTGTACTAAACTTGATTTATGAGTAAAATTTGCAAAATGACGAGAAGGCAATATTTTGAATATTTAAAATACAATCGAAGCAAATAATGATGAATTGCTAATGCAGAGGTACACTCGAAAAAAATTAGACTTACGAAAATAAAATAAAATAAAATAAAATAAAATAAAATAAAATAAAATAAAATAAAATAAAATAAAATAAAATAAAATAAAATAAAATAAAATAAAATAAAATAAAATAAAATAAAATAAAATAAAATAAAATAAAATAAAATAAAATAAAATAAAATAAAATAAAATAAAATAAAATAAAATAAAATAAAATAAAATAAAATAAAATAAAATAAAATAAAATAAAATAAAATAAAATAAAATAAAATAAAATAAAATAAAATAAAATAAAATAAAATAAAATAAAATAAAATAAAATAAAATATAATAAAATATAATAAAATATAATAAAATATAATAAAATATAATAAAATAAAATAAAATAAAATAAAATAAAACAAAATAAAATAAAATAAAATAAAATAAAATAAAATAAAATAAAATAAAATAAAATAAAATAAAATAAAATAAAATAAAATAAAATAAAATAAAATAAAATAAAATAAAATAATATAAAATAAAATAAAACTCCTTGTACCCAATTCCAACAAAATCGATTAATAAATGCTCCTTGTATGATCCCGAGAACTTAAACCGGGATATCGGCATACATATTAGTTATATCCAAACCCGATCTGAACCATATATGACACGAATATCTAAGGACCTAACATTGTTCTAAATGAGACTTTTATGGACCCAAGACCTTAAATCGAGAGATCGGTCTATATGGCAGCTATATCCAAATCTGGACCGATCTGGGCGAAATTGAAGAAGTATGTCAAGTGACCTTACACAAATCACTGCCCCAAATGTGGCTTTTATGGGCTTTAGACCTTAAATCGGCGGATCGGTCTATATGGGGGCTATATCAAGATATAGTCCGATATATCTTTGAACTTAACCTGCCTATGGATAAAAAAAAAATCTTTGCAAAGTTTCAGCTAAAAAAAGAATCTTTGCAAAGTTTCAGCTCAATATCAACATTTTTAAAGACTGTAGCGTGATTTCAACATACAGACGGATAGACGTACGGACATGGCTAATGTTTGCAGAAATTACCAAAAATCTCTAAAAAAAATGTTCTTTAGTATTTCCAATATCTCAAAGGTATTTACCGCCGTAGTGTGTTAAAATAATTCCCATTCCCAAAAACTTTACCAAAATCCCCAAAACTTCCCTTAATGGGGAAATATCTTAGAAAAAGTGAAAATTTTTAAAACATTCGATAATTTTCAGAAAATGACTTCCAGGATTTGGTAAAACAAACCCAAAATTCAAATAGCCAAAATTTTGACACATATATCCCAAAAATCCTGATTAGGAAAAATATCATTACAAATAAAGAATTATTTGGCATTTTTAAGATATCTGTGAGCAATCCTCATTTACAAAATTATTTTCCGCATTCTTCAATTTGAAACCACTATGTGATAATTGGTATAGAAGTATTTCAAAAAGCAATTCTATTTTCTTATCTCTAATTTATATTCCTTGAATTTTTTTCTCGAGTGTATTTGCTGCTCAAAGTTATGAGAATTTTTGTGGCTTTCCCCGAGTTAAGAAGAAATGTTTGTAAACATTATCAAATAGGGGAAAAAAATACCTTTGATGACCTACTAGAGTGCTAATATTGCGACGTAATTGTATTTGAGAGCTCTAGAGAAAATGCTATAAAAACTAAATGCCAACTGGTCTTCTCTAATCAATCTTGAAGTCAAGTGTAACGGCTGAGTATGAAATATTGGCTAATTTTAAGTTTTCTATGTGCCTTGATGGCATTCATTAGAGGTGGGTAAAAGTAAAGGAGAAAATTAGCAATCAAAAGAGAAAAATATAAAAATTCATATACAATTGTTTGATAAAATCATTAGTTGTTGATAAAAATTCAATTAATTCAATTACTTTTCTGTTAAAGCTTCTCCTTTGCCTGGTGGTGGTGGCGGAGGCGGAGGAGGTGGTGGCGGCCGTGGCTGTAATTGTGAGCCTGGTGGTGGTGGAGGCGGCGGCGGCGGTGGTGGTGGCGGCTATGGCAATGGTCCTGGCGGTGCGGGCGGAGCCGGTGGTCCCGACTGTGTGCGTCCTTCATGGATGCCACCATGTCCTTAGAAAGTTAAAAAACCGATTGTTATTAATTATGTATAATTTATACATAAACCGGATTTCAATTAATCATATATATATTATATATATTTTATTTTTTATAAGATTGGCCTAAATAACATTAATGTGATAATAAAAATTTAGAATTTTCCAGAAATTTATTTTTTAGAAAATATTCTTTTTTACCAATTGTCAAGCCATAGAACTTTAGTTTCTTGCAAAAACCATAGGCAAAGTATCGTAGAATTTCTTTCCAAGTGGTATAAAATAATTCTTAAAAGCACTTAGGGCTATTAACTGTCGACTTATGGGATTGCTTTGTTAATTATGGCTTTATTTATAATCAAAACCAGTTTTAATCGGATTATAAAGGAAAATAAAAGCATTGAGAAAGTGTTAGTAGAATACTGGCACGTGTTTAACTAATTTTTTGTTTTTAATTGATTAACCCATACAAATGATATATGAGTTCAGGTGATAGTTGCATAATTATACAATAAATATGCAAGTACACCACTACTGTGGTACTGGGTATTATAACTTAGTGCATTTCTTTGTTACACCCAAATCGAAGGGAGATAGACCTATTGATAAGTATACCGATTGACTCATAGGTAGTTATAGGTTTCATAGAAATGATTGAAAGTTCTGTTTTCGAAAACCGGGTATCTGGTTTTGCAAACCGGGTTTTGGGTTTTTGGAAACCGGGTTTTCGGTTTTTGGAAACCGAGTTTTCGGTTTTTGGAAACCGGGTTTTTGGGTTTTCGTGTTTCGAATATAGTCAAAGGTTTCTCAAAAACTGTTATTTATCGGAATTTTAATAAATCAGGATTTCCCTGCCAAAATTACCCAATTTTTATACCCTATACCACTACTGTGGTACAGGGTATTATAACGTAGTGCATTGGTTTGTAACACCCAAATGGAAGGGAGATAGACCCATTGATAAGTATACCGATTGACTCGGAATCACTTTCTGATTCGATTTAGCTATGTCCGTCTGTCTCTTTCTCCCTCTGTCCATGTTAAGTTGTGTACAAATTACAGGTCGCAATTTTCATCCGATCGTCTTCAAATTTGGTATGGCCATATTTATCGGCCTAGAGACGAAGTCTATTGAAATTGGAAAAAATCGGTTCAGATTTAAATATAGCTGCCCTATATGGTCCGATTTTCAGTAATACTTCAAAAAAAATGGTCATTTGTTAACCGATTCTCTCGAAATTTGCCAGGAAGATTTTTTTCTATGACTCTCGAAATTGCAGGGAGAAGTTCATAGAAATCGGTTCAGATTTGAAAATAGGAAAGAGTATTGCTTCGTTCAGCACCATTACGGAAAGGGATTTTCTTCACGAATCCAACGGTATCCTCAGAATTTTGAAATTCACAAAACTAAACTCACCTCGAGTTTTTTAGCATTTCTCGGATATTAATTAGACGATTTTGAGCTTTTTTTTTAAGAAAAAACATGGGAGTTGCACAAATCCGATTTTTTGCCATAATCTGCAATACTGTATACTCAAATCGAAAAATTTTTTTGGCATCAAAAATTTTAAATTTTCATAAGGGGTTAGCCTTTCTTAAAAAAATGCAAAAAAAAATAAAGTGTGCAATTTTAAGTAATTCTGTTTATTTTACGAATCGTCTTCGAATCTCGAATTCCGAAATGCTGGAAAATGATCGAAATTCGAAAAAATTAAGGAGTTACAGCGTTTTTGACCTTGAAAATTACCTTGAATTTTTACGCCAAAGAAGATTTGGTTTTTGCCACATTTTTTATAGAAAACTTTACATTATTCCTTCATCTGGCACCACTACGGAAAAAGATTTTCCCACGAATCCAACGGTGTCTGAAAAATTTTGAAGTTTGCAAACCTAAGCAAGTTACAGCAAATACAAATTCACATTGTTTTTTTTTTTAATTTTTTTCCCTACACCTACTGCGGTACAGGGTATTATAACTTAGTGCAATTGTTTGTAACACCCAGAAGGAAGAGAGATAGACCCATTGATAAGTATACCGATCGACTCAGAATCACTTTCTGATTCGATTTATCTGTCTGTCTGTCTATCTGTCCGTCTGTCTGTCCATGTTAATTTGTGTACAGAGTACAGGTCGCAATTTTCATCCGATCGTATTAAAATTTGGTACAGGCATGCCTATTAAAATTGGAAAAAATCGGTTCAGATTTGGATATAGCTCCCATATATATGTTCTTCCGATTTGCAGTAATACTGCAATAAAATGGTCATTTGTCAACCAATTCTCTCGAAAACTGTAGCTGGCACTGATGTCAGCGACATTTTTTTATTGACGAAACTCTGGTATTGCCATCTGTAAGTTAGGAATGGATCAAAGCTAGAGAATGTAGTGGCCCTGGAGTCTACATTGAAAGCCCAGAAACTGAGATGTGTTACCGAATTTCTGCCCATAATACGGTCCGGCAGAAGGAGATTCGTGTGTTCACGGAATGAATGAGGTGGTGTGGTGTTAACGCGAGGACGTCGAGAGTGAACATCTTTGCGGACAGTAAACTGATCATCAGCTCGATAACAGCCAGGATGGCACGATCTGCATTGTTTGGGTACCGGGCCATAGAGGAGTAAGGGGAAATGAAAGAGCAGACGATTTGGCAGTGAAGGCCAGAGGACTGCCGTCAACAAACTTGGATAATCGGAAGCCTTTCAGGGCGCCGTGGATCTTAGTCGATCCAGCCACGCTTTACAGGCATATTTAGAGTGCACAGCACAGCAATTACTGCCTTAGGTGTATGTCCATTGTGTCATTGGTGGATTAATATCCGCACCCTTTTTTCAACCTAACTGAATGTACCATATATCGCGCGATATGCACTTAACCCATTGCCAAGTTAGTTCTCTCAACAGAGGCCTTACCTCTATATAGTCTAATAGTCACATGCGAAGAAAGGCCTCAGAAGAGTGGACTAAGCACCCACCCCCGAATAATCCTGAATAATTCTTTCCTAGCGTTCTTGCCAGAAGTCCAACATTGGCAAGGATATCCTGATTTATTAAAATTGCGATAAATAACAGTTTTTGGGAAACCCTTGACTATATTCGGAACACGAAAACCCGAAAACCCAGTTTAATAAAACCAAAAACCCGGTTTCCAAAAACCAAAAACCCGGTTTACAAAAACCGAAAACCCAGTTTGCAAAACCAGATACCCGGTTTTCAAAAACAGAACTGTTAATCCTTTCTATAAAACCTAGAACTATCTAAGAGGGCAATCTTCACTTTTGGAAAATGTTGCCTAATAATAAAACATAATTTTTTGGAACCGTAGGCGTATGTCACAGAATTCACAAACGAACACACAACAAAAAAAAACATGTTTAAGATATATTCAGAAAAAGTAAAATTGGAGAGTTTTTTCAACAACTACGCAATTTTTTTAAATATTTAAAAATTTTAATTTTTTTAGTTTTAAAACATTTAAAGTATTTTAAATAGAAATACAAATTATGAACAAATATCAGTACATTGTATGATATAATTTCTTAAATTTTAAAATACACTTCAAATAATGATTTAAAGATACTTTAACGGCTCACGTGTATGTCCATAGTGGCATGGGGCGAATTAATATCCGCACCCTCTTTTCAGCCTACTTAAACGTTCAGAACCTGCTTCACCTAGCCTCCACTGGCACCATAACCGCCACTGCCTCCAGAACCACTGCCACCGGGCTGACCAGGTTGTCCGGGCTGTGCACCAAAACCTCCTCCACCGCCTCCGCCATAACCACCATTTCCACCAGAACCACCATATCCTCCCCCATAACCACTATTTCCACCAGATACACCATATCCTCCACTGCCTGTGCCAAAACCACCAGCATTTCCGCCTTGTCTTCCTCCTAGTCCACTACTTCCACTAGATCCACCAAATCCTCCATTGCTAGATCCGAAACCACCACCATTTCCACCAGCTCCTCCTCCAAAACCTCCACCATTGCCACCCACGCCTCCGCCAAAACCTCCACCATTTCCACCAGGTCCTCCCCCAAAGCCTCCACCGGGTCCTCCTCCAAAGCCTCCACCATTTCCACCAGGCCCTCCTCCATAGCCACCACCATTTCCACCAGGCCCTCCTCCATAGCCACCACCGTTTCCACCAGGCAAACCTGCTGAACCTCCACCTCCACCGCCAACTCCATAACCTCCGCCACCACCACCACCACCTCCTCCTAAGGAACCACCGCCTCCACCTCCACCCCCTCCATAGCTGCCAGGTGCACCAGGTTGTCCCCCATATTGCCTTTTAACACGTGAAACCTCAAACGGTGGCCCCTGGGGATAAAAGGTGTCATCACTTTTAACCACTACAAAAAATTGAAATATTTTTCACAATTTATATATAGTTCTCATATACATACATACAAATCGTTTCTAGTGCCACTTACCTTCCATTAACAATAAACTCCAAAATGCCAATAGGCTCCATGCAAATATCGATTGCCTCATTCTCGCTAATGACTTCTCCTACTGATTTCTCGTGATGAATATTTTCTGCGACTCAAACTCACAATGCTCTGATAAAGAATGAAGACCAGTGTCAATATTCTGTCACTTAAATGCTCCTCCAGCAATTGTTCGCCTGTATGCCATGCCCTGGGGAGGGGGATTCACCGGTGTTCGATGTTCTATTTACTAAGTAAGGCTTCCTCATTTCAACGTTCAGCGATTCTTTTCTATGAAATTGTCTGAGATAAATATTGCATTTGCAATGTATTTGTTTATATGATAAAATGTAAAAAAAAAAAAATATTTAATTATTACTTATACGAATTTTATTGACAAACTTTGTAGATAAAAGTTGGTAATAATTGTATGAATGTGTGAGTATTATAGTCGATGTGAAGCTTTGTATAAATAGATCAACTGAGCCATAAAGTTTGAAAGATCAGAAAAAAAATACACGACATGGTTTGTTTTTTGTTTTTTATACGCCTCATCAAACCATAAGGGGTATCAAAAAAATTTATAACATTTTGTCTGTCGAAAAAAAAACATAAAAATGTTCCCTAAAATTTCAAAGAAATCTTTACTAACAAATTTGGTAGAAATTTTTTCCTTGCAGAAAATTTTATAAAATTGTTGCCTTTGGAGAGGCAAATTGAATAATAATTGCGCCCTCAAGAGGCTCAGAGATCGGTTTATATGGCAGCTGTATCAGGATATGGACTGCTTTAGACCATACTTCACACAGTTGTTGGAAGTCATGCCAAAACAATATGGGCAAAATTTCAGCCTAATCGGATAATAATTGCGCCCTTTAGAAGGTGAAGAAGTCTTATCGGGAGATCGGTTTATATGGCAGCCATATCAGGTTATGGACTGATTGCAAAATGTCAGCCAAATCGGATAAAACTTGCGCCCTCTAGAAGCTCAAGAAGTCAAGACCCAAGATCGGTTAATATGGCAGCTGTACCAAAACGTGGACCCAATTGGCCTATTTACAATCACAACCCACCATTACTTATAAAAAGTATTTGTGCAAAATTTCAAGTGCCTAGCTTTACTCCTTCGAAAGTTAGCGTGCTATCGACAGACAGACGGACGAACGGGCAGATGGACGAAAGGACAGATGAACGAACGGACGGATGGACGAACGGACAAATGGACGAACGGACAGATGGACGAACGGACAGATGGACGGACGGACAGATGGACGGACGGGCGGACAGATGTACGGACGGACAGATGGACGATCGGACATATGAACGGACAGGCAGATGGACGGACTGACAGATGGACGGACGGACAGATGGACGGACGGACAGATGGACGGACGGACAGGTGGACGGACGGACAGATGGACGGACGGACAGATGGACGAACGGACAGATGGACGAACGGACAGATGGACGAACGGACAGAGGGACGAACGGACAGAGGGACGAACGGACAGATGGACGGACGGACAAATGGACGGATGGACAGATGGACGGACGGACATATGAACGGACGGGCAGATGGACGGACGGACAGATGTACTGACGGACAGATGGACGGACAGATGTACTGACGGACAGATGGACGGACGGACGGATAGATGGACGAACGGACAGATGGACGGACAGACAGATGGACGGACGGACAGATGGACGAACGGACAGATGGATGAACGGACAGATGAACGAACAGACAGAAGGACGAACGGACAGATGGACGGACGGACAGGTGGACGGATGGACAGATGGATGGACGGGCAGATGGACGGACGGACAGATGGATGGACGGACAGATGGACGGATGGACAGATGGACGGACGGACAGATGGATAGATGGACGGACGGACAGATGGACGGACGGACAGTTGGACGGACGGACTGTTGGACGGACAGATGGACGGATGGACAGACGGACGAACGGACAGATGGATGGACGGAAAGACGGACGGACGTACAGATGGACAGACGGATTTTGCTAGATCAACTTGATATGTCATGACGATCAAGAATATATATACCTTAAGAGGTCTTTGACGAATGTTTCCAGGTGTTACAAACGGAATAACAAAATTAGTACACCCCCATACTATGGTGGAGGGCATAATAACAAAATTCAACTTTTATAACATTTAGTTCTTATGAAATTCGTCAAAATTAATTTTTCCAGGAAATACCCTGCAACGCATATTGAAATTAACCGTTTTTTTTCGATTTATTTTTATTTTTATCATTTAATTTCTTTCAGTTTAAATTTTATGCAAATTTTGACCTACGTTTGTAATTTTGTATGTTTCTTCCCTTATGTGAGTTCCGACTTCCGCTCTGTGGTGATTTTGTTTGTTTCTCAATATAAGGAACTCTCCGTAAAGTATACTAGAAATACTGACAAATCTGATTGTAGAAAAGTTAAACATTAAAGCACTAATAAAATATTCTCAGATTTGTTGAACAATTTATTGTTGTAAAGAAACTAAAGCGACGTCATAAAGTATTGTATTTTATGGAGGTAACGATTAACATATAAATTAGAAAAAGTGACAAAAAGTTTAGATTAACAAGTAAAAGAGTGCTTAGTTCGGCCGGGCCGTATCTTGAGAACCCACCACCATGGGTTCTGCTAAACTGTGGGAGCTATATCTGGTTATAGACCGATTTAGACCATACTTGGCACAGTATTTGAGAGTCATAACAGAACACTATGTGAAAAATTTCAGCCAAATCGGACAAAAATTGCGGCTTGTAGGGACTGAAGAAGTCAAATCGGGAGACCGGTTTATATGGAGCTATATCAGGTTATAGACCGATTTGGACCGGTTTATATGGGAGCTACATCAGGTTATAGACCGATTTGGACCGTACCAAGCACAGTTGTTGGAAATCGTAACAGAACACTATGTGCAAAGTTTCAATCAAATCGGAAATTACGGCTTTCAGGGACTCAAGAAGTCAAATCTGTAGATCGGTTTATATGGGGGCTATATCTGGTTATACACCGATTTAGATCGTACTTGGTACAGTTGTTGGAAGTCGTAACACAACACCACATGCCAAATTTCAGCAAAATCGGTCAACAACTGCGGCTTGTAAGGACTCAAAAAGTCCAATAGGGAGATCGGTTTATATGGGAGCTATATAAGGTTATGGACCGATTTGAATCGTACTTGGCACAGTTGTTGGAAATCGAAACAGAACACTATGTTCAAAATTTCAGCCAAATCGGAAAATTGTGGCTTCCAGGGGCTCAAGAAATAAAGCAGGGGTATCGGTTTATATGGGAGCTATATCCAAATCTGAACCGATGTGGCCCATTTGCAATCGCCAACGAACTACATCAATGGCAAGCTTTAAGCGTTCGACCGCTATCGTGGTTTCGACAGACGGACGGAGGGACGGACATGGCTAGATCGATTCAGAATGTCGACACGATCAAGAATATATAGACTTTCTGGGGTATTAGACTAATATTTCGAAGGTTACAAATGGAATGACTAGATAAGTATACCCCCATCCTATGGTGGTGGCTATAACATTTTTTTTTTTTTTTTGAAAATTTTGTGAATATTGATTTCTAAAAAAGAAATTGCGAACGTTAGATTTTTATACCCTACACCACCATTGAGGTACTAAGTAACTTCGTACATTTGTTGGTAACATCCAGAAGGAAGAGAGAAAGACCCATTGATAAGTATATCGACTTAGAATCACTTTCTGATTCGATTTAATTATGCCCGTCTGTTTGTCTGTTGTCTGCCCGTCGATCTGTGCGTCTGTCTGTCTGTCCACGTTAATATGTATACAAAGTACACGTCACAATTTTCGTCCGATCGTCTTAAAATTTGGTACAGGCATGTTTTTCGGCCTCTAGCACCACTATGGAAAGAGATTTTCATCGCGAAAAATTGCGAAGTTTGCAAAACTAAGGAAGTTACAGCAATTGCAAGCTCACGTTGGTTTTTTTTTAATTTTTATACCCTACACCATTACTGTGGTAAAGGGTATTATAACTTAGTGCATTTGTTTGTAACACGCAAATGGAAGGGAGATAGACCCATTGATAAGTATACCGATTGACTCAGAATCACTTTCTGATTCCATTTAGCATTATCTGTCTGTCTGTCCGTCTGTCTGTCCGTCTGTCCACGTTAACTTGTGTACAAAGTAAAGGTCGCAATTTTCATCCGATCGTCTTAAAATTTGGTACAGGCATGTTTTTCGGCCTAGAGACGAAGCCTTTTGAAATTGAAAAAAATCGGTTCAGATTTGGATATAGCTCCCATATGTATGTTCGTCCGATTTGCAGTAATAATGCAATAAAATTATCATTTGTTAAACGATTCTTTCGAAATTTAGCAGAAAGGTTTTCTCTTGGCTCTCGACATTACTGGTGAATTTCATAGAAATCGGTTCAGATTTAAATATAGCTCTCATGTATATATATCGGCAGATTTTCACTCTTAGAGCCACTGCAAGCGCCTTTATAGACCAATTATCCCAAAATTGTGTACAACGCTTTCCTCGACGACTTCCACCCTATCTATAAAGTTTAGTCGAAATCGGTTCAAATTTAGATATAGCTCCCATATATATGTTCTTCCGATTTGCAGTAATTTTGCAATAAAATGGTCATTTGAATACCGATTCTCTCGAAATTTGGCAAGAAGGATTTTCTTGCGACTCTTAGTGTCACTAGTGAATTTCATTGAAATCGGTTCAAATTTAGATATAGCTGTCATATATATATATCGGCCGATTTTCACTCCTAGATCCACTGCAAGCGCATTTATTGACCAATCTCTCCAAAATTTTGTACAACGTTTTCATCGACGATTTCCACAATATCTGTAAGGTTTAGTCGTAATCAGTTCAGATTTAGATATAGCTCCCATATATATGTTCGTCCGATTTGCAGTAATAATGCAATGAAATGGTCATTTGCTAACCGATTCTCTCGAAATTTGGCAGAAAGGATTTTCGTATGACTGTCGACATAACTTGCGAATTTCATAAAAATCGGCTCAGATTTAAATATAGTTGTCATATATATATATATCGCCCGATTTTCACTCCTAGACCCACTGCAAGCGCTTTTATTGATCAATCTTCCCAAAATTTTGTACAACGCTTTTCTCGACCACTTCCACACTAGCTATAAACTTTAGTCGAAATCGGTTCAGATTTAGATATAGCTGCCATATATGTATATCTCCCTATTTTTACTACTGGAGCCACTGCAAGCGCATTTATTGAACAATCTTGCCAAAATTATGCCTATCTCATCTTTCCTCGATGTCTATCTCAATATCTTTGAAGTTTGGTCAATATCGCTTCAGATTTAGATGTAGCTGCCCTATATATATTCGTCAGATTTTGGATAATTTGCAATAATGTTGTCATTTGTCAACCGTATTTATTACAGTTTGAATATACCTATAGGGTAGGTTTAGGGTATTATAAAGTCGGCACCGCCCGATTTTTGCCTTTCCTTACTTGTTTTTAAATCTAACAAATAAAAAATCTATAAAAAATTAATTTACTAATTTACTTAGCCCTCATTGCCCACCCAATATTTAAAAGATGCACAATGTATGACTTATTTTCCATATAAAACCGCTTAGAAAATAAATAAAATTTTGGAATTTCCGCATTTTGTATAGAGCATGCGCAAATGTTTACAAATTAAGTTTCAATTATTATCGGTCACACCAACCAACTATAGTACTTAGACGACATTAAACGACACTTAATGTTACGCTTGAGATAGTGTAAAGTGTTACATCGCTATATAGCTTTAATATGTATGAGTGTTTGTGGGTGGGTGTGTATGTGCGTGTGTGTGGCTTTGCATGTTTTTATAGCTTTTGGAGTTTCAAGTTCAAATTTAAATATTTTCTTCTGCGTAGAAAATTATCGTACAAAACTTTTAATGTCATCCATATTTGAGGAATCAACAATGAGTCACAAAAAATGGCAGTTTCATGATTTTCTTTGTAAAGAAATTATGAGCTAGAATGAATGTGAAATTTCTTTGAGTATTTAAAAATAGCCCACTATGTAAGCAAGTAAATGACCCTTAGTTATGGCTATAGCAAAACAATGGAAAGGGAGGAGGTGCCTGGGAATTTAGAATAACTACTGGTTTAGAACAAAAAAAACGCTTAAAGGCCAACAAACTTTAAGAATGGTACGAAGAAGTTTAAGTTAAAAATATGAGAAAAGAAGCTGGCATTTGAAGTTCCCATTTACTTATTCTGAAAGCTAACATTTTATAAAAAATATTGTTAATATTTAATTTTTATAGAAAAATTCATCAAAACTTGATGTTTATAGAAAATTTTATTTAATTTTTTTTTATAAGAGTGTATTTCATCAATTTTATTATGATTCCTTAATTTCGTCAAAAATTGACTTTTAAGCTAAATTTCATCAGTATATAACTTTTGTAGATTTTTTCAATTTCCAGTACTATTTTTTTTTTTTTTTTTTTTTTAATATAAAACAAGTAAAAGCATGCTAAGTTCTTGGGAACCCACCACCATGGATTCTGCTAAAATATGGAAGCTATATCTAGTTATAGACCGAATTGGACCGTACTTAGCGCAGTTCTTGAGAGTCACAACAGAACACTATATGCAAAATATCAGCCAAATCGGATAAAAATCGCGGCTTGGAATGGCTCAAGAGTCAAATAGGGAGATCGGTTTATACGGGAGCTATATCATGTTCATGACCGATTTGAACCGTACTTGGCACAGTTGTTGGAAATCATAACAGAACACGATTTACAAAATTTCAGCCAAATCGGACAAAAATTTCCGCCTCTAGGGGCTCAAGAAGTCAAATCGGGAGATAGGTTTATATGGGAGCTATATCAGGTTATAAACCAATTTGGACCGTACTTGGCTCCGTTGTGGAGAGTCATAATAAAATACTATGTGCAAAATTTCAGCCAAATCGGATGAAAATTAAGGCTTCCAGTGGCTGAAGAAGTCAAATCGGGAGATCGGTTTATATGGAAGCTATATCAGGTTCTTGACCGATCTGGATCGTATTTTGCGCAGTTGTTGGAAGTCATAAGTGAACACTATGTGCAAAATTTCTGCCAAATCGGATGAAAATTGTGGCGCCCATGAGCTCAAGGAATCAAATCGGGAGATAGGTTTATATCGAAGCTATATTAGGTTCTTGACCGTACTAAACACAGTTGTTGGAAGTTATAACAGTACACTATTTACAAAATTTCGGCCAAATCGGATACAAATTATGGCTTCCATGGGCTCAAGAAGTCAAATCGGGAGATCGGTTTATATGGGAGCTATATCCAAATCAGAACCGATATGGTCCATTTGCAATCCCCAATGACCTACATCAATAAAAAGTATCTGTGCAAAATTTCAAGCGTCTAGCTCTATGTGTTCGACTGCTATCGTGATTTCGACAGAAGGACGGACGGACAAGGCTAGTACAAAATTGAAAACTTTGCCCATGTAATGTACATGGGCAAAATTTTCACTAAGGAACAGGAGCAAACTTCTTACTTAAATGAGTGCAGTCCGATTCAAGTTTAAGCTCAATGATAAGAAGAGGAGTTTTACATGGCATAGTACCTCACAAATGTTGCCTGCATTAGGAGGGGAAAACCTCCGCTGAAAATTTTTTCTGATGGCCTCGCCAGGATTCGAACCCAGGCGTTCAGCGTCATAGGCGGACACACTAACCTCTGCGCTACGGTGGCCTCCGTACATGGCTAGTTCGACTCAGAATTTCGAGACGATCAAGAATATATTGGGTTGCCCAAAAAGTAATTGCGAATTTTTCATATAGTCGGCGTTGACAAATTTTTTCACAGCTTGTGACTCTGTAATTGCATTCTTTCTTCTGTCAGTTATCAGCTGTTACTTTTAGCTTGCTTTAGAAAAAAAGTGTAAAAAAAGTATATTTGATTAAAGTTCATGCTAAGTTTTATTAAAAATGGATTTACTTTCTTTTAAAAAATCCGCAATTACTTTTTGGGCAACCCAATATATACTTTATGGGGAACTAGATCAATATTTCGAGGTGTTACGAATGACTAGATTAGTATACCCCCATTCTATAGTGGTGAGTTTAGAGTAAGTAAAAGATATAAAAGATTTTATTAGACAATCCATTCATTTTTTTTAAACTAAAATGTCTCTACTACAATGCTACCTGCGCCTCTAAAACAAAAGCAATAAAGTTTTCATAAATCATCAAATATTCCCACAAACCAAAGAGAAATAATAATAAAAACAACCTGAACCACTAATATACGTCATGTCACACAAAAGCATAACAATTAGCATCGAACAACTCACTGATATTAATGTCCAACGCTTAAAAACAATTTTGGACTACAGCTATATAGATAGATTGAAAATAAAATTGTAGCATTTAATTTGAACGTGATGAGTAAGTTGGTCATGTCGATATATATGTAGATGGTCAACACATGATACAGATTCATTTGTTTATTTAGTCAAATATCAATAGAGTAACGATTCCTTTATGAATGCAGCAAAGGCCGCTCTGCTCTCCTGAGCATACAAAACTATATTTCTCACTCTTTAATATGACTCTCTTAAATCTTAAGCCTATTTCATCATATTATGAATCAGACATAATGGCGCTCTTAATGCATTCCAGAAAGTTCTACATTAATTTTTGGGGCTAACATTAGGGGTATTCATGATACGTTAACTGAATCAAAAGGAAGAAAAAAATAAGAAAAAACCAAATTTTAAAATAAAATTACCAGATAACAGTCGGATTGATCGCAGACAACATGGCATTGCTAGACGTGTCACACTTGGTGAGGGCCGACCATCAAAGTGCGTATGTCCTACTATCACCGGGCCATTCCGTTGTAACCAGGGATCCGGTTACAACGGATGATAAACACGCCTGTTATGGGCATAATACTTTAAAGCGGTAGATCGCTCTGTATGGCAGCTATGGACCATATTCGATTCGGATATCAGGGGCCCTAGTACAACTCGCGATTTCCAATTTCAGCGAAATCTGACAATAAATGCGGTTTTTATAGGTCGAAACTCTAAACCGGGAGAGATCTAAATTTAGTCGATGTAGCTCGTTCAAGAACTTAACCTGCGTATAAACAAAATACGAATCTATTCCAAACTTTAGTTTAATATCTAAATTTTTAAGGGTTATAGAGTGATTACAACAGACGGACAGACATACGGTCATCGTAAAATCGTCTTAGAATTTTACGAAGATCCAGAATATATGTACTTTATAGGGTCGGAAATGAATATTTCGATGAACTAAACTAAATGAATATACCCCCTATCCCATGGTAGTGGGTATACAAATCTATGTAGTTTGTTGCTTGATTATTATTTTTGCCTATAAAGAGAATAGTGGATGATATATTGATTGCCCAAAAAGTAATTGCGGATTTTTTAAAAGAAAGTAAATGCATTTTTAATAAAACTTAGAATGAACTCTAATCAAATATACTTTTTTTACACTTTTTTTCTAAAGCTAGCTAAAAGTAACAGCTAATAACTGACAGAAGAAAGAATGCAATTACAGAGTCACAAGCTGTGAAAAAAATTGTCAACGCCGACTATATTAAAAATCCGCAATTACTTTTTGGGCAACCCAATACAAGATTAGGTCCGACCGAACTTAGCTCGTTTTTAATTTGGTAGCACCGATTTCTATTCTAATGTGTTTTCGACAACTAACTCTAACTCTAGTTATCTTATGTTAACTTATAAATTTCAAATTTTTGTTTCAATTTGTCAATTTTTTTGTTGGAGCGGAGCTTTGCTCTTTGTTCAAAAAACTTCGCTCCCGCTCCGGCAAAAAAAGATATGCTCCGCTTCGCTCTACTTCGAATCCCTAGTTGTAACACCTGCAAATATTGGTCGTCTTGACATTCTAAGTCAATCTAGCCATGTGCGTCTGTCCATCCGTCCGTCCTCGAGTTCATCTGTCTGTAGAAATCACGATAGCGATCGAACGCGTAAAGATAGCGATAGATAGAAATTTTGCACGAATACTTCTTGTCAATGTATGTTGAGTCGTTCGTCGTCGGAGTTTACAAATGAGCCAGATTTGGATATAGCTCCCATAGATATTGGTCCTTCGACTTGAATTATTGGGCTTCTAAGGTCAGCTGTTCTATAATTACTTTCAACGATCGTGCCTAGGATGGTTCAAATCGGAGTACAACCCAATATAGCTATCATATAAACCGATACTCAGATAAGACCTCTTGAGCCCCTAGACACTTCAATTTTCCTCCGGTTTGGCTGAAATTTGGAACAAATATGATCCGAATCGGTCTATGAACTGACACAGCCCCCATAAAAACCGATCCCCGGATTTGATTTCTTGGGCCCCTAGAAGCCTCAGTTTTCTGATATAGCTTAAATTTGGTACATGAAGTAAACTTTGTCCTCCAATACTATATTAGAGGGAATATATCTTCATTGGACATTTGTTATTCGATTTCGCTCCAATTTAGCACAATGTTTTGCGTTAGGCTCCTCGATATTTGTACTGGATTCATTACATGACATCGATGAAATTTTGGCACTAGGATCTATGTAAGGCTTTCCGACACCCGTTCCCTATGTGGTTCAGATCGGTCTTTATTTGCATATAGCTGCCACACATACCGATCTCCCGATTTGAGGTCTTGGGCCCATAAGAGGAGCATTTTTTTACCCGATTTCACTGATTAACTGGCACAGCAGCGTGTGTTAGACCCTTCAATAACCGAGTTCAATACGGCCTCCATCGGCTTATATTGCGACATAGCTGTCATATAGAGCGATTTCTCGATCTAAGGTCTTAAGCCCATAAAAGGCACATTTATTACCCGATTTCGATGAAATTTGGCACAAGGGCCTATGTTAGGCTTTCTGACATCCGACCTCTTTAGGATTCAGATCGGTCTATAGTTGGATAAAGCTGCCATATCACCCGATTTTAGTCCTTGGACCCATAAAAGCAGCGTTTCTTATCCGATTTCGCTGAAATGTGCCATAGTGAGCTGTGTTATGCCCTACGACATTCGCATTCAATATGGCCCCCATCGATCTATATTTGGATATAGCAGCCATATAGAGCGAAATCCATTTTTAAGGTCTTGGGCCCATAAAATGCGCACTTGTTAACCGATTTCGCTGAAAATTGGCATAGTGACCTATGTTAGGCTTTTCGACATCCGTGGCTTATATGGCTCAGATCGGTCCATATTTTGATATAGCTGCCATATTGATCAATATTCTGTTTAAGCAACTTGAACAGTCAATTGTATTTATTAGACCACTCGACGTCCGTGCCGAGTTCGGTCCAAATCGGACCGTATTTAAATGTAACTGTAATGGGTTCATAATTTTATTTATTATATATTATTTTATTTTGTTTTGTTTTATTTTGCTTCTTTTTTTATTATTTTTATATAATAATAAAAATAATTTTTTTTTCATTTTTTCCATTGTGAGTACCCCTAATATTTTTTGGCAATAACATCTCATTTCCCTTTATGCATTAAACTAACAACCAAAATAATCCCCTTATTCTCTACCAAAACACTTTTCTAAGAGAAAACCCATGCATCATCAAAACAAAACGCACTTTCTCTCCCCCACACACACAGCTCTCTTACAAATGAGTTCATCACAATTTTTGGCCCTAAGCAAATGGGAAATGAGTCAGGCTTAAAATCATGGCAACCACCAACTTTCGGCGTTAGTACATTAACAACTCTGAATGAGTTAACATGCCATCGACGCTGTTCTTGATATTGGGAAGCGCTATTGTATTAAGTCACTGCCAAATGAGTTCAGGTAAGACGCAGTATAACCCAGAAAAAAGTGCTAACAAAAATAAGCAAGGGAAACATGCAAGTTGGGGCGGGCTATTTACAATTAAATGTAAATTGGCTGGAGATAATTATTTTCGAAAGGAAGATAATGATATCACTCACGCTTTGAAAAACTCTATGAGTAATAAACTAATTTTGTTCTTCTTTTTATCCCGCCTTTGCAGCACAAGGTCAAGGAGGTTGGGGTGGCAATGGAGCCAATTCGTGGTCTTCATCCAGTTCAAGTGGCCAACCAGGACAACCGGGTCGCAGTGAGGTTAGCTATGGCTATGGTGGTGTAGATGCCAATGGTGTACCCTATGGCGGTTATGGTGGCAATGGTGGCTATAACATCAATGTAAGCGATGAACAAGGACGCACTCACACCTACAGCGGAGGTCCTGGAGCTCCAGGTGGCTATCCTGGAGCTCCCGGTGGAGCTCCGGGACAACCTGGTTACCCCAGCACATTTAGTTATGCCAGTACGAATAATCAAGGACGTGGTTATGGCAATTCTTCATCCTCTTCATTTGCTTCGGCTTCCTCGTCCGCTTGGAATACCTTTTATGTGATAGCCTTATTCACTTTGTATGCTATGATTAAATTTTAAGTTTTTCTTTTAACAGATTTTATTGTTATGATCTATGAAGCTCAATTGTTAGTGTTTTAAGTGATAATTAAAAGTGAAAATGAAAGATGTTTGAAAAAGTGTTTTAAAAAGAGGCTATAGGGAAGAATAAAAACCAGAAGCCATATTTATATCAATTCTTCAAAGACCCATACGACCCATTCATCGTTACAAGGATATGTTGGTCTTTGAACAACCCCACATTTTTTAATAAAAGTGACCAATTCCCCCCCCCCCCCCCCCCCCCCCCCTTGATCTAAGATTTCTACGGGAAAATTACTTCTAAATTAGCGAGGAGTTCATTTTTTAGTAAAAGTACCCAATTGGCCCCCTTTCGATCTAAGATTTCAAAGGGAAAATTACTTCTAACTTAGCGAGGAGTTTTTTGTGGAAATTTTTCTATAAAAATATTTTTTTAATAAAATATAAATATTTTTCATAATCAAAGGAAATGTTTGAACAAGAATTTACTGTAGATAGTTTCTTAAGCACCTTCATAAGATAGTTTTACTGGAGATTTTTCTGTCAGACAAAGTGAAAATTGCTCAACGGTTTCACATCTAGAAAAAAATAAAAACAATTATTTCTATAAAAACTGTGGATGAAAAAACATCGTATTAAACAAAATTTATTAAAATTTTTTTTTGTGTCAAAATTTTTAATTTTACTTCACCTACCTGTCTGTTCCGTATGGAGTTTTGGCAATACAAATTTTGGCTGCTTTTTCAGCAGGTTCCCAGTGTGAGGGGTTAATACGAGATGCCAAAAATGCTGTAGTTTGAGGAGCATTGGCCACAAAGCTGCCATCCATATTAAACTAGAAAAGAATTAAATATTTTTAATTATTTTTATAACCACCACCAAAGGATGGAGATACATGCCATTCCGAAATATCGATTTTCAACCCTGAACATTTCTAAGATGAACCGATTTAGATGAAATTTTGCACACATATTGAGGCTACAAACAAAACACTTTACTCCATATTTAGTAGCTTTAGGAAGCTATATCTAAATTTGATCTAAGTCAAAAAAGTGACTTGTGCAACATTTTACGACAATCGAACAACAAATGTGACCTGTGAATTGATCACTAGAAAACAAGGGCAGACAGACGGACATGGCGAAATCGATTAGAATGTCAAGACGATCAAAAATATATATACTTGGTTGGGTCTCGATGTTTGAAGAACGTAATGCCGAAATTAATACACCCCCAACCTATGGTGGAAGATATAACAAGTAAAAGTTCCTACAGGCCGAATTATGGGAACCCACCACCATGGAATCTGCTAAAAATTTATGCAAACTAAATTCAGTTGAAGGGTATAATTTTATTCTAGGTTAGGTTAGGTTTAAGTGGCACTCTGCCATCAGACTCACTTAGACGTTTTCCTCCATTGCGATACCACAGGAATAGAAGAAGGAAGATGCCTTCTAGTTCCTATCGTTGAACCATCCAGATCGCTTTAAAAAGCCCAATAACTTCGTCGTCAACCAGACCACAACACCATATAGCATTATAGGTCTGATAACTGCAGTTTAGACATAATACATGATGCGCAGTTTAAACCACCTACTTTTGCCAATGGCTCTCTTGAAGATGTATAGGGCAAGAGTTGCCTTTCTTGCCCTTTCCAAAATGTTGAATTTGGAGTTCAATTTCATGTACAGCAAAACACCCATGTATTTTGCGCTTTTTGTAAATGGAACATTCTCTCCTCCCAAGGAGACAGGTGTCACTGTAGGAAACTTGTATCTCCTGCTGAAAAGAACTACTTCTGTCTTGCACGGATTTACACCTACATCACTTTCCCAAATATGAGAAGGTTGTAGACCAATTTGAACCATTTGTTGGAATTCATAACAGAAAACTTTGTGGAAAACATAAGACAACTCGGACAAAAATTGTGGCTTCCCGGGGCTCAAGAAATCAAATCGGCAGATCGGTTTATATGGGAGCTATATCAGGTTATAGACCGATTTGGACCATACTTGGCACAGTTGTTGGAATTCATAACAGAAAACTTTGAGCAAAACATAAGAAAACTCGGACAAAAATTGTGACTTCCCGGGGCTTAAGAAGTCAAATCGGGAGATCGGTTTATATGGAAGCTATATAAGGCTATAGACCGATTTAAACCGTACATGGTACAGTTGTTTGAAGTCAGAACAAAACACTGCATGCAAAATTTTGGTCAAATCGGACAAAAATTGCGGCTTCGAGGGGCTAAAGAATTCAAATTGGGAGATCGGTTTATTATGAGTTATATCTGTGTTGGACCCATCAACATCCTTATTTAATATGGTTCAGATCGGTCTATATTTCGATACAGCTTCCATATAGACCGATCTCCGTATTTAAGGTTTTGGGGCCATAAAAGGCGCAGTTACTTTCCGATTTCGCACAATGAGCTGTCCTACGGCCTTCGACATTCTTGTCGTGTATGGTTCAGATCGGTCGGCTTTTGGTTATAGTTGGCATATATACTGATACCCTGATAAAGCTCCTACTTTATGTTAGGTTTTTTTTTTATTTTAACTTACCGCTCTACATTCATTGAAAAGACAAGCACGATAGCATTTCATTTTATCATTGGCTGCAGGACGATGTTGTATATAATCATCGGCATCAGCTAAAAATAAAGAAAAACCAAAATACAATATCTTTACGAATCCTTATACTGCCACCACAAATTACCTTGTGTGGCTCCATATTCTGCACCACATTTCCGTATGGCTTCCCTTAAATAGGCACCACTGCACCATTCATTCTACAAAAAAATTCACAAAATTTTAAATAATTTTATATTGGCTTACTATAAAATCGTTAACCTACCGGTTTCAGTTGCTCTGCAGCCAAAACCGCTGTGACACAAAATAATAAGATGGCAATGATTTTCATTTTAAACAAAAATTTTGGTTTCTCTCAACAACTCTCAAACTTTTTATGACGTGCAGTTTGGAACAGTAAACTGCTTTTATATAAACTTTCGTCATTTGTCATTTGAAATTATTTTGTAAAAACAAGTTTAAAATGAAAAATTAGTAATCAATTATATTGTTTATAAAATTAAAAAATAAAATAAACTGAATAAAATGAAAGGGAGTCATATAAAGTTAACTGAAAAATATCTCGTTTTTCGTTCATTTACTCTTTTGTAGGTCATTTCGATAAGACCGGTTAATAATTTTCCAACACATGTTGCATATCTCGATTTCTAAGACAAAGGGAACTTTGAGGGAAATCAAAAGTGTAGCAAATATTAAAAAATTTGAGTCGACAATTGATAAGCTTAAAAATCGAAGATCAGATTTGGCGAGTTTTGTAAGAATTTTATAAGATATCCAATTTTTCTACTATTTAAGGAAATATTTACTATGATGAAGGAATTTTTCCTTAATAAGACTTGAATAGATCCTAAACACAGAAATCATTAATTTTGGGTCAAAATATAGTTAAGTGTTAGAAAATTAACTTTGGAAAAAATCATTAACATCATTAATCATTAACACAGAAATCATTTATTTTGGTTTAAAATATAGTTGAGTGTTAGGAAATTGACTTTGGGAAAAAGACAAAATTTTACCTTCACTTAAAAATATAAAAAATATACAAATCGGAAGAAAATATATTAAATACTTTAAGGAAAATTTTGGTAAAATACGTTCAGATTTTCTACAATTTTATGATAAAACGATGTATTTCGAAAACCTATCGAAAAACAATTTATTTTAGAAAATCTGTTGATAAGTAGATGTTTTTGCCCACCACCATAAAACTATCGATAAACCGATTTTTAGTTTAGAAAACTATCGATAAATAAATTTTAATGCCCATTACGATATGAACGAATTTATCTAAAAGTTATTAAAAAAAGTATTTTTTTTTAACAACATTTTTTAGAAAATCTATCGATAAAATCGGTAAATCGATGATCCCAAAACTTATCGGTAAAAGGATTTTTTGACAAAAAGTCTTAGGAATCTATCGACAAATATATTTAAACACCTACCACGATGTGAACGTATTTTTCTAAAAGTTATTTAAAAAAAAATTATTTTTTTAACAAAATTTTTTAGAAAATCTCTCGATAAATCGATGTTTATGCCCATCACCTTATTTAAAGCGATGTATTTCGAAAACCTATCAAAAAACAATTTATTTTAGAAAATCTATTGATGAATAGATGTTTTTGCTCACCACCATAAAACTATCGATAAATCGATTTTTAGTTTAGAAAACTATCAATAAATAAATGTTTATGCCTATTACGATGTGAACGAATTTTCTAAAAGTTATAAAAAACAACTATTTTTTTAACAAAATTGTTTAGAAAATCTTTCGATAAATCGATGATTCCAAAAATTATCGGTAAAAGGATTTTTTGATAAAAAGTTTTAGGAACCTAAGTTATTAAAAAAAAATTTTTTTAACAAAATTTTTTGTGAAAATCTGTCTATAAATCGATGTTTATGCCCACCACCTTAGAATATATGTAAAATTATTAAGTTATTCCTTTTGCAACATCGACAAATCGATTTATATTTTAGAAAACTATCGATCCATATTTTTTGTGCCTGACACGATTTTAAACTATCAATTTTGAAATCTTATTAACGATTTCGATGTTTCTGAAACACTGCAAAATATTAAAAACAGATATCGACATATTTCTGCTTTAGCCGATAAATCGATTTTTAAACAATTTAAGCCATGTTGAAGTCCATATATTGAATAAGCTATCGATGAATGGATTTATATTATAAAAAATTTATCTTTAAATCGATTTATCGGAAAAAATCGATAAATAATTCTTTTTTAAAAAACCAGTAATTTTTTTGGAAAATCTATTAATCCAGTCCACTTTTTTGCTTTCCACTATAGAAAAAGGGGTACAATAATTTTTTTATTTATCGGTTAATCGATTTACATTCAATGAAAGCTATCGATAAATCGATTTATATACCCATTAAGCTTTCACAACTGCGATTACAAAATGCTACGAATGTCTTCGACATAATTCCGACAAAATATCGATAAATCAAATTTTCAAACAAGATACCGATAAATAAATTTTTTACCTACCACCATAGCAACATGCCGAAATATCAATTTTCTAAAATCTATGAATCGATTTTCAAAGACTCTATGTTTGTGCACAATTATTTTGTCATTCCTTTTATAACATATTGCAATCCATGTTTAGAACAACTTCGATGTTTATACCTACATCAGTTTTCATTATATCGATTTCGACATATTACATACGAATACGGAATGTTACATACGTTTTCGAAATGTTTAAAAAAACCTGTCGATTACATGATTTTTTAGATAACTTATCGATAAATATAACTTTTAGAAAATTTATCAATAAATCGATTTTTTAGAAAATTTATCGATAAATCGATTTTTTAGAAAAGGTATCGATAAAATGATTTTTATTGAAAACTTTATCGATAAATTGATTTTTTTAGAAAATTTATCGGCAAATCAATTTTTTCAAATTAATCGATAAATCATTTATACGATTATTTAATGTTATATATAATTTTTTCAGTTTAAAGCAACTGGAAATATCAATTTACAACACGATAAATATCGATTTCCGATTCCTATATGCTTGAATATTATAGTTCTTTTTCCATAAAACACTTCTTTTATGTTATAGTTTTTTTCATATTATCTCCAACAATAATCCCTTTCCATGGCTTAGGTGGCCACTATAGAAGAGAGGTTAGCATGTCCGTCTATGACGCTGATTGCATGGGTTCGAATCTTGGCGATAATATAAAAAAATCAGCAGTGTTATCCCCTTCTAATTTGTGAGGAACTATGCCACTTGAAAATATTTTATGGTAGCCATGTAAAAACTTCTCCCCAAAGAGGTCTCCCACTGCGGCACACCTTTCGGATTCGTCTAAAAAAGAAACCCTTATCATTGAGCTTAAACTTGGATTGGAAGCACTCATTGATATGTGCCCCATTGTCCCTGATCATTAATGGAATGTTCATGGGCATTAATGGAATGTTCATGGGCAAATATGCATTTGCATGTCTTAAATTCACTTTTTTGTAGTTTCACAACATTAAGCAGCAAAAAGGATGTTTTCTATTTTCTAAAAATAAAAATTCACAAAAAGGCAATAACACTATAACAAATAAATTCGGTTAAACAATCTTTGGTCTAAAATGACTTAAGAGATTTCAGCAATTGGCAAGATTTGTAATAATCTTTTCATAAATTTCAATGCCACGTAAATAAATATCGGCAGCTATAAACTCATCATGGTCATGCAACAGAACGGGGGTATTATTCATGGGGGAGAAACCTATAGCAGGTATGCCAACACGGCGGATATAACGACTGTCAGTGCCACCAGTGAAGATTTGAGGTTTGAGTTTAAGGCTCCTAAAAAAGCCAAAAAGAAAATGTTTTACAAAAAGTCCCAAGACGTTGAACCGAAATCGGTCTTACAATGAATCTGTAGCCTCTTTAAAGGCTACCCAATAGGGATTTGTATTATCAGTTGCAGTTGGAGTCACACGGGGTTGTTTTTGATCATAAGTCAAATGTATGTCGCCCCCAGCTTCTTCACACCATTTATGGAGCTGCAATTGGAAAAAAATTTTATAACATTTGTTTTGAAATTCCTTGTTTTTAATACCTGAGCCTCAAATTCACTGTGATCCACATCCAAGGCCAAACGCACATCAAATCCCAGAACCATTGTGGGTGGTACCACATTACTTTGGACACCTCCACGTATTTGGGTCAAATTTATTGTGGTCACATCACCTATGGTCAATTCGGGATTATTTTCCAAACGCCTCACCTGTTGTTCACGCATAGACATCATTTTGTGCAGTATGTAGGTGATCTTTTCGCCTGCAGTATTTTTGTGAAGTAGTGAGCCATGACCTGCATTACCATTGGCATTGAAATACAAACCTGAGGGTGGAAATTGAGAAAAAGAAAAAAGTTTACAAAATATTTAATCTTAAAAAAAAATATATAAAATTCAAATCAATTTTAAAAAATTTTTTCTTTAGAAATGCATTTTTACAAAATTTTCATACAAGTCTAATTAAAAAAAAAATCCATAAAAATTAAAAAAAAAGTTGAAAATCAAATCTAAAGCAGCAGGAAATTAAAATTTACATATTTTATAAAAAATTTTACAAAAACTAAGAAAACTACTAAACGTTTAAAAATTATTTTTTTTCTGGAAATGGTGTAAAATTGTCCAAATTATGTTGCATGAAAAATTTGCGGTAAAATATTTTTAAAAATCAAATCTTTAGAAAATTTATTATAAAATTTGAAGGCATTTGTTATTATTTCTTCATTGACAAAGTTTTTTTTACAAAAATTCTATAAAATTAAATTTCTTCAGCATATGGTGTAATCTTCTGATAATCTAAATCCCTTCATACTTACGCCATACACTACGTTCTGCATAGAAGACAGGAAATTCTTCAGTGGGAGAGGCCAAACCTTCATCCAAAGAGAATCCAATTTTCAGTTCCTTGAAATCGGCAGTTTCTACAAAAGGTCTCATACCTCTGCCACCACCCATTTCTTCATCTAAGACAAAAGAAGAAGTATGTCAAATTCCTCTTCCACTAAAACAAACATCTAGATCTCATCTATACTCACCTGCCACAAACGTCACATGTATGGTTCTACGAAATTGAACACCCTTCTTCTTGAGAGCCCTCAAGGCACCCAAATACTGCATTCCCACACATTTCATATCTTGTGCTCCACGTGCATATATTTTTCCCTCCTCATCCATTTCCGCACCGAATGGCTTATGTTTCCAATTCTCTGCAAACACAGGTACCACATCCATATGGGAGTTGAGAAGAATACAAGGCAAACTGGGATCAGTGCCAGTCAATGTCATTACCACTATGGGATTATCTTCGTTAACGGGATAGAAAAGGCGCACTGGCATATCCAAAGCTGCGGCTTGCTTTTTCAAAAAGGCAACACATGGCTCTGCAAGGGAAAAGATAAATATATTTTAAAAAAAGGGTTAGATATCAAAACAGCGGGATACTGGGTTCGAATGCGGACAATATAAGAAAATTTTGCTGAAGGAAATGAAGAAAATATTTTCCAAAAAAAGTTCCATAAAAAAATTTATAAAATATAAAATTTGATAAAATTTTTGTAAAAATTAAAATTTGTGAAAATAAACCAAATTTGAAGAAAATTTGAAAATAGTAATAATTTAAGAAAAATTAAAAAGGGAGTATATATTTTAAATTTGTGTTTGAGAAAATTACTATGAAGAATTAAATTTTAAGAAATTTATTAAATTAATATAACTTGAGAAAATTAAAAAAAAATATATAAAAATGTAAAGTGGAGTAAATTTTATTAAAAGTTAAAAATAGACAAAATTAAAGAAAATTTTTATAAAAAAAATTTATAAAAATTTTATAAAAAATTGTTTAAAAAAAAATTTTGAAATATTAATAAAAAACAAATTTAAAATTAAAGGAAAATTAAAAAAAATGGATAAAAAATTAAAAAAAAAATTTTAACATTTTATTGAAACAAAATATTCAAAAAATTTCATAAAAACTCTGAAATCGTTTAAAAACCATTTTGAAAAATTTTTGCAGAGAAAAGTAAGCGCCTCAACTCCAAAACCCCCTAAAATAGGTTCATTGGACGAGCATGACAATATAGGACTCAAATGAAAGGTATTCGGGAGTAGATTACGAATATGGTCAGAAAGAAGAAATATACTTTATTATTTTTTGATATCGGTAGGGGGCGGACCCTCCTCGTAACCCCAAACATACCACCCAAAATCACAAGTGGACCGAAAAAGACAATATGGATATCAAATGAATGGTATTGGAGAGTAGAATACGAATATGGTAATAACAAGTAAGAGGGTGCTAAGTTCGGCCGGGCCGAATCTTATATACCCTCCAATATGGATAGCATTTGTCGAGTTCTATGCGCGGTATCTCTTTTTAGGCAAACAAAGAATATTGAATAAGAACTCTTATGCCAATGGAGCTATATCCAGTTATAGTCCGATACGGACCATAAATGAATGCAGAACATTGTAGAATTCGTTGTGTAATATTTCAGTTCATTCGGATATGAATTGCGCCTTAAGAAGCAAACTCGGGAGATAGGTTAATATGGGAGCTGTATCAAGCTATTGATCGATTCATACCATATTAAACACGTGTGTTGAAAGTTATGAGAGAAGCCGTTGTACAAACTTTCTGCCAAATCGGATAAGAATTGCGCCCTCTAGAGGCTCAAGAAGTCAAGACCCAAGATCGGTTTATATGACAGCTATATCAGGTTATGAACCGATACTTGGTAGATTTGTTGGATATCATAAAAAAACACTTCGTGCAAAATTTCATTCCAATCGGATAAGAATTGCGCCCTCTAGAGGCTCAAGAAGTCAAGACCCAAGACTGGTTTATATGGCAGCTATATCAGATTATAGACCGATTTGAACCAAATATGGCACAGTTGTTGGATATCATAACAAAACACGTCGTGCAACATTTCATTTCAATCGGATAAGAATTGAGCCCTCTAGAGGCTCAAAAAGTCAAGACCCAAAATCGGTTTATATGGCAGCTATATCAAAACATGGACCGATATAGCCCATTTACAATCCCAACCGACCTACACTAATAAGAAGTATTTATGCAACATTTCAAGCGGTTAGCTTTACTTCTTCGAAAGTTAGCGTGCTTTCGACAGACAGACGGACGGACGGACAGACGGACGGACGGACAGACGGACGGACGGACAGACAGACGGACGAACATATGGACGGACAGACGGACGGACGGACATGGCTAGATCGACATAAAATGTCACGACGATCAAGAATATATTGGGTTGCCCAAAAAGTAATTGCGGATTTTTCATATAGTTGGCGTTGAAAAATTTTTTCACAGCTTGTGACTCTGTAATTGCATTCTTTCTTCTGTCAGTTATCAGCTGTTACTTTAGCTTAGCTTTAGAAAAAAAGTGTTAAAAAAAGTATATTTGATTAAAGTTCATTCTAAGTTTTATTAAAAATGCATTTACTTTCTTTTAAAAAATCCGCAATTACTTTTTGGGCAACCTAATATATACTTTATGGGGTGTCAGACGAATATTTCGAGTAGTCTGTCTGTTTACGCTTTTTTATTGGTCTTAAAATCGAATAGTTACAAACAGAATGACGAAATTAGTATACCCTCATCCTATGGTGGAGGGCATAAAAATCTAAAAATTAAACATTTGAGAAAACTTTTATGAAAATTAAAATTGAGCATAATTTAAAAAAAAAAAAATTAAGATAAATAAAATTTTTACAAAAATAAAAATTTAAGCACAAATTTTGTAAAATAAACTTGTGAATAATTTGTTAAAAATAAAATATTATTTATTTAAGAAAATTTTAAAAAATAAATTCTATAGAAAAAAAATGTTGATAAAATTTTCAAAACAAATAAAATTTCGAAAAAAAAAAATTTTATAACTAAAATTTTTTGAAAAGGTTTCGAAAGAAATAAAATTGTCAGTAATTTTTTTGTTTAACTGAAATTTGCAAAAATTTTTCTATGAACGCCTTGTTAAAAAAAAAATCTAAAAAATCGAAATGTTGACAATGGAAAATTTCTGACAATTCTTTGCTGGTTTTTTTCTCCACCCCACATTTGAGTACACACACACCTCGTTTATTGTTTAATTAACGGTTAAATTATTTAATTAACCTCAATATTAGGTTTTTCATAGACACTTCTGCCATTCATCCAAACTCCCGTTCCCCTCCAAAACATATAAGACTTACTATAATCCGGATTGGGGTGAACAGTAGGTATTCGAAGATATTCACGAAAATATTGAATTTCCTCATTGTCTTCCCAATTGGCAGGCATGTTGATAGATATTTACTTGGATTTTGATTATTTCGTATTTTAATTGAAAGTAATTTGATAGCACATAAACAGGTTTTTTTCCAATATTGTAATTTTTTTTTTCAAATATATTATGTGTTATAAATAAGCTCAAATTACTATTTTTCAAAGAAAAAAGAAAAACAAAACTATCCGTTAATGTTGTGTCTGTTACAAGTGTTGGCAAAGCACTGATCTTGTCTGTCTCACGCTCATAGGGGTATAGTCTCACTCAATTTGTTTGACCTGCGGCAGGAAAATGATAACTGCCTACTTGGCTTCACACAAGAGCCACATAAACCCAAACACAAAGTTTTCGGCTGCAGATTAGTTAGACCGTCCATCTGTCCCTCGCTATGACCCAAACATTTTAAACGTATGAGCGTTAATCACAATTGTTATGTCCAATTTGTTTGTTTATCTGTGCTGACTAAACAATTGTCCGTGCCTTAGTCCGTCCGCTGCATTAATGTTTGCATAGATCATTGCGGGTGGTCAGGTAGACGTAAGGCGACCTCCTTGTCCTAATGATATGACGGATTGTGTTTATCTGTTTGCCCTGCTTTATATGTACAAATTTATAACCCCAGCGGTTTTGTTTGTTTTGGTTTTTCAGATACAATGATAGTAGAACGCTAATTTGCTGTTTGTGCGATATCTTTAAAACCATAAGGCGAGAATAATGTTATCACCATGTCAACTTGAAAACATTTTTACATTACAATAAGAATCATGTATGGCTATCGGAATTTTTTGCGGTGCATATGTTTTCTGTTTGACCGTAGTGTTGCTGACAGCATGGAGTGTTTTATCAAGCATTGAAAAAAATTAAAAAAAAAAATTAAAAAAAATTAAAAAAAAATTTAAAAAAATTAAAAAAAAATTAAAAGACAAAATAAAAAAAAATTAAAAAAAAAATTTTTTAAATTAAAAAAAAATTTTAAAAATTAAAAAAAAATAAAAAAAAATTAAAAAAAAATTTTAAAAATTAAAAAAAAATTAAAAAAAAATTAAAAAAAAATTTAAAAAATTAAAAAAAAAATTTAAATAATTAAAAAAAAAAAATTACAAATTAAAAAAAAAAATATTAAAAAAAATTAAAAAAAAAACTAAAAAAAAAATTTAAAAAAAGGTCAAAAAAAAATTAAAAAAAAATTAAGTATAATTAAATCAAATTTTGTTAACATTTTGTAATATCTGTACAAAATTTTTTCAAAATTTTTGCCTGTGCTAAATTTTGTCAACATTTTGTTTTGACGTAAGAACAAATTTTGTGTAACAGTGTAAGAATGTTAATAGTAAAACTATTTTTCCCACGGCCATACCAACATTCCAGACTATAATTACATGTCTAATTCAACCCAAAACCGATATGCCATGACAAAAGTTCTTAATCAAAGTATTCCAATGTCCTAACAATTTATTTTTACTTTTAATTTAAATAATAAACAGTGGTTCTTGAGAAACTTTGTCTGCGGTTTCCCAGTAAAAATTAAAATGTTGATGGCATTGTAAAAAAATTATCTACTTCAGAAAAGTTAAGCAGTAGCAGTGATTAGATTAAATGTGAAATTTTTCGTGATAAAAAAGAAATATCTTTTTTATATCCACCAACATAGCACGGGGGTACACTAATCTAGTCATTCCGTTTATAACAGCTCAAAATATTGATCTGAGACCCAACAAAGAATATATATTCTTGATCGTCTTTACATTCTAAGTCGACTAAGCCATGTTCGTCCCCCTGATTGTCTGTCGAAAGCACTCTTTCTTTCGAAGTAGTAAGATAGGCGCTTGAAATTTTGCACAAATACTTCCAATTAGTGTTGGTTAGTAGGAATTGTAAATTGGCCATATCGGTCTATGTTTTGTAATAGCTGCCATATAAACCGATCTCGCATCTTGACTTCTTCAGCTTCTAGAAGGCGCCATTCTTACCCGACTTTGCTAAAATTTTATATGAGGTGTTTTGTTTTGACTTCCAATTGTTTGATCGAAATCGGTACATTACCTGTTTGATACAAATCGGTTCATTACCTGATATAGCTGTCATATAAACCCATCCCCCTATTACATTTCCTGAGCCTCTAGAGGGTGCAATACTTATCCGATTTTGCTGAAATTTTTTAGAACGACTTCCCCATGACCTTCAATATACGTATCAAATATAATCTGAATCGATCCATAACCTGATACAGCTTCCATATAAACCTATGCCCCGATTTTTCTACTTGAGCCCCTATAGGGCTATTATCCGTTTTGGCTGAAATGTTGCACAATGCCTTCTAATATGGTCTCTAACATCAAAGCCAAGAATGGTCCGAATCGGTCCATAAACTAATATAGCTTCAATAGCTAAGTAATTCTTATGCGTTATCCTTTGTTTAGGCGCCAGGTTGCATGCTCACAATGCCAGTGCGGGGCTAGTCGATTCGTTTTTCACAAGAGGCCTTGGTCTGTCACTACTGTGGTACCACAATGGACTTCAAATTGCCTGTAAAGGACTACCACTCTTATCCTAACCTTAACATGCCTATCCTTTGATTGCCTATAAGGAGATCCAGGGTAAAGAACTTGGCAAATGCGATCCATGGTGGGGGGTATATAAGGTTCAGCCCGGCCGAACTTAGCACATTTTTATTTGTTTTTACTTTTTTTTTGCAGAGTCCATTGTGGTGGGTTCCCATGATTTGACTCTGTCGAACTAAGCACGTTTTCACTTGTTTGTTTTTTTCCTCCTCGCGTTAACCACTTACCTATGTTTGGCAATAATTTATAAAGTTTGTCTGTCTGTTCTCTTGTCTGCCCTTCTGTCTGTCTATCGTTCTGCCTGTCAGGATGTCTGTCCTTCGGTCTGTCTGGCCTTCTCTTTGTCTATCTGTTTATATCTGCTGTCTGTGCTTCTGTTTGTCGGGATTTCTGTCCTTCCGTTTGTCTGTCCGTCTGTTTCCCTGACTGTATTTCTTCGCGGCGGGACCGGCTCAATCATAGTCTCACTCCACCTTCTCAGATACTATCAACACTTTGGTAGCTTTGTGTTGTTTATAACGCCTTTCGGGCTTTCTCTTCGCTTTTCAATCTTTTGTTAACTATTCTTGTATGCGAGTTCCAATTCTCCTTCAATTCTAGCGTGACAGTTACTATACAGTCTGCCATGAACCGCATATCTAGGACATGTGATAACAATATGTCCTGCGTTCTCATCCATTGTAGAACAATTTGGGCACCGTGAAGAGGTGTGATGGCCAAAGCGATGCAGGTAGCTTCTGTAGCAGCCTTGACCTGTCAAAAGTTGGGCCAGCTTGAAGTTTAGCTCCCCATGCTTTAACCATGCGTTAACCATTTATTTATGTTTGTCAATATTTTATACGACCAACTGCCATTTGGGGAATTTTCCCATCACCTCTGCAGGTTTCCCATCGTTGTAAATCTCTCAGACCTGCGAATGGACTTCTTGACGTACTCCTGTCTTCGAGTAGTCTCCTGTATATATTGGAGTGTTCCCTAGCAAGCATATCTAAGGGGATCATCCCTGCTACCACGTGTGCTGCGTCGCTTGATATGGTTCTGTATACACTGCATAATCGAAGACAGTTTCTTCTGGCTGTGGGTGTCTTGTCGGTCCTTTTATCTGTCTCTATATCTGTCTTTCTGGCTGTGTATCCTTCTGTCTGTCCTTCCTTCTGCCTGTCGGTTTGTCGTTTATTTGGCTCTTTGTTTTTTTGTCTGCCTATCAGTCTGTCTGTCCTTTTGTCTGCCTCTCTGTCGGGATTTCAAGATATCTGTCCTTTTGGTTGTCTTCTGTCCTTCTCTTTGTCTATCTGTCTGCTTATCTCAATCTGACTGACTGTTTGTCAGTTTTTTTTGTGTCTGTCCTTCTGTTTGAACATATTTCTCACCGTCTGTCTATCCATTTTTCTGCCATTTGTCTGTCTGGCTGCCCGTAGGCCTGTCAGTCCTTCTGCCTGACTTGTTTGTGCGTTTGTCTCTCTGTCTGACTGTCAGTCTCTCTGTCCGTTTGTCTTTCTGTCTCCCTTTTCGTCTCGCTTTTCATCTTCTCTCTGTCTTTCTGCCTGTCTGTCTTACCGTCTGACTGTCTGTCCTTCTAATGTATGCGCCACGGTGGCCTCCTTTGTTTAAAACACACCCCCTATTTTCCCATTTTACTTTTGTTTTTTTCCATTCACTCATAGCTTTTTTGCACTGACTGTGTGTCCTTCTATCTGTCTGGTTATTTGTTTGGCTGTCTGTCCTTCTTGTTGCCTTTCGGTTTGTCTGTCTATCCGTTTATTTGTCTCTTTGTATCATTGTTTGTCGGTTTGTTTTTTCTTTCTGCCTATCAGTCTGTCTAAATTCTTATCCATTATCCTTCGTTTGCCTATAAAGAGATCCAGGCCAAAGAACTTGAGAAAAGCGATCGATGGTGGAGGGTATATACGATTCGGCCCAAAGGAACTTAGTACGCTTTTACTTATTTGTACTTTTTTTGCAGAGTTCATCGTGGTGGTTTCTTAGCTTGTTTTTATACCCTGCACCACTCGTCTGCCCAACAGTTTTTCGGTCTGTCTGTCCTTCTGTGTGTATGTACCTCTGTCTGTCTGTCCTTCCATCTGTCTCTATATCGATCTGTCTGTCGGTTTGTCAATCTGTCAGTCCATCTGTTCTTCTGTCGGTCTTTCCTTCTATCTGTCTGTCTTCAGTCTGTCTGTCCTTGTTGTCTGTCCGCTTGTCAGTCTGTCTGTTGGTTTGTCTGTCTTTGTCTCTTTGTTGTATGTTTGTCTGGAGGCCAGACATTATCTGCACTTTGGAAACACATTTCGGACGATCTCTTCCTCATTCAGTCTTTCGTGAACTATCGTTATATACGCGTCTATCGCGTTCCAATCCTCCTCAGATTTTGCATGACGGTTACTACAGGATGATTTTTTAGCTATTGTCTTTTAGGCACCACTGGTTTAAACAACGCACGCAGGTTTCGTGTTTTGTTTCACTGTCAAACATCATCAGTTTGGTCTATAATTTAACTATGAATCGTTTTATCGAACAACGCTTGCAAATTATTAAATTTAATTATCAAAATGCGTGCTCTGTTAAGAAAGTTCATAGCGCGCTTCTTCCGTTTTACGACGAAGCTCATTTTTGGCTTAATGAGTAGAATTGTCGATTTTGGAGTGAAGATCAGCCAGAATCATTGCAAGAGCTACCAATGCATCCAGAAAAAGTCACAGTTTGGTGCAATTTATGGGTTGGTGGAATCATTGGACCGTACTTCTTCAAAGATGATGGGAATTGTAACGTAACTGTGAATAGTGAACACTATCGTGAGATGATATCCAACTTTTTTTGTTCAAAATGCAAGAGCTTGACTTGCATGATATGTGGTTTCAACAAGACGGTGCCACATGCCACACAGCATACGTAACAATGGACTTATTGAGAGGCGAGTTCGGTAAACATTTTATTTCATGGTCAGGACCGGTCAAATGGCCACCTAGATCGTGCGATTTAACGCCTTTAGACAATTTTTCGTGGGGCTATGTTAAAACTTAAAATTGAAGCGGACTTGTCTGTATAGACGCGTTGGAAGACAACATTGAATCATTTATTCGTGAGATACCGACCGAAATGTTGGAAATTGGACTAAGCGGATGAACTATTTGAGGCGCAGCCAAGGTCAATATGTGAAATAATCTTCAAACATTAAATTAGATGGACCGTACTATCGATTCAACTAAAGATATCATAAATTTATTGTGTTTTTTTTTTTGAAAAACTTTCCTATAGCTCTTAAAAAATCGCCCTGTATATTGTCTCCAATTACCTGTTTATTAATGAAAGACTCAGTAGGTCTATCCGTCCTTCTGTCTGCTTGTCTGTGGGTCTATCTGTCTGTCTTTCTCTATCTCTCTCTTTCCGTCTCTCTTTCTCTCTCTCTATTTCCGTCTGTCTTTTCGTCTTTGTCTCTGTCTTTCTGTCTCTCTATCCCTCTCTTTCTCTCTATCCCTCTATCCCTCTCTTTCTCTCTATCCCTCTCTTTCTCTCTATCCCTCTCTTTCTCTCTATCCCTCTCTTTCTCTCTATCCCTCTCTTTCTCTCTATCCCTCTCTTTCTCTCTATCCCTCTCTTTCTCTTTATCCCTCTCTTTCTCTCTATCCCTCTCTTTCTCTCTATCCCTCTCTTTCTCTCTGTCCCTCTCTCTTTCTCTCTCTCCTTTTCTCTCTCTTTATCTCTCTCCTTCTATCTCTCCTTCTCTCTCTTTCTCTCTCACTCTTTCACTCTCTCTCTCTTTCTGTCTGTCTTGCTATCTGTCTTTCTAGATGTCTGTCTTTCTGTCTGTCCTTCTAGCTGTCGTCTGTCCATCCTTCTTCAAGTTCAATTTGATTCCACGGTGGAATCCTTTCTTTAAAACACCCTCTCTATTTTCCGATTCTACCTTTCTATTTTCTCATATTTTAAATATTAATAATTTATTTCAATTAGTCTTAGCAGACTTCTTTATCTACCCTCATATACACTATTTTCCGATTCTACCTTTCTATTTTTTCATATTTTAAATATTAATAATTTATTTCAATTAGTCTTGTCAGACTTCTTTATCTACCCTCATATACACTAAAGCTTTTGCTGTGAATTTTTAATGAGCTCCTAAAAGTATGCCAAGTTTAACAGTGAAAGTGGATTTAATGAGATTTTTACCTCATCATTTCAATTTGAAATGCATCACCATTGGTTGGGGTATATTTCTACATTTTGTGTGTAACCCGATTAAATATCAGTCTAACCCTTCTATGTGTATACGAGTAAGTATAAATATTGTTGATTCTATTGGGATACATATCTGGTATAACCATGACTGTCCGCCCTTCTTATTTTTTTTTTTAAATAACGCCCAAATTAATAAAGATATTGTATTTCTTTGAAATTTTTCACTAATGCTTCTCATTGGTCTAGATCGCGGCACGGGATAGTTGTGAGCACCGCACGGGCTGGAACATTGAGGTCCAATCTGTTCGATGTTCATTGCTGTCACGAGAAGCTTTGCTACGAACTACCGGACGCGTCCACAGTTTGCGGATAGTGGAATGTTTCATACGGAGTAGCTGCAACAGCAGTTGCGGACAATCAGTGTCGAGCAGATGGCCTCGGTGAGAGGCCGGACGTTACCGGCTCTTACATAAATACTGAGTGCCTATGATGATCGATATGACAAGGCGGGTTATTGGCGCCTTTAAGTGGCCCATCTACAGGAGCTTGACGAGGATCGCTACCTACATATGAAAATGTGGCTCTACAACAACAACAAAATTGGTCCAGATTCTTGTGGATTGAAAATTCGAAATTGACGAATTTCCTCAAAATAAATCACATATTAACTTTGTTAATTTTTTTTACATTTTATTCCATGGTCATGGGTAACCAAGACTCTATTAGCCCGGCCCGGCCAAACCCCAGAAATTATCTCATTGTCGTATAATAATAATCAAAATTTGCCCACTAGCATATTTAATTTAGAATAAGCGATTTGAGCTGCGGTTAGGCTGCACAGATTTAGTCATTTGGCTTTAATAATTGAGTAATTGTGGTAACAATCGTTTCATATTTTTAATACTTAGAAGATTAGATATACAAATTGAAATTAGAATTTTATTTAAATAAACGCTTACAATGTGGCCTTCAAAAAATAAAGTGATTATATTGGGTTGCCCAAAAAGTAATTGCGGATTTTTTAAAAGAAAGTAAATACATTTTTAATAAAACTTAGAATGAACTTTAATCAAATATACTTTTATACACTTTTTTTCTAAAGCAAGCTAAAAGTAACAGCTGATTACTGACAGAAGAAAGAATGCAATTACAGAGTCACAAACTGTGAAAAATTTTGTCAACGCCGACTATATCAAAAATCCGCAATTACTTTTTGGGCAACCCAATAATATAAATTAGAAGGACAAATTTGTATATTAGAGTGTCCCAAAAACAAAATGTTATGGCGATCGAGTAAAGTTAATTCGTGCCAACACGACTTCCAAAGTTGGATTAAGTACTTTCTAAAAGATCCTGTAAAGGATTAAAGGACCTAGCATGAAATTGTTCACCATTTATATGGCATTTATGGCTGTGGACATACATTCACATTGCATGAGACAGCCGAATGTATACAAATAATTCTCATTTTAATTTGTTGTGTAATCTTGTAAAGTGTGTACTTTTGTAAAGTGCTTTTAGTAGATCCTTGATGTGCGATGCAGGACATTTAGTTATTTTGCTAACTTAGGTGATAATGTTAGTCCGTTACAGCCCTTTCTTAACTTTTTTTGTATAATTTTTTTTTTTTTTGGTTTAACCAAAAATTCTATTTAAGTTGCAATCGAGGCACCCACACATCAATTAATTCTAGCCCTACTTATCAAAAACATCCCCAGGGTATATGCGCAATTGCCTCATGTTTTACAATCAATCATTTGCTGGCATCAAACTCTAATGCTTTATGATGATATAAAACAATTGGAAATGTTAAAACATAAGTGATTGTTTTCATTATCATTTGCACATTTCAAAGATAGTAAATTTTTTGTGGGGATATTAATAAGTGATGAAATAAAATGAATTTCGATACAGTGGGTCATGTACTAAGAAAAGTTGACTTAAAAAAAAATAAATAAAGGAGAGTTGAGTTCGGCCAAGCCGAATCTTGGAAACCCACCACCATGGATTCTGTTAAAATTTTATACAAAATAAGTTTAGTTGAAGGGCATTATTTTATGGTTTTTTGAATCGTACTTGACACAGTTGTTCGAAGTCATAACAGAACAAATGTGCAACATTTCAGCAAAATCGGACGAAAATTGCGACTTTCAGGGGCTAAAGATGTCAAATCAGGAGATCGGTTTATATGGCAGCTAAATAAGGTTATAGACCGATTTGGACCTTATTTGGCACAGTTGTTGAAAGTAGTAATAGAACACCGCATGGAAAATTTCAGCCAAATCGGACAAAAATTGCGGCTTGCAAGGACTCAAGAAGTCAAATCGGGAGATCGGTTTTTATGGGAGATATATCAGGTTATAGACCGATTTGGACCGTACTTGGCACAGTTGTTAGAAGTAGTAACAAAACCCTACATGCTAAATTTCAGCCAAATCGAATAAAAATTGTGGCTTCCAGGGGCTCAAAAAGTCTAATCGGTTATATAGGAAAGATCGGTTTATATGGGAGCTATATCAGGTTATAGACCAATTTAGACCGTACTTGGCTCAGTTGTTGAAAGTTATAAAAGAACACCGCATGGAAAATTTCAGCCAAATCTGACAAAAATTGCGGCTTGCAAGAACTCAAGAAGTCAAATCGGGAGATCGGGTTTTATGGGAGCTATATCAGGTTATATACCGATTTGGACCGTACTTCGCACAGTTGTTGGAAGTAGTAATAGAACACTGCGTGCGAAATTTCAACTAAATCGGACAAAAATTGTGGATTCCATGGGCTGAAGAAGTCAAATCGGGAGATCGGTTTATATGGGAGCTATATCCAAATCTGAACCAATATGGGCCGTTTGCAATCCCCAACGACCTACATCAATAAGAAGTATCTGTGCAAAATTTCAAGCGGCTAACTTCACGCTTTTGACCGACGGACGGTCGGACATGGCTAGTTCGAATCAGAATTTCGAGACGATCGCGAATATATATACTTTATGGGGTCCCAGATCAATATTTCAAGGTGTTACAAACGAAATGACTAGAATAGTACACCGCCATCCTATGGTGGTGGGTATAAAAATGATTCAAACAAGTAAAAAGAAAGTTAAGTTCGGCCAGGCCAAACTTTGGATACCCACCACCTCGGCTAGATATGTAAACCACCTTTCCGAAATATGGTCCGATTTGGACCACCCTTCCGAATTTTGGTCCGGCACGGAGATTGAGTGGTCTAATAGGTACAAGTCATTGTTCAATATAGTAGAACAAAATATTGATATTTTTGGTAGCTCAATCGAAATGTAGGCCGTTCTGAACCATATACGACACGGATCTCGAAAAGCTTAACATATGTCACTGTGTCAAATTTCAGCGAAATCGGATTATAAAAGCGCCTTTTATGAGGCCAAACTTTAAATCGAGAGATCGGTCTATATGGCAGCTATATCCAAATCTGGACCGATCGGGGCCAAATTGAAGAGGAATGTCGAGTGGCCTAACACAACTCATTGTCCCAAATTTCAGCAAAATAGGACAATTAATGGGTCTTTTATGGGCCCAAAACCTTAAATCGAGAGATCGGTCTATATATCAGCTATATCCAAATCTGGGCCAAATTGAAGAAGGATGTTGACTGGCCGAACACAGCTCACTGTCCCAATTTTCGACAAAATCGGACAATAAATGCGGCTTTTATGGCCCAAGACCTTAAATCGAGAGATCGGTCAATATGGCAGCTATATCTAAATCTGGACCGATCTGGGCCAAATTGCAGAATTAAGTCGAGGGGCCTAACACAACTCACTGTCCGCGACATCAGACAATAAATGCGCCTGTTATGGCCCAAGACCTAAAATCGAGAGATTGGTCTATATGGCAGCTATATCCAAATCTGGACCGATCGGGGCCAAATTGAAGAGGAATGTCGAGTGGCCTAACACAAAACACTGCCTCAAATTTCAGCAAAATTTGATAATAAATGTGGCTTTATGGGTCTAAGATCTTAAATCGACGGATCGGTCTGTATGGGGGCTATATCAAGATATAGTCCGATATAGCCCATTTTCGGACTTATCCTGTCTATGGACAAAATAAAGAAACTTTGCAAAGTTTCAGCTCAATATCTCTATTTTTAAAGACTGTAGCGTGATTTCAACAGATAGAAGGACGGACATGGCTAGATTGTCTTAGATTTTTACGACGATCAAGAATATGAGTTATTCGATGTGTTACGGAATGAAAAAATGAATATACCCCCATCCTTGGGTGGTGGGTATAAAAATTGGTAACCACCAAAAATTCTATAAGAAATGCAAACAAATCGAAATATCAGTCCATATGGTGGCTGTATCTATTTATGAATCTATACTAAACTTTGGTTGGGCAGGTTAGAAAGACAGACGGAAAGAAGGCCATAGCTAGTCATAGAATGTCTTGACCATTACAATAGGGTATTTGGTAACTATTGGGTTGCCCAAAAAGTAATTGCGGATTTTTTAAAAGAAAGTAAATGCATTTTTAATAAAGCTTAGAATGAACTTTAATCAAATATACTTTTTTTACACTTTTTTCTAAAGCAAGCTAAAAGTTACAGCTGATAACGGACAGAAGAAAGAATGCAATTACAGAGTCACAAGCTGTGAAAAAATTGTTCAACGCCGACTATATGAAAAATCCGCAATTACTTTTTGGGCAACCCAATATTTCGTCTTGTGGTAAATGAAGTTACGATATCAGTATAACTCCGTCCTATGGTGATAGATAAAACCAAATTTTGCCAAATTTTTTTCTTACCTATGTTTCAATCATCATCGTTTATTACCTACCCACTGTACATTATTCGTATTTGAATTCAACGCAAGTGGCTATGCACCCATAATAAAAAAAAACTCCCTAACATCACTGAGTATTTTGGTATTAGAAATTAAGGCCAATAACCACACAAATTATTGCAGAAAAAAGTCAATGGAAATTAATATTTATTCTCAGATTAGAAATAGCGATAGTCGTTTTATTGGTGTAGCCTACATAAATAATAAAAATGATGGTAATTAACGCCAAGATTCATTGATATCCCCAATGTGCTTTTGTTCAGCCATTTAGGCCATATTTATGTTTAACCACTAACATAATAAACGTGTATGGATTTTCTATTGCACTCAAAGGGATTAAATTTTATTATCTAATCATGGATGAGATTTCATGTAGCATTGCTAGATTTCAATGATGATGATTTACTACCTCACACATGCCAGCTGCTACGTCAGCAAAGTGTGAAACTGGAAATTCAATCCATAAAATAAGGGAATGGCAGGTAATGAGTGAAATCGCAGTGGCAGGTAAAAGGGTGGAATGGAAAAATAATAATCTTTAATAGGGAAATATTTGAAAAAATTAATTTAAAAAGAAAATATTGTCAGAACCTTATTTTCAAGGAAATTTGTCAAAATTATATTTGACAAAGAAAATTGTTTTTATTTTTTTTCATAAAAAAGCATATCAAATCTATAAAAAATGGATCCATACTGCCACGGTCGGTCAATATGTCCGATTTGAGGGTTTTTTTTTGGGGTTGGTGACCCACGAAACACTTAGTCCCACAATTGGATAACTGATTCGTTTTCTACTCTCAAATATCTTTAATTTGATACCCATATTCCAGTGTCTATATATCCTTTTGCTGGTTTTTGGGAGTGATATTGAGCTGAAACTTTGCACAGATTCTCTTTTTGTCCATAGGCAGGTTAAGTTCGAAGATGGGCTATATTAGACTATATGTTGATATAGCCCACATATAGGCCGATTTAAGATCTTAGGCCCATAAAAGGCGTCTTTGTTGTCCAATTTCATTCAAAATTCGGGACAGAGAGCTGTGTTAGGCCCTACGTCATCCTTATTCAGTTTGTACCAGATTGGTCCAGATTTGGATATAGCTGCCATATATACTTCGATCACTCAATTTAAAGTCTTGGGTCCATAAAAGGCACTTTTATTATCCGATTTTGCTAAAATCTTGGATAGTGAGTGGTGTTAGGCCACTTGACATCCTTCTTTAATTTGGCCCAAATAGGTCCAGATTTGGATATAGCTGCCATATAGAACGATCTGTCGATTTAAGATCTTAGGCCCATAAACGCCACATTAATTGTCCGATTGTGCTGAAACTTGGAACAGTGAGTTGTGTTAGGACCTTCGACATCCTTCTTCAATTTGGCCCAGATCGGATCAAATTTGGATATAGCTGCCATATAGACCGATCTCACGATTTAAGGTTATGGGCCTATAAAAGGCTCATTCATTGTCCAATTTTGCTGAAATTTGGGACAGTGAGTTGTGTTGGACCCTTCGACAGCCTTCTTCAATTTAGTCCAGATCGGTTCAGATTTTTATATAGCTGCCATATAGACCGATCTCTCGATTTAAGGTCTTTGGCCCATAAAAGGCGCATTTATTGTCCGATTTCGCCGCAATTTGGGTCAGTAAATTGTATAAGGCCTTTCGACATTCTACTTCAATTTGGCCTAGATCGATCCTTTCTTCTAAGAAAAAGGAGTTTTAGTACCCTTTTGTCTAAGAAGTCTTTCTTCAAAAAAATTATAGCTTTAGGACCCTTTCTTTTATGAAAGGATATATTTAGTACCCTTTCTTGTAAAAAAGGGCAGCTTTAGTACCCTTTTTCCTAAAAAAGGGTAGCTGTAGTACCCTTTCATCTAAGAAAGGGTAGCTTTAGTACCCTTTCTCCTAAGAAAGGGTAGCTTTAATACCCTTTCTTCCAAGAAATGTTGTCTTTAAACCGCTTCAGATCTGTGAACTACATGGAAGAAATCTTCCGGTATCTCCGTATTTAATTTCTCCGGTACGACTGCAATTCAAATCCTCTTGCCACTTCAGACTGGAACTCCTATTTTGAAAACGTGCGCAATTCCCATCCGATTTGACTGAAATTTTGCTCAGGGTGTTTTGGTATCACTTCCAACAACTGTGCCAAGTATGGTTTAAATCGGTTGATAACCTGATATAGCTGCCCTATAAACCGATCTCCCGATTAGACTTCGTGAGCTTCTAGAGGGCGCAATTCTAATCCGATTTGGCTGAAATTTTGCATATAAAGTTGAGGAATGACTTCCAATAACTGTGCCAAGTATGGTCTAAATCAGTCCATATTCTGCCATAGCTGCCCTATAAACCGATCTCCGGATTAGATTTCGTGAGCTTCTAGAGGGCGCAATTTTTATCCGATTTGGCTGAAATTTTGCACATAATGTTGAATAATGACTTCCAATAACTGTGCCAAGTATGGTCTAAATCAGTCCATATTCTGACATAGCTGCCATATAAACCGATCTCCCGATTAGACTTCTTTAGCCTTTAGAGGGCGCAATTCCTTTCCAATTTGGTTTGCATACATCCTTTTGGTATGACTACCATCACCTGTGCCAAGTATGATCTAAATCGGTTGATAACCTGATATAGCTGCCATATAAACTGATCTCCCAATTTGGCACTCCGAGCCATTTGTCTGAAATTTTGGATGTGGTATTTTTCTATGACTTCTAACAGGCATGACAAATATGGTCCACATCGTTCAATAACTTGATGTAGCTCATATATATTGGGTTGCCCGAAAAGTAATTGCGGATTTTTTAAAAGAAAGTAAATGCATTTTTAATAAAACTTAGAATGAACTTTAATCAAATATAATTTTTTTACACTTTTTTTCTAAAGCAAACTAAAAGTAACAGCTGATAGCTGACAGAAGAAAGAATGCAATTACAGAGTCACAAGCCGTAGAAAAAATTTGTCAACGCCGACTATATGAAAAATCCGCAATTACTTTTTGAGCAACCCAATATATTGAACAACATATTCAAAGAACTTGACAAATGCGATCCATGGCGAAGGGTATATAAGATTGGGCCCGGCCGACTTTAGCCTTTCTTTACTGGTTTATTTTATATTTCTCTGACATTCTAGTTTTTGTATTTCCTTGGTTTTTTTTTAAGAGCCAGTCTCATACATCCGATATCTCACCCTTACCCAAGTGGAAAAAGCGACGAACATCAATAAATCAATGCGTATTTAGCTCTATTACTTTTTATTTGTTGTTATGTTTCTTAAATGCGGAGGATTGATTGTATTTTTTTGGGTATACTATTTTCCTTAAAAAATTTTCATGATTTATTGCCGCAGCAGGTCACCAACATTGAAAATTCCATATTGATGCGTTGGTAGATATCCAAATATTTTGAATATTTTTCTATGAATAATTGAACGTAAGGCAAATGTTGGCGTAGACTAATGATTTTCACAAATCAATCAAAACTAAGAAGCAATATTTCATAATGGGATTTTTGAGAAGATAAAAAAAAATAGAAGAAAAACTAAATATAGATTACAAAGGCACTGAAGTACTATAAATCGATATTTAACAATATTCTCAAAACAATTCGAATTCCTATGGATTCCCTTTATAGATATTTAAATGTTTGAGTATGTAGCTCCCATTCATAATTCATACATCATGATACATGTCAAAAAATCAATATATTGGGTTGCCCAAAAAGTAATTGCGGATTTTTCATATAGTCGGCGTTGACAAATTTTTTCATAGCTTGTGACTCTGTAATTGCATTCTTTCTTCTGTCAGTTATCAGCTGTTACTTTTAGCTTGCTTAAGAAAAAAAGTGTAAAAAAGTATATTTGATTAAAGTTCATTCTAAGTTTTATTAAAAATGCATTTACTTTCTTTTTAAAAAATCCGCAATTACTTTCTGGGCAACCCAATATGTACCATCAAGGTTTTTAAAACCTATGGTATTGCTGATCGAAAATGTAAAACTTCTCTCATATCTCAATCAGTGCTGTGGATTGAAGATTCTCTATGGAAAGCTAAGGCCTATCTATAGCCATGCTAAAAATCAAGCGAACCTTAGAGTGACACCACTTAGTAGAGCAGCATTTCATGGCTGAAACGCTCAAAAATCTTATCAGCACTTAACAATGGCATGAAACCAGTCGCCTATTACACTTTAAGACTATATTCGAAACTTTCAAAGATTATTTTTCTAAAAAGTTTAAAACTCCATTCCATAAATCAATTCATAGGCTCATCAATAAGATAATAGGCCGACCAAATACCCTCAATATCTGAAGTTCGGTATTTCAGGGTGTAATGCCAATACTATCTAAAATCACTTTTGAAAAATTTACTAGGGGACTTTTTTTCTTTTCTTTATTTCCACTTTTCTTATCACTAACTAACATGTTAATAATTAAATTTATTGATTACAGACGTTTTCAATAAGTCCCACTCATAGATGATGGCAAAAATGTTGTCACTGAAACACTTCTTAGATAATTTTAATATTTAAAGCTTTTAAAAATCATTGACGTTTCGCTTATCAATACATTTATAAAAAAAAACCACCACTTTAGACACAATTGTCTCTAATAATTGTATTAATTTTAAATATCATCGATGCACTTATAGAAAAATGGCAAAAAATTTAAATTACACTGTTTCTAGTTGAAAAGGAACTTTAGAGTGCTTGCTTTATATGGTAATGGGACGCAACCTAAACTCGCTGCTTTATTGTATTTGGCTATAACAGAAGTTTGACTCATTCCGTTCATCCAGACTGATCACTGCCTGCATAGAAGACATGCTGATGGCCTAAAGGTTGCAAGTAGCGATTACTGAACCAAACTTCCAATTTCTAGTTAAGCTCCCAATGTCAAATATGGTTCTGATTGGCCTATATTTGGATAGCTGCCATATGTACCGATCTCCCGAATTAATATCTCAGGGCCATTAAAGGCGATTTTATTACTCGGATTCGCTAAAATTTGGCGCAGTGAGTGGTATTAGGCCCCTTGATATCCGTGTCGAATATGGTTCCGATAGGTCTATATTTGGATATAGCTGCCATATATACTAAACTCCCATTTGAAGTTGTTGGGTCCATAAAAGGCATGCGCCTACTTTTTCACTAAAATTTGACACAGAAACCTGTTTTAAGCCTTTCGACTGTATTGAGTATAGCTTGGATTGGACCACTTTTTTATAAAGTGCCCATATATACCGATCTTCTGATTGAATGTCTTTGCTATAATTTTGTACCATAAGAACCCTACACACCTTTCCCGAATATGATGTGGATCGAACCATATTCTCCCGTTTTATGGTCTTCATCATACCGATCTCAGATCTTGACTTCATGAGTCTCTAGAGGGAGTAATTCTTATCCTATTTGGCTGAAGTGTTTTATTTTGACATGCAACCGCCTGATATTTTTATACCCACCACCATAGGATGGGGGTATACGAATCTAGTCATTCCGTTTGTAACACGTCGAAATATTGATCTAGGACCCCATAAAGTATTCATATTCTTGATCGTCTCGTCCGTCCGTCCGTCCGTCCGTCCGTCTGCCGAAATCACGATAGCGGTCGAACGCGTAAAGCTAGACGCTTGAAATTTTGCACAGATACTTTATATTGATGTAAGTCATTGGGGATTGCAAATGGACCCTATAGGTTCAGATTTGGATATAGCTCCCATATAAACCCATCTCCCGATTTGACTTCTTGAGCCTCTGGAAGCCGCAATTTTTACCCGATTTGGCTGAAATTTTGCACACAGTGTTCTGTTATGACTTTCAACAATTGTGCTAAGTACGGTCCAAATCGGTCTATAACCTGATAAAGTCCCCATATAAACCGATCTCCCGATTTGACTTCTTGAGCCCTTACAAGCCGCAATTTTTGTCCGATTTAGCTGAAATTTTGCATATATAAATCCTGTTTTGCTAGAATTTTAAGATGGGGACATTTCGCCCCGAATGTGGATATCGAATTCGTGTCATTGAAACGCAGAGGTAAGCAAGTCCGCCAATGATGCTTAACACGAGAATTTAAATCCTGGAGACATTGGAAACATTTTAAATGGTCGTTATGCCCTCCTTTGTACTTGTCCTTGGTACTATGCCATGCAGGAAAGTCTTGTAAAAAGGAGGTCCTTTATCATAGAGCTTAAACATGAATCGGACAGGACTCATTGATATGTGAGAAGTTGGCCTCTGTTCTTTAATGACATGTTTATGGGCAAATTTTTGCTCTACTCCTTTATACCTTTCATTGGACTCCTATATTGTAGTGTTCTTCGTAGCTTCGTGCTAAACTCTCAAATACTTCTTATATGAGCCTCATATTACCATAATCGGTAAAAAAGTCCTGTTTCATTTCTGCCCTATAATGTCGTGATTGGTCTATATATCCATTTGATGGGGAGTGCTTTTAAAGGTGGTATGGTGCCCCAGACATTCCGCCAAGATTTGGATTCGTGCTCTAATTTGGGATTTCATTTAAGCCGAAATTGTCATGGTGGATAAATATGTACGGGTTGGAGGGCGTTTTGGGACTGGGTATGGCACTCTGCCACTTTTCCCTAAAAAATAGGTATCAAAATCGTTCTTTACTCCCAAAAACTTTTTTTTTGAGTCCAATATAGCCACGATCAGCTAATGATCAGTTTTTGGGGGTGGGGACACCTACCATTACATGGACTTAGTTTTTTTGACATATTCGTAATCTACTCCCGAATACCTTTCATTTGAGCCCCATATTGACATGAACGTCCAATATGTCAGTTTGGGAGAGTTTTGGTGCTGAATACTTAGACTCAAATTTTAATACCATATTCGTATCCTACTCTCCAATATCTTTCATCTGATATGCATATTGTTCCGATCGGTCCACTTTTGATTTTAGGTGGTGTTTTTAGGGTAAGGGAGAGGGTGCGTCCCTTTTCTGATAACGAAAAATTATGTGGCCTAGGTTTTCTTCCAGACCAACCAACACAATCTGCGAAAATGTCGAGAAAAACGGTTCTGCTGTTTTTGAATCTATACGAAAGAAACGGCCCATTTGGGGCCTTTTTAGGGGATGAGTAGATCTTTATACTTCGACCAGCTTTTTTTTATTCCAGATTCGTAATCTACTCCCGAATACATTTTATTTGAGCCCCATGTTGATAGGATCGTCCAATTTGTCTGTTTGGAGGAATTTTGGCGTTAGGGCGACTTCCCGGGTACTTGGAACTAATTTTTAATACCACATTTGTATTTTACTCTTCAATACCTTTTTTTTTGATACTCATATTGGTCCATCCATATCGGTCCACTTTTGATTTTGGGTGGTGTGTTTGGGGTAACGGGGGAGGGTCCGCCCCTTTCCGATATCAACAAATTATAAAGCCTATTCCTCCTTCCTGACCATATTCGCAGTCTACAACCGAATGCCTTTCATTTGTATCCCATATTGTCATGATCATCCAATAAACCTATTTCAGGGGGTTTTGGGATTGGGGCGGCTCCCAGTTACTTGGACCCAATTTTTAATATGAAATTCGTATTCTACTCCTGAATACCTTTCATTTGAGTCCCATATTTTTCCTATCGGTCCCCTTTTATTTTAGGGTAGTACTTCTTGGGTATGGGGGGAGGGTCCGCCCACCTCTCGATATCAAAAATTTATATAACCTACATAATTTGAGAAAATTTTAAGGTAATCGGTTGAGCAGTTTTTGGGTCTATGCGGAACAAACAAACAAACACAAATTGATTTTAAGCTAAGCCCGTACCGCTCTGATGCGCCCGATAATGCTATGTTGGAGAAAAGTACTCTTAATTTGGAAATTTTTGCCTAATTTCAGTTGAAAATGTATTCCAATTTTCAAGTGGATATTTCTACTCTCAAATACCTGTTATTTAAAACCCAATAATTAAAACTCCTGTTAAGGAGTGTGGTGGATCCCCAGAGACTTAATCTCAAAAGTGGAAGACAATTTCCTGTTCTACTCCCAAAGACCTTTTATTTAAGATCCATACTGCCATGGTCCGTACAGTAAAGTCAGTAAATATGTCCGATTTGAGAGGCTTTTTGAGATGGGGTGATCCACGAAACACTTAGTTCTACAATTGGATATCATATTCGCTTTCTACTCTCAAATACCTTTAATTTGATACCCATATTTTAGTGATTGGTCTATAAATCCGTTTGGAGGGTTTTGGGGGTGGGCGGCTCTCCTAGGCACCTCACACCTTCTGATACCAAATTGGTATACCCTACACCACTACTGTGGTACAGGGTATTATAACTAAGTGAATTAGTATGTAACACCCAAAAGGAAGAGAGATAGACCTATTGATATATACCGATCGACTCAGAATAACTTTCTGATTCGATTTAGTTATGTCCGTCCGTCTGTCTGTTTGTCCGTAGGTCCGTATGTCCAAGTAAATTTGTGTACAAACTACTGGTCGCAATTATCATCCGATCGTCTTCAAATTTTGTATTGGCACGTTTTTTGCCCTAGAGACGAAGCCTATTGAAATTGGAAAAAATCGGTTCAGACTTGGATATAGCTCCCATGTATATGATAGTCGGATTTAGAGTAATACTTCAATAAAATGGTCATTTGTTCACCGATTTACAGGAAGGATTTTACTATGACTCCCGACATAACAGGTGAATTTCATAGAAATCGGTTCAGATTTGGATATAGCTCCCATATTTATAAATCACCCGATTTTCACTCCTAGAGCCACTGCAAGCGCATTTATTGAGCCATCTTCCCAAAACCTGCTTGATTTAGAGAAATCAGTTCAGATTTAGAAATAGCTCCCATATATATGTTCGTCCGATTTGCAGTAAAAATGCAATAAAACGGTCATTTGTTAACCGATTCTCTCAAAATTTGGCAGGAAGGATTTTCTTATGACTCTTGACATTACTGGTCAATCTCATAGAAATCGGTTCAGATTTGGATATAACTGCCATATTTGTATATCGCCCGATTTTTACTTCTAGAGCCACTGCAAGCGCATTTATTGACCAATCTTGCCAAAACTTTGTACAACGCTTTCCTCGACAACTACCACAATATCTGAGAAGTTTATGCGAAATCCTTTCAGAACTAGATATAGCTGTCATATATATGTTGGTCCGATTTGCAGAAATAATGCAATAAAATGACCATTTGTTAGCCGCTTTTCTCGAAATTTGGCAGGAGGATTTTCTTATGAGTCCCGACATTACATGTGAATTTCATAAGATCGGTTCAGATTTGGATATAGCTCCCATATATATGTTCGTCTGATTTGCAGTAATATTGCACTAAAATGCTCATTTGTTAATCGATTCTAGCGAAATTTGGCAGGAAGAATTTCCTAATGACTCTCGCGATTACCGGTGAATTTCATAGAAATCGGTTCAGATTTAAATATAACTCTCATATATATATCGGCCGATTTTCACTCCTATAGCCACAGCAAGAGCATTTATTGACCAATCTTCCCAAAATTTTGTACAACGCTTTCCACGACGACTTCCACGATGTCCTCTAAGTTTGGTAAAAATCGGTTCAGATTTTGACATAGCTCTCATATATATATATATATATATATATATATATATATATATATATATATATATATATATATATATATATATATATATATATTCTCGTCCGATTTGCAGTAATAATGCAATAAAATGGTCATATGTTCCCCGATTCCCCCGAAATTTGGCAGGAAGGATTTTTTCTTGCTTCTCGACATTATCGATGAATTTTATAGAAATTGGTTCAGATTTAGATATAACTGTCATATATGTATATCACCCGATCTTCACTTCTTGAGCCACTGCAATGGCTCAAGCAAATGAACATATTTGCTCGAAATGTGATATGGATTGTTTAATAACCCATCTGAAAACATCCGGCGAGGTCCATCAAAATTGGTTCAGAATTAGACATGGCTCCCACTTTGTACCTATAGGGTAGGTGTAGGGTATTATAAAGTCGGTTTCTTACTGGTTTTATTTTATTTTTTTATTTTATTTTATTTTACTTTATTTTATTTTATTTTTTTTTATTTTTTTTTTTATTTTATTTTATTTTATTTCATTCTATTTTATTTTATTTTATATATTTTTGTTTTATTATTTTAATTTCCTCTAGCCAACAGTGGCAAATGGTGTAGATTGATAAAAGGTCCTCAAGTAAATTCAATTAAAATGCTGAGTGTAAATTAGTTTAAAATACACTTCAAACTTACTTGTATACATTTTGATATCATAATCACTTGCCAGTGCCAAAGTCGCCTAATGACGTCCAACTCTTATCACCAAAATTAAAAAAATGCTATAAATTTAAACATTTAATGTCAATAAATATAGATTACTTGCTGTATTTTCATTAAACAAATAAAAACCATTGCATTTATCTCAAAATGGGTTAGACCGCATATACGTCAATGAAATCGATGACAAATATCATTACACATAAATGAAAACTATACTCACGATAAGGAAGGGTCTGCTTTCTGAAGTGCAGAAAAAAACCTCATAATTTATAAAAGACTGTACAGAAACCACTACAAGTCTAAATAGAAGAGAAAAAACAGCATATTACAAATGTTGTCATAGCTAAATATACAAAGAGGCGATAGACTCATAAGCCATAATTTTACGACAATACTTTATTACATTAGAAAAAAAAGAAATAATAGAAATGGTTAGAATGTTAGCCAAAGAAGGAATTGTCATATGTAAATGCCAATTCGCTTATAAAAAAAAAATATTTTTTTTATAATGTTTTAGATTTAATAAAATTATCCATAAAAACTAAAAAGAAATACAATTTAAGAAAATCATGTATTGCAATTTTACTGGGATAAACCAATTCTTCAATCCACTAGCCAAATGAATTAACATTGAAGTGTGAATCGTCAGAATCTTATGGCTTAGCAGGTTTAAAATATTTTTTGTTTATAATTTTTTATTAGAAATTCCCATTAAACCATTATAATATGCAATATTGGCAAAGAAAATATTAAAAAAAAAAAAAAAATCACAGCATTAGCCAATTTTCCAAGAGTCGAAACGCTTCAAATCTTGATTGGTGTGGTGTATCTCCTGTGGCTTTCATTTTTCCATTGTATTAAATTTTCAATTTAATTTCAGCATCATCATTATAAAAACGATCTTCCACCATTTTTCATCTCGACCTTAGATCACAGCTTTTACTCAGACATTCTTTCAATATTGCCTTCAGCATTGTTATCTGCTCAAAAATATCCTACTCTGCATACAGCTCTATTGAAAGCCCCTAGTTGTCTTCACTACTGTTACCTTCATTTTTATTGCCTTATATCTCTGGATTTATTAACGATTTATTTTCGTTTTTCTCACAAAACAAATTTTGATCTACTGTTGTGATTTATGCCCTTTATTTATGGCATTGATTTTTCATATTTTAAAAATTTTTCTTTTATTTATTTTGGAAATATAATCTCGCCAACGTCATTGGGCGGCCAGCAATAATTGGCATTCCAGTTGTGATGTAGTTGTTAATGTGCGCTTATCTTATCTTCACACATCCATTTTTTTTTTCCATCTCCACGGTAAATTTTCAATTTCATTCACAAGAATATTAAAACACATGTGAATAAAGAGAAATATCGATTTTGTGAAAATATATAGGAAACAGTGGTGTGCAAACAAAAGCTAAAAAATAATTAATAAAATGCTAGGGAAATTCCTGGGAACACAAAATTAGTCAATCTATTTCAACAGTTGGCAATGATTCATGATTTAAGTTTGGTCAGGCCGAACCTGGGGTAACCACCTTAAATGAAACGGCCTAAAATTTCAAATATCTCCCGGTTGACTAATAATATGAAATGCGGCAGAACTACAATATTAACAGGAACGTTGGATAAAAAACGGTGATGTGTAAAACTTCTCAAGGGTGTTATCGCCGATTCTATGGAACCTTGTAATTAACAAAGTCCTATTGGATCTCAATAAGTATGGCACGAAAGTAGTTACATATGCATATGATATTATGCTACTGATCCGATTTAACTTTCTGTCAGCGAAATTAGAAAGATCAGAAATCGGTAGAGATTGGCTAAGAGAGGACTAACTCAAGGAAGATGGAGCTGGTGCTCTTTGCTCACAAACAAGATACCAGACTATGGATTCCTAGCTTTGTACTTTGCACTGTGGGCCTTCTACTCTTGCAGGATAATGTTCGGTTAAGAGTGGGGAGTTAACCCTAAGATGATTTATTGAATATATTTATAGACCTGAATAGTTACCTGCTAGTTAGAATGAGGTGCAGGTGGCAGTGACCCGCCTTAAGAACAACAAGGCAGCAGGAGCCGACGGGTTACCCGCTGAACTATTTAAGACCGGAAGCGACACGCTGATAAGGCGTATGCATCAGCTTATCTGCGCAATGCTAGGGAATGCTGGTGCTCTTTGCTCACAAACAAGATACCAGACTATGGACTCCTAGCTTTGTACTTTGTAGTTGTTAAAGAAGTCAAATAACCCAGTCCTAGTATACGAAAAGCACTGTGCGCCTTCTACTCTTGCAGGATAATGTTCGGTAAGAAGTGGGGAGTTAACCCTAAGATGATTTACTGAATATATTCATAGACCCGAATAGTTACCTGCTAGTTAGAATGAGATGCAGGTGGCAGTGACCCGCCTTAAGAACAGCAAGGCAGCAGGAGCCGACGGGTTACCCGCTGAATTATTTAAGACCGGAGGCGACACGCTGATAAGGCGTATGCATCAGCTTATCTGCGCAAACTGGCTAGAAGAACGCATACCCGATGATTGAAACCTCAGCATACTATGTCCCGTACACAAGACAGGAGACAAGACGGAATGTGCCAACTACAGATACTCTCGAGCGTACTGTGTGAAAGATTTAAACCTAAAGTCTAGGAGATAATTGGGCCCTATCAATGCGGCTTTAGATCTGGTAAATCCGCCCTGGACCAGATATTCACACTGCCCCAAATCCTGGAAAAGACCCGAGAAGGACAAATCAACACCTGCCTTACCTTAGTTGGCTACAAAGCCGCTTTCAATACTCCTTTAGGTTCAAAGGTATTTTCGTCTGAGTTTGGTATCCCTGCAAAATTAATAAGACTCTGCAGGATGACACTTGCTGACACGCGGGCCTCAGTAAGAATAGGAAAGAATCTCTTCGAACCATTCAATACCAAAAGAGGTTTCAGACAAGGAGACAGCCTATCGTGTGATATACCTCGGCACCGCCGTAACCGAAACAAATGACACCAGTTTTGAGATTAAGCGAAGAATAATATTGACAAACAGATTCTAATTTGGACTAAGTAGGCAGTTTAGAAACAAGGACACCTCTCGACAAACGAAGATTACACTATACAAAACAGTGATACTACCCGTGCTGTTATATTGTTCTGAAGCATGGGTACTTATGAAAGCAGATGAGTAGTGGAGTATTTGTGAGAAAGATTCTTCGAAAAATATATGGACCAGTTTGCGTATAAGGAGAATATGGGCGACGTATGAACCAGGAGCTGTATGACGTCGATAGCATAGTTACAAGCATCAAACTCATGTGTGGATAGTAAGTAAGGTCATGCTTTAGTAGGTCATGCTTGCGAGGTAAGTAAGGCCATGCTGCGTGGCAAAATATTTGGAGTCCCTAAATGAACTACCGGGAGGCCACCGTAGCGCAGAGGTTACCATGTCCACCTATGACGCTGAAAGCCTGGGTTCCGTATTTGAACTCTACAGTTGTTAAAGATGTCGAAAACTTAGGCCTAGTCTACATATATGGGAGAAAGAAACCGAAAACTACTGTGCGCCTTCTACTCTCGCAGGACAATGTTCCGAAATAAATGGGGAGTTAAACCTAAGACAATGTATGGAATAAAATGTGAGACCAGTATTGACATATGGGTTTCTAGTATAGTGGAAAACTTAAGGTAAGAAGACTCGTACTAAGAAGTTAGAGAAGCTGCGAACACAATCCTGCGGAATGGCAGTACCGTTTATATGCAACCTATTAAGGTGTACATTCGGAACTGTTGACGAGTGTAGGGCCTAAAAGTCTTTGCCATTAGCAAAGTCGCATATGAAATCCTACCAAGAGAAACTCAGGTGTGGATAGTATGACTAAGCCTTGGCTTCGAGGTAAGTTGTTGTTGTAGCAGTTTGTTGTGTTATATCTTTCGTCTGCTTGATTCTGTTGAGTGTTAAGAACCCAGGAACTCTGCGACTTAAATGGGGTGCGTCAACACGGAACTGGATCTGAGTCGAGTTGGTCTGGCTGGGCAGGTGACATGTATCGTGTGGCCCCTGGTTACAATCGGGACATATATCTTGCACGTCGGCATCAATCCTTGCTCTGTAGGAGTTGAGGCAGCTGCATCTGCCGCAACGTAATCGAGCCAGAACTACTCTGGTTTGCCGGGGGAGTTCAATTTCTTCAGGTGCAACGGGAGGCGGTCGTTCTCCAAGGACTACATTCACCTGGTAGCTATTTATCGCATCTGCTACCGTGTCTGCATGAATGTTGTCTAGACCTGCTTGATATGCCGCTTGATCTAGAGGCTCTCTCTTGTAGCGCTGAACCTTGAGCTCTAGATCATGTATATCTACCTTAAGGCTTCTGGGCGGTGGAAATCTATCCACAAGATGATTATTTGGATGGTCTCTGCGATAACAGCCCGAAAGGTATTGCTTAGACAGCATGTAATTACAGAGTCACAAGCTGTGACAAAATTTGTCAACGCCGACTATATGAAAAATCCGCAATTACTTTTTGGGCAACCCAATAGTTATGTCTTCGCACTATGGGATCTTTGTTTCCTCAAGAAGGTGGCCCACATGAGCACTGAGGTAGCATCCCATCCGTCGCAGTTCGGAGGGCAGCATTCTGACATACCTGAATATTATTCCACTGCGTTTCACAAAGATGACGAGACCACACTGGCGATGCATAACTTACCACAGAGCGGCCAATTGCTTTGTACGTTGTCAACAAGGTTTCTTTGCCTGCACCCCAAGTACTGCCAGCAAGTGACTTGAGGACCTTGTTTCAACTTTTGACTATATCGCAAATTGCTAAGGCATGTGGGGAGAATGTGTAAGAGCTGCAAATGTGACGCCAAGTATTTTGAGACACTTGATGGTCGAAATCATTTCTCCATCGACCATCACATTATTCACCTCATGCGTATTTGTAGTGAACAATGTGGCTGAAGATTTGGTGGCAGATATCTTCAGATTTCCCGCAGCGAAATATGGAGCAAGTTCATTGAGGTAGACGTTCAACCTATCGCAGATGTCAACAATGGGTGGGGGCCTGATGCCATGATCGTACAATCGTCCGCATATGATACCATCTCTATGCCGTCTGGAAAGGGCGGAATGGAGGTTAGGTAGAGTTTTAACAGTGCCGGAGATATCACACCGCCTTGGGGGACTTTTTGCTTCACTCTACGGTGCTTCGACTTTTTATCCCTAAATTCCACAAATGACTGACGACCACACAGATTATGCGCGACCCAGCGTTTCAGGCCTGACTGGAGAGACGTGTTGTCGATGTCCTGAAATAGTTTGGCATGGCTGACCGTGTCGAATGCCTTCGATATATCCAATGCCACGAGGACCGTCCTATCACATGGCCTGGGCTGATTGAAGCAACGCCCATGGTCATCCCGTCTACCGGGATTCGAGAGTGACTTAACAGAAGACCATAGCTTGCCTCAGCCGGTGCCTAAGTTATATTGCTCCAAGCCGGACTTGGGGTATTCGACCGGCTGGTATAAAGTGAGCGGCTGCTGCGTTAATGATCTCTCGGAATTTCCTCTCGGCAACTAGCACATCCGATGGGTGGTGCCAGTTCACTAAAGCGGCGATTTGTATACTCTCTGAAGCCAGCCCAATCGGCCTTCTTCTGATTGATAAACGTCCGGCGCTAAGAGGTTATAAAGTTGAGAATTATGGTGAGGTTGTCTGACCCTCAAGAGATGACGGCTTGCCAGGATATGGCACTCAGGATATCAGGGGGTGCAATGGCAATGTCTGGCAAGCTGCTGCACCTGCTCGTAATCCTAGTAGGAGCATCCTAATTCACCGTGCAAAACGTGAAGCCTTCAATGGTTTGTGAGAAGTTTGCCCCTGTTCCTTAATGGCATGTTCATCGGCAAATTTGAAATTTGCAAATGAACACCGGGCGCAGGATATAGATTTGAATTGGGTTCCCAGATACAATTCGGAAAATGAGACAGGTAACGTATATGCCAAGAATGGCTCGTCCATGACCAGCATAAGCCGCCAATTTTGCATATCTGGCATTTCTCCAACTACTGAACACAGTAGAGAGATCAGTGTGTGGTAGGTGGCGAGGTGAGAGTCTGTGCATGAATGCTGATCTGACAGCACACCTTGGCCTAGCGTCGGCCAATCGAGTATAAATAAAGTGCTGGTTTTTGAAGTTTGAACCAGACACCTCTGCGATACGCCATATGGCAACAAGGATTCTCGCATAATGATTACTGCAATAGCTGTCTTGACAAGGATGGAAGGTCATGGTCTACAGGCATACAGGCTTTTTATTTTGGGGAGGCGATTTCATTCCAATGTAGGTGAACTTCCATAGTTACTCTAGGTCACGCCAGATAAATGATTCAATGCAGGATGATTTCAACAGGGAAAGAAATAAAATCCTTCCCATGCGATGTGAGTACTATAAACGCTCAGAATCACTACCACTGGTTCACACACACCTTCCCTTCAGCGATGTAATAAGAGATGGGTGTGTAAAATATGATAGGACAAACAGGCGCTTTAATCCCATGGCAGCCGGTTGTACGTATCAGATTAACCCGATTAAATTCTTCATCGGCAAGGATTGCGTCTTCAGTGTACAACACACTGCTACAACAACAACAACAACAACAGTGGGTGCATACTTTAGTTTTTTTCTGTAGAAAAGTTTGTAAAATTTTAATTAAAAAAATTTCTCATAATTTAATAGTCTTTATTTTTATACCCTCCACCATAAGATGGGGGGTATACTAATTTCGTCATTCTGATTGTAACTACTCGAAATATTCGTCTGAGACCCCATAAAGTATATATATTCCTGATCGTCATGAAATTTTATGTCGATCTAGCCATGTCCGTCCGTCTGTCCGTCCGTCCGTCCGTCTGTCTGTCGAAAGCACGCTAACTTCCGAAGGAGTAAAGCTAGCCGCTTGAAATTTTGCACAAATACTTCTTATTAGTGTAGGTCGGTTGGTATTGTAAATGGGCCATATCGGTCCATGTTTTGATATAGCTGCCATATAAACCGATCTTGGGTCTTAACTTCTTGGGCCTCTAGAGTGCGCAATTATTATCCGATTGGGATGAAATTTTGCACGACGTGTTTTGTTATAATATCCAACAACTGTGCCAAGTATGGTTCAAATCGGTTCATAACCTGATATAGCTCCCATATAAACCGATCTTGGGTCTTGACTTCTTGAGCCTCTAGAGTGCGCAATTCTTATCCGATTGGAATGAAATTTTGCACGACGTGTTTTGGTATGACATCCAACAACTGTGCCAAGTGTGGTTCAAATCGGTCCTTAACCTGATATAGCTGCCATATAAACCGATCTGGGGTTTTGACTTCTTGAGCCTCTAGAGTGCGCAATTCTTATCCGATTGGAATGAAATTTCGCACGACGTGTTTCGTTATTATATCCAACAACTGTGCCAAGTATGGTTTCAATCGGTCCATAACCTGATATAGCTGCCATATAAATCGATCTTGGGGCTTGACTTCTTGAGCCTCTAGACGGCGCAATTCTTATCCGATTGAAATGAAATTTTACACGACGTGCTTTGTTATTATATCCAACAACTGTGCCAAGTATGGTTGAAATCGGCCCATAACCTGATATAGCTGCCATATAAACTGATCTTGGGTCTTGACTTCTTGAGCCTCTAGAGGGCACAATTCTTATCCGATGTGAATGAGTTTTTGCACGAAGTATTTCGTCATGATATCCAACAACTGTGCCAAGTATGGTTGAAATCGGTTCATAACCTGATATAGCTGTCATATAAACAGATCTGGGGATTTGACTTCTTGAGCTTCTAGAGGGCCCAATTCCTATCCGATTTGGCTGAAATTTTACATGACGTATTTTATTTTTACTTTCAACAACCGTGCCAAATAATGTTCAAATCGGTTCATAACCTGATATAGCTGCCATATAAACCAATCTGGCATCTTGACTTCTTGACCCTTAGAGGTCGCAATTATTATCCGATATGCCTGAAATTTTGTACGACGGATCCTCTCATGACCATCAACAAACGTGTTTATTATGGTCTAAATCGGTCTATAGCCCGATACAGATCCCATATAAATCGTTCTCTCTATTTTACTTCGTGAGCCCCAATGGTCGCAATTCTTATACGAATTGGCTGAAATTTTACACAGGTCTCCAACATAAAATTTAATTGTGGTCCAAACCGGACCATGTCTTGATATCGCTCTAACAGCAGAGCAACTCTTTCCTTATATCCTTTTTGTGCCTAAGAAAAGATGCCGGGAAAAGAACTCGACAAATGCGATCCATGGTGGAGGGTATATAAGATTCGGCCCGGCCGAACTTAGCACGCTTTTACTTGTTTTAATATACCACTATTTTAATTATGAAAAGTATTTTCCTTATAAAGGAAACACCAGCTAGAGGAATCTAAAGTAATCTGGTGAGAATTTGTTTTTCACTTTTGCCCACCACTGTAGACATGTTTTAGAAAAATGCTCGTTTTTTTTCTTAATTTGCCATTGCAAAAAATCAAACATTTTTATATGTTTCGCACACACACACACACAGACTCACACAAACACACAATTGGAATGTGTGCTCGGGTTGTGAATTTTCCCAAAAAACTTAGAGCACAAATCACATTAGATTTTGTTGTTGTTTTTTTGGTTGGTTCGTGCTTCTCTATAGTCGCCACATAGCTAGAGCTAGGCAGTCAACCATAACTAGTGGATGCCATCCCAAGTTTGTGCGAATGCATCGGGCAAGCAAGCAGGCTAACTCTATACTATACTAGACTAGACACATGACGTAACTCTTAGCAGCCAACAAAATCTTCAAATAGTTACGTCATGTTTATGGCCAAAACACGCATCGAATACTTTTGGCCCCCCAAGTGGCCAAGAAGAGACTAAGACAGCGACTAAATCACCATATCAGCCAGAGAAGAAGACACCGAGTAGGAGAACCAGAAAAATTAAACAACAACGACTTTTGCAGACAGAAGACTTGAGATGTCGATGTAGACAACAATGTAGACATTGTCGTATACCATGTCGTCATTGTCTGCCACATCAAGGCTAAAAGAGAATTCAACAAGCAACAATAATAAAAAGTGAACAACAACAACCTCAAATATCATACAGAATCATGTACTAAAACTTTCAGTTTGTCTGTCCGTCCAACTGTCTGGCCCATCTCTATGCCATACATTGCTATTGTCTGTCTATCTGGCTCTCTGTCTGTCCGTCCTTTGAGTGGCTGTGCGATTTTTATATGAACTCTTCTGCTTTGCTCGCTCACAATAGTTTTGGCTGTGCGGCTCTGTCGTTCTGTCTTCAGTTATTAATGACTTTTCATTCGCCGCTGAGCATTTGAATTCATGCTTTTATTTTATTTTATATTTTTTTTGTTGTTGCCATTGTTGTGTTTGTTGTTATTTTGTATTCAGTTGGTTATAAATAAATTAGCATAGCACATTGCTCAGAAAAAAAGAAATATTTACACAAGGAAAATTCTAAAAGTTTTTGCCAGCCAGCCGCTAGCGAGCGAGCCAGCCACTTGGAGGTGTTTGGAGGCCATATCTCTCCCAGCCATAGAATAGAAAACCTAAAAACAAAGAAAAACTTTCCACCTCCAAACATTTGCTCAGTTCCAATGCAGTCGTCTATCTACCTAGCAGACATCAACATTTAATTAGCCTTGTTTTGATTTCAAGGAATATTGCTGACACATATTTTGTGTCTCGCAAGCTTTTTTTGGAATTTGTGTCTTTGGTATGGAAGATTATAGAAATTCGTTTTTACAGAAAGACAAGGGGAGAGGCTTTGAACTAAAATGTGGATGGTGATTTTATACCCAACACCACCACTGTGGTACAGGGTATTGTAACCCAGCAAACCAATCGTTATGAAATCTGTACGAACTTCGGATGATTCTTCCGACTTTGAATGCGAAATCCTCAAGGAAGTTATATGGAGTGGTTGACATGATTTCGGAACGAAATGTCCAAGTTTCGGAGAGAAATCGGAAGGAAATCCGAAAAAACCCCTTGGGAAAATCGGTAAGGGAAATTTCTTTACGAAACTTTCATAAAGAATTCTGAAGGATTTCTGAAGTAATTTTGTAATGAAATCGGATGTTCCTTCCGAAACTTCGTAAAGAATTCTGAACGATATCGGAAGTAATTTCGTATTGAAATCGGTATACATTGAACGTAGGTGTGCCACAAGGCTCTGTCCTTTTCCCTTCCCTTTTGTCTTATCTTCATTGAGGATTTATTGGGTCAGACTTCGAATCTAGTCTACTTATTTGCCGATGACAGTAGTCTGTATCATTCATATTCATTCGGCCATAGGCCCAGTCCTCAAGAAATTGTGGACAGCAGGCGCATTATGGATGAGACGCTCTCCCAGGATTTGTTGGCCATTTCCGAGTGGGGTAGAATTAACAGAGTAGACTTTAACGCACAGAAGACGCAGTGCTGTTTCTTATCTCACAAGCGATTCACTGACCCTCTACAATCGTCAATATCTATCTACGGTATAGATATTGAGCAGTCAGATGCTCTTGATGTTCTGGGCACGAAGATACAATATGATGTTCGTAGATCAAATCACGTATTCGAAGTGTCGAAAGAAGCATTCAAGTGTATGGTCTTTCTTAAGCGGTGCAAGAAATATTTCACCTCTTCTGATCTTCTCAATATCTATACTACCTATATCAGGCGGAGGATGGAATATAACTCTCATATACGGGCAGGAGCTCCAGAAACATTCTTGGAGCTACTAGACCGGGTTCAATGGAGAGTGATGGTGTTGATTGGGGGCGGTAGAGTATTCAACTCTATTGCTTCTTTAAACATCGTCGGAATGTGGGTAACGTTGTATTGCTCTATCGTTATTTTCATGGCGTGTGTTCCAGGGATATTCGTCTTCTTATCCCTGACGTTAGAATGTTCACCAGTAATACAAGACATGCCAGGAACCCACACCAGTTTGTAATGGATTGACCAGTAGACCGAACCATGCATTACCGATAAAATTCATTTTTCGCCTGAACCATTCGTATGTGGAATCGACTTTCCGCTAATGTCTTTTCCACTGACATTGACATTAAGAAGTTTAAGACGAATATGAATAAACACTACTCCCTCTTTCCCCCTCCAACCCTTAACTTTCCTAATTGCCAACACAATGCACTGCATACATAGGAGAAATCCCCTGCGTTTTGGTTACGTGAAAAAAAAATCGTAAAGAATTCTGAAGTCGTTTCACATTGAAATCGGATGTTCCTTCCAAAACTTCGTAAAGAATTCTGAACAATTTTGGAAGCATTTTCGTATTGAAATAGGACATACCTTCCGAAACTTCGTAAAGAATTGTGAACGATTACGGAAGTAATTTCATATTGAAATCGGATGTACCTTCCGAAACTTCGTAAAGATTTCCGAACAATTTCTGAAGTAATTTCGTATTGAAATCGGATGTTCCTTCCCAAACTTCGTAAAAAATTCTGAACGATTACAGAAGTAATTTCATATAGAAAGCGGAAGTTCCTTCCAAAACTTCGTAAAGAATTCTGAACAATTTCTGCAGTAATTTCGTATTGAAATCGGATGTTTCTTCTGAAATTTCTTAAAGAATTCTGAACCATTTCGAAAGTAATTTTGTATAGAAATCGGATGTTCCTTACGAAACTTCGTAAAGAATTCTGAACTATTTCTGAAGTAATTTCGTATTGAAATCGGATGTACTTTCCAAAACTTCGTACAGAGATCAATCCACAAACTAAATTTATGTTTTTCATTGACACACATAATGGTAAACAAATAAAAATATGTAACCGTTGAGCAGAGAAAAATATCCGTGCAAACAATGCAGAAATCGTTGAGAATTCCTTCCGAACTGTCGGAAGAGAAATTAAAAAAAAAACCTCATACGAAAAGACGGCTAGAAGTCGTTCAGAATTTTTTCAGAGCTGTCGGAACAAAAATTCCTTCAGACAAACAGTTCAGAAATCGTTAAAAATTCTTTCTTTCGAGCTGTCGGAAGAAAAACTCAAAAAAAAACTTCATACCAAAAGACGATCAGAAATCGTTCAGAATTCTTTCAGAACTGTAGGAACAAAAACTCCTTCCGGCAAGAAGAAAAATTCAAAAAAAAAACTTCATACGAAAAGACGGTCAGAAATCGTTCGGAATTCTTTCAGAACTGTAAGAACAAAAATTCCTTCCGACAAACAATGCAGAAATCTTTCAGAATTCCTTCCAAACTGTCGGAAGAAAAATTAAACAAAAACCCATACGAAAAGACGGGCAGAAATCGTTCAGAACTATCGGAACAAAAATTCCTTCAGACAAACTGTGCAGAAATCGTTCAAAATTTTTTCTTTCGAGCTGTCGGAAGAATATTTAAAATAAAACCCCTACGAAAACGCGGTCAGAAATCGTTCAGAATTCTTTCAGAACTGTCGGAACAAAAAATCATTCAGACAAAGAGTCCAGAAATCTTTCAGAATTCCTTCCGAACTGTTGGAAGAAAAATGAAACAAAAACCCATACGAAAAGACTGTCAGAAATCGTTCAAAATTCTATCAGAACTGTCGGAGCAAAAATTCCTTCATACAAACAGTCCAGAAATCTTTCAGAATTTCTTCCGACATAAAGTACAGAAATCGTTTAGAATTCTTTCAGAACTGTCGGAACAAAAATTCCCTCAGAATGTCGAACAGAATTCGGAACGAATTCGGTAAGATCTTCTCGGAAGACTTCAGAATTTGTTCAGATTTGTTTGACATAAGACATTTGGTTTGCTGGGAACTAAGTTCATTTCTTCGTAACACCCAGAAGGTAGAGAGATAGACCCATTGATAAGTATACTGATAGACATAGAACCACTTTCTGATTCGATTTAGCTATGTCCGTCTGTATGCCCGTCTATTTGTCTGTCTATCTGTCCATGTTAATTTGTGTACAAACTACAGGTCGCAATTTTCATCCAATTGTCTTCAAATCTGGCACACAAATTGTTTTGTTGGCGTAGAGACGAAGCCTATTGAAATTGAAAAAAAAAATCGGCTCAGATTTGGATATAGCTCCCATTATATATGGGATTCGGGATCGTCCGATTTTTAAGAAATATTGTAATAAAGAGCTCATTTGTTAACCGAAATTTGGCAGGAAGGATTTTCTTATGACTCTCAGCATTACTGGTGAATTTCATAGAAATCGGTTCAGATTAAGATATAGTTTTCATATAAATATATATATCGCCCGATTTCTACTCCTAGAGCCACTGTAATCGCATTTATTGACCAATCTTCCCAAAATTTTGTGCAACGTTTTTCTCAAAGACTTCCACAATATCTGCAACGTTTGGTCGAAATCGGTTCAGATTTGGATATAGCTCCCACATATATAAGTTCGTCCGATTTGCAGTAATAATGCAATAAAATGGTCATTTGTTCATTAATTCTCTCGAAATTTGGCAGGAAGGATTTTCTCTTGACTCTCAACATTAGTGGTGAATTTCATAGAAATTGGTTCAGATTTAGACATAGCTCTCATATATACATATCGCCCGATTTTCACTCCTAGAGCCACTGTATCGAATTTTTTACCAATCTTCCCAAAATTTTGTGCAATGCTTTTCTCAAAGACTTCCACAATATAGATAGATAGATAGATAGATAGATAGATATAGATATAGCTCCCATATATATGTTCATCCGATTTTGAGAAATATTGCAATAAAATGGTCATTTGTTAATCGATTCTCTCGAAATTTTGCAGGGAGGATTTTCTCTTGACTCTCGACATTATAGGTGAATTTCATAGAAATCGATTCAGATTAAGATTAACCTGCCATATTGTATATCGCCCGATTTTCACTTCTAGAAGAAGTTTGATCGAAATCGCTTCAGATTTAGATGTAAATAGCTCCCATACATATGTTCATCAGATTTTGGGTAATATGCAATAATGTTGTCATTTGTCTACCGTAGTTACTACAATTTGAACTCGAAAATTACTCGAAATTTGATACGGATTGTTTAATAACTCATCTGAAAACATCCGACGAGGTCCATGAAAATTCGTTTGAAGTTAGATACCTAAAGGAAGGTGTAGTGTATTATACAGTCGGCAACGAACGACTTTTGCCTCTCCTTGCTACTTTTGAATAAAGTCATCTGTGGGTGGGAGTATTTTCCCAAGTCCTGTGCACTTTGTTCCCTTGGACAGTACATCATAGCTGGAAGTTTAAATTCCAGTACAGGCTAACAGTATTAGGTTTGTTTTCTCGAGTTCGCATCCTATCTTCCTCGCAAGATGCAGACATTAGAAAGCTATTGGAACACTTTATGAACTCGCTAATAAACTAATCATACGGTTTTTGTTCGAGTAACTCAGTCTTAAAAGTTTGGCTGTTAGTATTTCAAACAGATAAACATCATCTCCTTTAAGACTGTATTGTACTTTGATGTCTATTCACGTTTTCCTGTAATTAGTAGCCCTTGTTAATCTTGGCTATCAATTAAACATCGGTATGTCATTGTCACACGTACACATTTAAAATTAACTGACGTGTTTTGTGGCGTAACATCATTGCTACTACAACCAAGCGAACAATCAAGTCTCAGTACCTAGAATTAATACCCAGCTCAATTCAATACCTTTGAGTGTGTATTTTTGTTTGATAACTTGATTCATATGAATGAATAAAGGCCGTATTGACTAAAAATAGAAGTGTTGCATTCATTACAAAATACTCAAGAGATAATGACGCTTAACTGGTTGATTCTTAGTCATTCACGTGTTCTTTCTGGTACGAGTACTATTGACACAGAGATTGTATGACAATTACCTGGAAATAGATATTGACGGATATGAGAAAGCAGGTGAAACGCAAACCAGATAACTGGAGCTAGAATAATAAAAGCAAGTAAAAAGCGTTAATTTTAACCGGGTCGAAACTTGGGTACCCAACATCATGAATTTGGTTTTACATCTATTAGGGGGCCTAAAATTAAGGTTTCTAGGGGCTTAGGAAGTCAGTTGAAGAACCGCTTTATCATATATGGGAGCTATATACAAATTTGAGTCGATATGATCCATTTCTCATCCTCAACGACCTACAGCGGTCAAAAAAAGTATTCATCATTCAATGTTTTTTTTTTAATAAGTCTACAAAAGACAATTGGAATAAAAACATATTAAACTAATGATGCAGTAGTGCTTGTGTGATATATATGTACACAATTTCATTGTTTTTAAAGAAAAAAATAGTATTTATTGGAACAAAAAGGGCCATTTTACAGCTGAACACAAAAAATTAAACAAAAAAAGTATTCATCATTGCAAAAAAACAAAAAAATAAATAACATAATTTAAAAAAATTAATACTTTGTTATTCGACCACCGCGTCTTATAACTTCTTTTAAACGGTTTGACATCGATTGGACTAATTTAGCGGTTATATTTTGGTCTATATTAGTCCATTCCTCCATTATCACCTGTTGCATTTGACTCTTGCTCGAAAAATTGCGCGTTCTCAATTTGCGTTCGAGATGTTCCCAAAGATGTTCAATTGGGTTCAAGTCGGGATTTTGAGGAGGAGTTTTAATGACTTTGGGGCAGTTATACAGCATCCACATCTTGGTATTTAAAGCAGAATGTTTGGGGTTATTATCTTGATAATATTGAAAGTTATTACCAAGCCCAAGTTTTACAGCACTATCTTTTAAATTCCTCTTTAAAATGTCAATGTAATACTTATGATCCATTACTCCATTAATAATTTCAAGATTTCCCGCTCCTGAAGCCGCCATACACCCCCAAACCATTAAACCACCTCCACCATGTTTTACAGTAGCAACTGTGTTTCGTTCTTCAAGCTCTGTATTTGGTTTTCTGTACACTATGACCTTTCCATCGCACCCAAAAAGATTAAACTTGCTCTCGTCTGCAAAAATGACTGTTTTCCAAAATGATTCGGGCTGTTTTACATACATTTTTGCGAAGTTTAGCCTTTTCACTCGGTTTATTTTATTTATAAAGGACTTCTTACCTGCAGTTCTTCCTCTGTAACTATGCCTTTTGAGTGTATTTCGAATTGTTTGTGTAGTAACTTCCTTCCCTAAATATTCCATAGTGTTTTTACGAAGAATGGTCGCATTTGTCTTCGGAGTTTTCTGAACTTGCCGCACTAGCCAACGCACATCTCCAACTGAAAGTGCTTTTGGTCGACCAGATCTTGGTTTATTGTCAACAGTTTTCGTTTCTGTCCACTTTCTGATGATGGATTGTATAGTAGATCGTGGTCTATTTAATATTTCACTGATAGTTTTTTGAGTTAAACCATTCCTGTGGTGTTTTATTATCAAAACTTTTACCTCATCAGAAACCTCGTTTTGCTTACGACCCATTTTGACAAAAACTATATTTTCAATGAAATTAAATATTTGCTGTCAAGGGCAAAGCCTCCTTTACTAAATAAAACAGAAAAGGGGGATTCCCAAATAATATTTGAATTTGACTTTGATGATAGCAAATCAATGATGAATACTTTTTTTGTTCTGTTTTTGGTGTTATTATATAAAATTGCATTTTTTGCGCTAATTAAATTTATTTTTTGAATTTATTTTAAAACATATTACGAAAAATAAACTATTGCATAAAACTGCATTATTTGTTTACTTTAAATTTTCTTCAATTACCTAAAATAAGTGAATTTATTATCAATTTTGCTAATGATGAATACTTTTTTTGACCGCTGTAAATCAATAAGAATTATGTGTACCATATGTATGTATAATTCGACACTATCGTAATTTCGATAGACTGTTGGACAGATGGAGGGAAAAAGGGATGGACAGCCGGACGGACGAAAAGTATTACAAACGGAATGACTGGTTTAGTATACCCCCCATCCTATGTTGGTATGCATAACAAAAATATTAAACATAAAATATTTGAATCACTGAAACTGAACTGATAAGGGAAATATGACATATAAATACAAATAACAATAAAAAATTCAACCTTAAAAAACAATTGAATCATTACAAAAGGCAACTTTTAAGGTACATGAAGCATGACAAATTAAACTTAAAACAAGTAAAACGTGTTAGGTTCGGCCGTGACGAACTTTGTATACACACCACCATGGATAAATTAAACATCCTCTTCTATAACAACTGCACTACCAATGGGTTGCCCAAAAAGTAATTGCGGATTTTTTAAAAGAAAGTAAATGCATTTTTTATAAAACTTAGCATAAACTTTAATCAAATATACTTTTTTTACACTTTTTTTTCTAAAGCAAGCTAAAAGTAACAGCTGATAACTGACAGAAGAAAGAATGCAATTACAGAGTCACAAGCTGTGAAAAAATTTGTCAACGCCGACTATATGAAAAATGCGCAATTACTTTTTGGGCAACCCAATATATCCATAGTAATATGCAATTGGCGGCTGGTCTGAATCATATTTGATTCAGGTTCCAAGAACTCTTATACAAGTCAAAGTTTCAGCGAAATCGGGCAACAAATCCCAAATTAAAACCCCAAATTGAAAGATCGCTCTACATGGCAGCTATATCTAAATGTAGTCTGATCTGGACCATATGGTGGTCAAATGACGGGAGGCTTAAAACAAGTCACTGTATCAAATACCAGCGAAATCCGGTAATAAATGCTGTTTTTAGGACCCTTAATCGGGTGATCGCTCTATATGGCAGCTATATCTAAATACAAAGCGATCTGAGCCATATTTGAGTTGGATATCCGGAGGCTTAAAACAACTCCCTGTTTCAAATTTCAGCGAAACCGGATAATAATTACGGCTTTTAGGGGCTTAAAGACCCTAAATCAGCAGATCGCTCTATATGGCAGCTATATCTAAATATAGTCCAATCTGAACCATATTTGAGTCGGATGTCAGGAGCCCTAAAACAACTCAATGTTTTCAATTTCATCAAAATCCGATAAGAAATGCGCCTGTTAAGGGCTTAAGACCCCGGTCTATATGGCAGCTATATTTAAATATGTATGGTCCGACCTGGTGTGATGACGGAAGGCTTAATACAACTCACTGTGTCAAATTCCAGCGAAATCGGATAATAACTGCAGCTTTTATGGGCTTAAGACCCTAAATCGGCAGATCGGTCTTTATAGCAGCTATATCTCACTATAGTCCAATCTGGACTATATTTAGGTGCGATGTCGGGAGGCTTAAAACAACTCATTATTTCAAGTTTCAACGAAATCGGGTTATAAATGCAGCTTTTATGGGCTCAAGACCCTTAATCGGCTGATCGCTCTCTAAGGTAGCTACAGCGGTCAAAAAAAGTATTCATCATTAGCAAAATTGATAATAAATTCACTTATTTTGGGTAATTGAAGAAAATTTAAAGTAAACAAATAATGCAGTTTTATGCAATAGTTTATTTTTCGTAATATGTTTTAAAATAAATTCAAAAAATAAATTTAATTAGCGCAAAAAATGCAATTTTATATAATAACACCAAAAACAGAACAAAAAAAGTATTCATCATTGATGTGCTATCATCAAAGTCAAATTCAAATATTATTTGGGAATCCCCCTTTTCTGTTTTATTTAGTAAAGGAGGCTTTGCCCTTGACAGCAAATATTTAATTTCATTGAAAATATAGTTTTTGTCAAAATGGGTCGTAAGCAAAACGAGGTTTCTGATGAGGTAAAAGTTTTGATAATAAAACACCACAGGAATGGTTTAACTCAAAAAACTATCAGTGAAATATTAAATAGACCACGATCTACTATACAATCCATCATCATAAAGTGGACAGAAACGAAAACTGTTGACAATAAACCAAGATCTGGTCGACCAAAAGCACTTTCAGTTGGAGATGTGCGTTGGCTAGTGCGGCAAGTTCAGAAAACTCCGAAGACAAATGCGACCATTCTTCGTAAAAACACTATGGAATATTTAGGGAAGGAAGTTACTACACAAACAATTCGAAATACACTCAAAAGGCATAGTTACAGAGGAAGAACTGCAGGTAAGAAGTCCTTTATAAATAAAATAAACCGAGTGAAAAGGCTAAACTTCGCAAAAATGTATGTAAAACAGCCCGAATCATTTTGGAAAACAGTCATTTTTGCAGACGAGAGCAAGTTTAATCTTTTTGGGTGCGATGGAAAGGTCATAGTGTACAGAAAACCAAATACAGAGCTTGAAGAACGAAACACAGTTGCTACTGTAAAACATGGTGGAGGTGGTTTAATGGTTTGGGGGTGTATGGCGGCTTCAGGAGCGGGAAATCTTGAAATTATTAATGGAGTAATGGATCATAAGTATTACATTGACATTTTAAAGAGGAATTTAAAAGATAGTGCTGTAAAACTTGGGCTTGGTAATAACTTTCAATATTATCAAGATAATGACCCCAAACATTCTGCTTTAAATACCAAAATGTGGATGCTGTATAACTGCCCCAAAGTCATTAAAACTCCTCCTCAAAGTCCCGACTTGAACCCAATTGAACATCTTTGGGAACATCTCGAACGCAAATTGAGAACGCGCAATTTTTCGAGCAAGAGTCAAATGCAACAGGTGATAATGGAGGAATGGACTAATATAGACCAAAATATAACCGTTAAATTAGTCCAATCGATGTCAAACCGTTTAAAAGAAGTTATAAGACGCGGTGGTCGAATAACAAAGTATTAATTTTTTTAAATTATGTTATTTATTTTTTTGTTTTTTTGCAATGATGAATACTTTTTTTGTTTAATTTTTGTGTTCAGCTGTAAAATGGCCCTTTTTGTTCCAATAAATACTATTTTTTTCTTTAAAAACAATGAAATTGTGTACATATATATCACACAAGCACTACTGCATCATTAGTTTAATATGTTTTTATTCCAATTGTCTTTTGTAGACTTATTAAAAAAAAACATTGAATGATGAATACTTTTTTTGACCGCTGTATATCTGAATATAGACTGATCTGAACCACATTTGAGTCAGATATTGGAATGCTTTAGTCAACACACTATTTCAAATATCAGCGAAATCGGATATTAATTACGGCTGGTATGTGCTTAAAACTCTTAAGGCTTAAGACCCTAAACCAGCATATCGGTCTATATGGCAGCTATATGTAAATATGGTCCGATATAGGCCATATTCGGTTTGAATATCGTGGCCCCTAGTACAACTTCTTGTTTCAAATTTCAACGAAATCGCCTCACTCACAACCAGGGATTGAAAAGTCAGTACTTTAGTACTTTTTCGGTACTTTTGCCACGCGAGGAGTACCGTAGGACCCCCGCTACGGATTTAGTACCTTTCCAAGCTCTAAAAATTTTCCAAACAACTCGAATGTTTTCGAACCTTTTTTGTCTAAAGAGACGAATATTTCTCAATTGGCAAACTTTGCCACTATAAAATAGGGGTATTCACTTCTTTGCCGATCGAATCAAGTCCATCCGATTGTCGAATTTGCGTTATGTAGATCGCTTGGAGATTATAAGCGGCAATATCAGTTAATATTTAAAAGCAGATGCACAAGTCGCCTTATTTGACTTATTGGGCTTCTAGAAAGCTTTGGGAGAAACACGGAACCCTGATACTTGGCCTCCGAATTCTATGTGATATTTGTGCTCGAGTCCCAAATATTTTTCATTTAAGTCCCATTTTGTAACGATCGGTGTACATGCCCGTTTGGGGGGGGGTTTTAGGGTGGGGCGTTTCCCCTAATTGCTTGACTCGAAATTGGAATATCTGATGTGTGTTTTTAGGTAACTATCATTGTACAATCACAAATTCGTCCAACCATCCACCGATATATGTATATCTCGGATATATCGCAAACCCTTCGTCATCGGCTTCCATTAAGATACAAGGGATACTTCTCCCTTATTACAGAGTGCAATCCGATTAAAGTTTTAGCTTAACGATGTTGAGTTCGAATGACGGGTCGCATAGCGACACCACTTCGTAGAGATACCTGGCTAGACAACTCACAAATATGATAACCTCTGCGCACCGGTGACGGGCTTTGTCTTCGCTTAGGGTTATATAAAAATGACACTAAAAAATCGTTTGGTCTGAGAAAAAGAACTCTTTTGGTCTGAAATCTTTTTCCATCACACATTGTGTTGGGTTGCCCAAAAAGTAATTGCGGATTTTTCATATAGTCGGCGTTGACAAATTTTTTCTCAGCTTGTGACTCTGTAATTGCATTCTTTCTTCTGTCAGTTATCAGCTGTTACTTTTAGCTTGCTTTAGAAAAAAGTGTAAAAAAGGTATATTTGATTAAAGTTCATTCTAAGTCTTATTAAAAATGCATTTACTTTCTTTTAAAAAATCCGCAATTACTTTTTGGGCAACCCTATAATCTGTAGGGCAGAAGTTTTCCAGAGATATATTTTGTATATCTGTACTTCAATATTCTTGAAACCTTTATGCAAAAGTTAAAAGTACTCTTTCGGTCCAAAAAGTACCTTTTTTAGTACCATTTTAAAATTTGTATTTTGCATCCCTGCTCATAACATCTCGCACCAGAGTTCTCGCTCACTGACCATTCAAATAAGTAGCCTAAGCTTCGAAAATGAGTAGCCTAAGCTTCTACGAATCCAGGCCTGGGCGAACAGAGGAAGGAAGTCGTTAGCAATAGCTGAATATAGAGGTGGTCATTGAAATCATTAAATTTTCAAATTAATTGACAATTAAATAATAATAATTAATAAAAAATATATAAATTAAGACTTTTTATGCTCACCTAGCAGTTTTGCAAAGCAAAATATAAAACAAAGCTAGAAATTCCAGCAAACATAAATATTTCATTGCATATTAATTAAGAATATATGACTCAAGTCGCAATAGGTGCCCACGAGCGAGCAGAAACAAAGCAAATAGTTAAGAGAACAGCAAAAGTGGGCGGGCGGGCGTCCGCTCGGTCGGTCGATGAGTAAAGACAGTGGCTTTGTAAAACACATATTTGCTTTGAGAAAACAAACGACAATTCTGCCATTGCTGCAGCTGCTACGGATCGCTGTGTTAATGGGTGATAATGATTAATTTTTTCAGTTTTTTTCTAGTTTTCTTTTTTTTTATGTGGCTATGTGAGTCATAAGTTATGCCGTCATAGATTTCAATTCTTAAAGCTCCACATCGAAATGTGATGACAAATACACACTGAGCTTGAAACAAAAATCCGAATAGAAAAAACAAAATTCAACTTAAACCGCAAACACAATCGTTAAGGGTGTATGTCAAGTCAGCAGTCAAAGTAAGTGGAGGATTGCATTTTTTGCAATTAATTTTACCACATGGAGTTGTTACCAACAAAACTTTTTATGCATTCTTTTTTGCAAGGCAGCGGTAGTTTGAAGTTTTAATTCAGACTGGAATATGAGAAGAAACAAAACCTTTTGGGGTGTGAACCCAAATCATGGAGAGTCTAAGCTCAATGCAAAGGGAAATTTTCACACTATGCTTCATAGATGGGCAACACAACAAAAAACCGCACATAAATTCCTTTGCCTGCGAGCATAGGAAACACGAACAGACCACACGTGCAGTGTTAGCATCATGTTTGCCTTCGTTCGGTCGACGCATTCTTGTAATTTTACATGGAATTGTTGTTATTTTGCACTTTTGGTGATTGATCGGCATTTACTATCTCTCATACAAAAACAATTTATTATTTTCAGCTGTGTTAGTGTGCCCATCACTGCTATGTATTGTCCTTAACAAAGTGCATTGCATACTGCCAATGTATAAATTTTAGCATTAAAGGACTCCTCTGCACCACCTTGCCGTATAGAGCGCTCTTCACCGAGCTCCCTTTAAAATATGTGTGATTCCTGAGCAACTCACTTGGTTTCCTATGACATAAGGCTTGTTGGTTTGCAAGCGCTTGATGTCAAATAACTTGCTTTACCTTGCCCGGATTGGCTATGAATACAGCCCCGTTATTAGCCCGAGAAATAAAATGAACGACCGTATTGAATGGTGTCTATAAAAGAACTCCCCTTTATTTCTTACAAAAAACTATCTTAACACCTAATATATACTTAGAATCCTACAAACTGTATGTTAAATCTTTGCCTTGCCCGGATTGGCTATGAATACAACCCCGGTGTTAGCCCGAGAAATAAAATGAACGACCGTATTGAATGGTGTCTATAAAAGAACTCCCCTTTATTTCTTATAAAAACTATCTTAACACCTAATATATACTTAGAATCCTACAAACTGTACAATCTTAAATCTCTAAGCACAACAAATACAACACACATTGATCCTATTTCCATCCATAGGATATGTACATAGTGAACTAACGACCTACATTAATTGAAACACATGTACACTTAAGGGTTAGAAAATCACTTAATAATAAATAATACATTTAAATGCTTACTTCTACCTAAGTGTCCCAACATGTGCTCATCTTATGATCTAAGGTTTTATCATAGAAATTCCCTATATTTTGGTTTACATACTATGCACACATGGTTGTTATTTGTTGGCCTATCCTCAACCAAACATACAGAACTGTACACCCGGCCTCTTGCCAGGCGTTTGGTGTATATGCCATATTTAGGTATGCTATAAATAAAAAAAAAGCCAAAACAAAAAAAAGATAGTAAAATTTTAAAAAATGTTCTTAAAAATTTAAATTTTCTGTCTATTTGCGCTCTTCTACTTTGATCTTTAAATCTCTTCTGAAAAATTTTCTTAAAAAATTTAATTTCTGCTTGTGATCTTTCCGTGATTTTTCGAACATCTCCCAGCTGGAGATCATATTCAATGCTTTCTATTCAAAGAATAGCAAAGCAAAGAACTTATAAAAGTAGAGCAAGTGTATGTGACATCATTCAAAACACTTTGACTGGCTAGTGGATCCTGATTTCTGATACGTCATGTATCTTCATCAACACCTTTGTCAAACTGATCAAGTGATCTACACCGTACTCAATAGTCATTGGATATGTAGGGCACCTAAATCACTTTGACAACGATGTTGATTAAGATACATGGCGTATCAGAAATCATGATCCACCAAGCCAGTTAAAGTGTTTTGAATGATGACACACACTTGATTATTTTCTTTAATTTCATTGCTATACATTTCTTTGAATAGAAGCATTAAATATGATCTCTAGCTGGAAGGTGTTCCAAAAATCACGAAAAGATTTTAAAGATCAAAATAAAAGAGCGCAAACAGACAAACCAAATGAACCGGCCCATCGCTGTGCTGTGCGAACAATGCGGCCTAAGCGCAAAAAGCACTTGCAGTGGCAGTTCCAAAACAAAATCGTGCTCCACACCGTACTCATTGGTCTTTGGGTATGTAGGGCATCTAAATTTCTTTGACAAATATGTTGATGAAGATACATGGCATATCAGAAATCATGATCCACTAGCCAGTCAAAGTGTTTTTAATAATAACACACACTTGCTCAACTTTAGCATTAAATATCTCGAGCTGGAAGATGTTCGAAAAATCACGACAAGATTTTGTAGATCAAAATAAAAGAACGCAAACTGACAAACCAAACGAATCGGCCCGTCGCTGTGCTGTGCGGTCTAAATACAAAAAACTCTTGCAGTGACATTCAAAGAATGTTTAAGTGCACAACAAAAAGTTCGACAATGTTGATGTGTTTATTTTTCTTAACATTGATGATTAGTTTATATCGGAATAGTGGAAAGTAGGGGTTTCTTCTCATTTACTGCGCTAAGGCGAGTCAGAAGACTTATCGAGCCTTGTTTCAAAACAAAATCGTGCTCCACACCGTACTCAAAAGTCTTTGGGTATATATGGCACCTTTATCACTTTGACAAAGGTGATGATGAAGTTACATGGCATATCAGAAATCATGATTCACCCAGCCAACTTGTCAAGTTTCTCCGCCTGAATAGATAACCTCGATCCTGCGGTATGCCCCTCTATGCCACAATTGATGCAGCACAACCGGAACGAATCATACCTAGTCACAACCCCTGACTCAGAATCCACAACCTCCTTCCCCTCCAGTTTATTCTATGGAACTGGGCACAGACATTAAACATGAACCATATGCACATTTTCCTCAAAAACTGTTGGCTAAAATTTTTCTTTAATTTTTATACCCACCAGCACAGGATGAGGGTATACTAATCTAGTCATTCCGTTTGTAACACCTCGAAATATTTATCTAGGACCCCATAAAGTATATATATTCTTCATCGTCTCGGTGTCCTGAGTCGATCTAGCCATGTCCGTCCGTCCGTGTGTCGAAATCAAGATAGCGGTCGAACGCGTAAAGCTAGCCGCTGGAAATTTTGCACAGATACTTAATATTGATGTAGCTCATTGAAGATTGCAAATGGGCAATATCGGTTCAGATTTGGATATAGCTCCCATATAAACCGATCTCCCGATTTGACTTTTTGAGCCCCAGGAAGCCGCAATTTGTATCCGATTTGGCTGAAATGTTGCACATAGTGGTCTGTTATGACCTTTAACAGCTGCGCCAAGTACGGTCCAAATCAGTCTATAACCTGATATAGCTCCCATATAAACCGATCTCCCGATTTGACTTCTTGAGCCCCTGGAAGCCTTCATGTTTGTCCGATTTGGCTGAAATTTTGCACATGGTGTTCTCTAATAACCTCCAATATCTATGGCAAGTTAGGTTCAAATCGGTCTATAACCTAGTATAGCTCCCATATAAACCGATCTCCCAATTTGACTTATTGAGCCCCTGGAAGCCTCAAACTTCATCCGATTTGGCTGAAATTTTGCACATAGTGTTCCGTTATGACTTCCCACAGCTGTGACAAGTATAGTTTAAATCGGTGTATAACCCGATATAGCTCCCATATAAACCGATCTCCCGATTGGTCTTCTTGAGCCCCTGGAAGCCGCAATTTTTATCCGATTTGGATGAAATTTTGCACATAGTGTTCTGTTATTTTTACAAAAGATTTTTTGGATATAAATTTTGGAAAAAGTTCTTTAAAATGTTAACTTTTACATAATTTTATATAACAAGTCATAAGGCATTAAATTCGGCCGGGCCGAACTTTGGATACCCTCCACCTCGGATATATATATTAAAAACCTTTCGTCATAAAACAGTGAATAATGATTCATACAATCCGAAATTGTCCGGCTGCAGACCTTAGGGCAGATTAACTTAAAAACAAAGGGTTTTTTGTTTTTCTAATTTTAATAAAAAAAACCATATCCGATTGTATATATTATTTAAAGACCGAATAAACTTAGCACAAAACTTCTAAATAGAGTTAAATTTTGACATTTTTTAAAACAATAAAATAAAATTAAAAAATTGCCTGCAATATAAGTTCATCGTTTTTAGCCCCTGGAATCTGAATTTATTCTTCTAGTATTAATTATTCACTAAAAATTATCTCCCTAAAAACCATTCCCATTTATTACTTTGCCCTTACACTTTTGCTCTAAACTGTGTGTTTACCAAGCACTTGATGCGTTTATCATCTCACACACGTTTGATTGGAGCTTTTAAATGACAGTTGCCTTGCCACAAAGAAGACAACTTTAGTCCCCAGCTAAAAAAATCCGCAGCAAACCGCATATTTGCTCAATGCTTTTCGGCTGAAAGATAACACAAGGCGGAAGAAGGGCTTTCGTCATATTTAATGGTTTTAAAGGAATAGAGTCCTTTAGGCCTCTTTCTCTCTCTCTCTCTCTCCCACTCTCCAAAAATGGGTTTGTTTTTATTTTTTTACCGAGCCAGCAAAACACACGCATAATTTGCTGGGTGACATACCTATTCACAGTGTATAAATGTGTGAATTTCACATACACTTGTAGAGGTGTGTGACCGCATGTGCCTCTGCCTGCCTGCCTGCCTATCTAAATGTATGTATGTATGAATTTACGCTACTTTCTAAATTTAAATCGTGTGGTGATTTTCTCAATATATTGTGGCATTTTTTTAATTCGCACTGGCAACTCTGGCATTTGCTCGATGGCAGTTGGCTGAGTAATTTCTTTTTTCGCCTTTTTGTTGTGTTGCTTGCTGGCCTGCTCTCAGTTTTCGCTGTGCGATTGCTGGTAATGTGGTGTCTATATCTAGTATCGTGAACAATTTCATTAGTACAGGCGGACGTAACGGTAACGGACGTAACGTACGTCGTTGGAAAAAAAAGCTACAGACTAAAGAAAGAAGGTTGTGAAAAAAATTTTTTGTGTAGAAATTCGTAAACTTCTACAACAAAAAGTGTAATTTTTTTTTGTTGTTTAAAGAAAGTGCCGTTAGCTAGACGCCAAATATGCAATAACATTCAATTTCGTTTAGAAATCCAAACGGTAGAGAAACAGAAACACTCAAGGTGTTTTTTTCGGGTACGTGCGTGTGTGTGTTTGTGTACGGTGGCGACAACGGCAACGAGAACGACGACGACGACTACGACTACTAGTAGGACGGTATAAAAAGACACCGAGGCGCGGGGAGCCAACAGCAACACATACCAAATACTATTGCCGCCTCATTCCTCCCCCCGGTCTTATACATACATACAACAAATTCAAGAGGAGGCAGGCAACACAGAGCAAGCACCACCAGAGGAAAGACATCAAGCCATCCAAGCACTACGCCAGTAGTGCGCGCACACATCACCACAGCAGCACACAGCTCTCTGTGTTCTGTCAGCTGTGTGTGCTCCCCACATCGGAACAGCTGTTTGGAGTAGCCAAAGCCATTGTGTTTTAGTGTATAGTAGTGTGGTGAGAGAGTGTAGAGGTAAATTTCAGTATTAAAGCCACGCTCAAGACGCCATCTAGTGTAGACACTAAGCTGGTATTTGTATATTGAGGAAATAAAAGAGAGTGTTTAGTGGTGACACGCGAGTATTTCAAATTGCTTTAAGGTGTGAGTACGGCGTTAATAGTTGATTAGAAGTGGTGGTGAAAATTCAAATACAAAACAAGCACCCACCACAACTGCTAATAATAACAACAACATTAAGTGCAGAGAACAAAAAAAAGGCATGGTGTGGATGATTGAAAATTTTTGTGGGGAGCAAGAGAGCAAGTGAGTGAGTTAATGGTGTATGCAGGGAGCATGGAGTTATGTGTGGGGCAAAAAAAATGCCACAAACAACACAACACCCACTACAATAAGAAAAACAACAAGACCCGCATGATGACATCTACCACCACCCACACTAAATAACACTGAAATCCAAAAAATTTCGAATACATACAAACTTGGCAAAATAAAAAAAAATATGTTTAGTGTGGTAGGTGGAAGAGGGCAAAGACAGCGCAAACGGCAACAACGACTACCTTAATAATATTTACAAAAACCCAGCAAAGGTTGGTGCTAAGACCTTTTGGAGGGAAATATTATGGGCGGCAAAATTTTTACTTTTAACGAACAATCTCAGGGTTTTTTAATTAAAGATATCTTTATTGCTTTAAATTCTTAGCACATTTTCAAAGCTAATGGCTTATTATATCGTGTTGCTGGATTTTTTTTTTGTGTTTGCTCTATGGCCTTTTATGTTGTTTGAATATTAATAGAATTTTAAACAATAAACAAATGACAAATCACTCAATTGGCTCATTCAACCAAGAATGAAATCATCAACATCAACAACATCATTGAAATTAGGTACATAAATAAACTTGGGTATTTGTCATGAGTTGGTCAACTTACTTGCCTCGCATACCCTGTACCCTAACTCACACAAATACCACTCCTCCAACACTTCATACATTCAGCTCAACTCAAACACCCACTTCCCTAGGCTATTTGCCTTTCATCAAATGGCAGGTTACAAACATTACAACTTTATATTTGTGTGTTATTTGTCACACTCAAATTTCACACAGCAATACAAAAACAACGACAAAACCTCACCACCATTAGCAAAACAGTGAAAGCTCCAAGGCAAAGAAAGTGGTGGAGTGTTGGGCTAAAAGTGCAATAATTTCAAGAATTAATTCAAAATGTGAAAACGAAACCCAAATGTGAAACAGGCTATGAAAGTTCAGATTTTTGATTAGCAGCTTGATTAGTCATGAAAAAACCAACAAACATACACACATATGTATGTATATATGTATGTACATACATACTTGTATACACTCAACACATGTAATGTGAGAGCTAAGAGAGTTACCCCCAATAAGAAAAATATAAACAAATAAAAAAATTTTAAAACCTTACAACATTCCGTGAGATAAGTCCAACAGCCATATAAACATTCAAGCAACGACCTAGCCTTAAAGGCGTAGAGCTTATTTTTTCAATTTAAAAGAGCGGTAAATATCCCCACAGGTATGGCAAGCGGTTGATTGAACCCTCCCTCCTCAAACACATAAATAACAATAACTCGTTATATGAAAAAAAAATTGTTTAAACAAAATTTAATGAAGAAATATAAAAACACAGCAATATTTAGGCAGTGAAAAATTAAACAATGGTAAAAAAATTTAAACAACCACCCACACTATAACCAAATAACGGTAATAAAAAAAAAACAAGAGAGCCACGAGCTGTCAAATTCATTGAAGAGATCATCATCATTGAAAGTTTATTTACTTTGGCAAGTGTCAATGCTTCAGAAATACAAAAAGAGTTCATAAGCATATGAAAATAATAATTTATAAAAAAAATACGAAAACACCAGGTGCATCAAAAAGTGAACATTTCTTAACAGATTTATAACAAGAAGTATTAAAAAAAAATTAACAACAGTGTTGTGCTAAAAGATTTCCCGAAAAAAATATTGAAAAAAAATATATGATAATTTTGAATATTTAACAAAATTTTAAGTGCAAACAATTGGAATATTTGAAAATTTGAAATCATCTGGTAATGAAATCTAATTTTTGGTAAGAAACCACTATTTGATATGCTACAGCAGGTTAATAAAAGAGATCCTTTGATGAACTTTGATGTTCAAATATGGTAAAGCGCCACTACAGATACTGCAAAACTTACAATTAACCCATTAATGCCGAAATGGGTAGAAAAATACCCAAGAAAAGAGCTGTCTGTAGAAAAATTCGAGCTCAAGTTAGGAAAAAGGTATCCTAATGAGATTTGGATTGAAGTAAAGTGGGCGAATTAAACTAACTTAAACAAATTTTTTCTTCGTATAAGGTCAGGTTTTGGGGGAAAATTGGTTGGTCAAAAGACTTACATTTTTTAATGCTCAAAAAATCAAACAAAAACAATTTCTCAAAATTCTTGGAATCGCACTTCTCACTTTGGAAATCATTTTAATGTCTTGCTGCATTTGATGGTTCCTATATTTAAAAAAAAATAATAATTTTATAGCGATAAGCCCACTACTTATGACAATAGGTGTGGTTTTATGTCATCCATTAAAATGCTCTTTCTTCGCTAATGAAAATAGGAATATTTTCATTATTTGGATTATTTAGATCAACAACAAAAATCATTTTCTTTATATTTTATGGCCATATAGCGAAGAAAAGAGCATTTAATCAAAATCGGATAAGGTAATCAAGTGTCAGGCGTTAATGGCATAAATTAGATTAACCATTCACAAAGTTGTCATTACAAATAAGACAATTAAGTCATTCACAATAATATCATTCACAATGGAATTGATAAAGAAAATTTTGTCAATCAACGATTATTCATTGTCACATTCTAGTGGTCATTAGCTCCATCAATATCGGAGTTGCAAGGGTTCCTTCGGATATCGACAAGAATAAAATTCGGATTCTGAATGACAAATGCATTATGTTTGCCCCATTTTATCACGATACGGATTTCCCCATAGGATTTTCTTTGACTTTGAGACATATGAGTAGAAATAGCCCTGGGGGTGGGCAAAGCATTCCCAGAAGCCTCAAGAAGTCAAATAGAAGGATCACTTTATATGGGAGCTAAATTTACTTGATCAATATTTTGAGGTGTTTCAAACGGAATGACTAGTTTTGTATAACGCCTTTCCTATGGTGGGGGGTAAAACAATTATCTATGCAAAGTTTAAGCTCTCCACCTTCATTTTTAAATGACTAACTAGTAGAGGGACTGGCATGTTTAGTTAGTCTTAGTTGCTCAAAACGATCAAGAATTTGTGTACACAATATAGGGTAGTAAATGGATATTTCGATGTGTTACAAACCGAATGACAAAATGAAAATACCCTTGTCCTAAGGTGATGGTTATAAAAAAAAAGATAATTTGATACATTATAATATTGAAGAAAGTATTGTATGTAATAAATCGAAGAGGTGGCCACCGTAGCGCAGAGGTTAGAGGTGGCCACCGTACCGCATATGACGCGGAACGCCTGAATTGGAATCCAGGCGAGAACATCCTAAAAAATTGTCAGCGGCTCTCTGTTTTGCTCGGCATTCACTATGTTATACCCAAGATTATTTCTATTGACTGAGAATCTTTATCGCGCTGACAATCTTTATCGCACTGACAATCTTTATCGCACTGACAATCTCGGATCGTCTTTCAGCGCGCTCTCTATTCGCACCCTAAGCCGGTTTTAGTCTGTTATTGTATCAACACCCAAGTATTAGCCTCGAAAGCCATAGAATGTCATAGGAAATGCTTCAACGTCTAATCATCTCCCTTTTATGCTGTGTACATTGAATTCCTTGGAATCAGAGATTGATTCCAAGAATTCAATCGTTTCCACTCCTAAAGGAAGTGGAAACGATGTCGATGCCGAAGCGTCGGCATGATCAGACTTTCACAATATACATGGACGATCAGGCGACGCTAAAGGCTCTGGCGTCAGGCCATATAAGGTCAACAATGGTTAGAAAATGCAAAGAGCTTCTTCGAACCATGGGAGGCTCTGGTGGATCCCAGGCCATCAAGAGTTGGCGGGAAAAGAAACGGCCCACGAGCTGGCCTGGAATAGATTGCTGATCGGCATCAGTAAGTCATCCCCTATTCGAGCTTCTTGCTAGGTTGGAAACCTACTACGATGACCACGCAAATAAAGCATGGGCTAGTGTTGTAGGTGGTATGATGGCAACGGCCCCTTGCCATTTTGCGGAACAGGATGTCGCTTATCCTGAGGTTGAGGAAGCATGTCTTTCGACTTTTGATCTTTGACGGCACGCTGGACGCAGGGAGAGGCAGACTTCTGCAGGGTGTGCGAAGACAAGAAGGAGTTTTAAATGATCGAACACCTTTGATAACACTGCCCCGCAATTGCGAAGACACAGAATAATGTATGAACACCTCTTTCGATACCTGCACTCCCTCCAGGCACTGGCCTGAATGAACTGGAAATTACTCTTACCGATGAGAAATTTTCCCGGTCCACCTGGTTTCTTAGCTTTCTTTTCTTGTGGGATGGCTTCATTTTCTGGCGTTTCTGCTATCTTGCACCCTCTTCTATTCTCTTCAACCTTCCTCTAGGTTGAACACAAAGAACCTAATGTCTCGGACTGAAGCAGCGAGTAACCGAATTTGGTAGTTGCGTTCCTCCAAATCTAACCAAACCTAGCATGCTCTACGCACACTAACACATGTAGTGTGTGTGTCTCCTAGTACTGTGTGTCTCGTAATGATACTGAAAGCCAAGCTGATATTCTTACTACCCCAAAGTATTCGCCTAACCTGACCTTCTCTACACACACTACCGCATCTTGCAACTATTCTGCTATATACACCCCTAGTCTTTTATGTCTGGTAATTTAACAGAAAGCCAAGTTGATCTGCTTCTTACTACTCCTGAGTATCCTGCGATCCCGACTGGTTCACTGCTGTTACAGGCGCTTTTTTTAATATGCGTCTCATTATGTATCTTAGGATCCTGTACTAGTCTATGGATTGGATAATTTTGTCGGTCCTTACATTGTTAAAAGTTCACTAAAACATAAGGGAACCCAGGGAGACTTCTATCATATCAATGAGAGGCATCCGTATAAAGGGACCTTTTACTCTCTAGTTTAGTTATGTTCGATTTTGAATTACATTTTTTCCTAAAACCTTTTCTTCAAGCTTCTTTCCATCTACTTAGTGATATAGCTCTTTGGGAAAAGAGCTATATCCACCAAATATTTTTGAACATTCCACTAAGGAATGTCATATCCGCAAGGAAACAACAAACGCATGTGTTCTTCAAGTTTTACATATGTAGTAACTTACAAAAATTTTAATTTTTCTCAATTGGCTGGTGATAAACACACATTCTTGCTTTACATTTAGCTTTTCTCCGAACCCAGCCAAGCACTCATATTCTGAAACAGATAACAATGTCATTTTTTATGATGTGAGATATAAATACTTTTATTGCAATTAACAAAAGTCCATGCATGACTGGAAATATATTTTACGACTGAAATGGAAAAAACAAAATCACTTGAAGCTCAGGCAGAGAGAAGGAGAGGTTAGACGTCACTACGATAAACTGGATATGGTGTGTAAGCAGAATACTAACATTGTATTGAATGACAAAATCTTGGCAAGATTTTGTCAAGCGTAAAAATCATGTTTCATTTCCAGTTTGCAGTATTGCTAATTAGGTTTTTTTTTTAAATTCCTATGTTAGAAATGCCAATGGGTTGAACGGTTTATAGCTAAAAGAATTATTTAATGTGGAGGTTATATTTCAAGGTTTACATTCATTAACTAGACAAGACTTTTCTGGATCAGGTCAGATTGCTATAACATATAAACGATATAGTATTGTAACATAAAATAATACGTTTTTTGAGCTGACTGAACTAGTTTGTTCAGTTATTTCACTAGTTCCTACAGTTAGTTCACTAGGTTCTACAGTTAGTTCACTAGGCTCTACAGTTAATTCACTAGTTCATTCAGTTAATTCACTAGTTCATTCAGTTCTTTCAGTTAGTTCACTAGTTCATTCAGTTAGGTCACCCGGCTGACCAGTTGAAGATCCCTTTCAACCTTATGAAGGTTATATTGCAGTATATCCATTTATGAATTGTTTTTTAAATATAGTTTTACTAGCCATTTACTTGGGTAAGATAGATTTGATAGAGGATCAGAGATGGTCCGTAAGACGATTTTTTAGGTTTCCGACTGTCAAAAAGTTGTAAAAGTCGAAAACGTCGTATACATGTATAAAACGTAGAAAAAGTCGCAAACGTCATAAACCTTAATAACTCAGTGTAAAAGTTTGATTTTTAACAAATATTATTGTCACTTATTTGTTGTATATAGAAGAGTTTATATGTAAAAAAATTTCGCAATAAAAGAAATATAAAGTTTTTTTTTTTAATTTTTGCATTTACATTTTTCACACAATAAATTGGATATACGCAAATTTCAAGTCAATTTATAAAGTAACGTTTAAGGATTTTTTTGTGAAGCACAAAATCAACAAATTATTAGTTTTCATCAATTATATTTAGAAATTGCAATTATTTTGTATCCTTTTGCAAAATTATTTGCTTCTCCCGTTTTAATTTGCTTTTTGAAAGCTGTTGTAAACGACATATGTTAAAAATGCATGACATCTGAGGAAGTGTCAAGTGAAACGGTACATGGAGTGTTAATACTTATGCCAAAATTTTTAGTTAATCAGATCAAAAATTCGACAAATTTTCGTTCGAATTTTTTTTCTGTCAGAAACCTAGTTTTTTGGCTAGGTTTACGACGTTTTCGACGTATGTAATATACGTCGGAAATGTATGTCATATACGTCACTGTTTCTGACAGGCCATCTCTGTAGAGGATGTTGCCAAGGTAATGCTGAATTAAAAAAAAAAAAAATCAGCATATTTAAGCTCCTTGAACTAATTCGTTTAGTTAGTTTAACAGTGCGCTTAGTTAGTTCACTAGTTCGTTCAGTTAGTTCACTAGTTTGTTCAGTTAGATCACCCAGCCGACCAGTTGAAGATCCCTTTTAACCTTAGACATTCGCCTCGGTCATATTAATTTGCTAAAGGATGGTGCCAAGATAATGCTGAACTTAAAAAATCCCCTTATTTAAGCTCATAAAACTAATTCGTTTAGTTAGTTTATAAGTGCACTTAGTTAGTTCACTAGTTCGCTTAGTTAGTACACTAGGTCGATCAACTAAAGATCACCTCCCTTCAACTCAAATTTAATAATTCAATACTCCCCTCCTGGTAAACCATAGGATCCTGCTGCTTTATTCTTCTTCAGCCTATATTCTTCTAAATAGGTCGTGTTGGGTAACCTGGATTCCCAAATCTTTTTTTGCTCTGAACATGGCGAACAAGAACAAGCAATATTAGTAGATAATCTTTTCTGATACCATATTCATATTGTTCTTTATGAATGATATCATAGGCCAATATTCGTTGCCTTAATAGTGGTTGTTAAAGTAGTGAGATCCTCAAACATTACTAATCTGAGGTATGAGTTCTTGGAGATATATGTTTAAAGAAGGCCCATACATTCAATGTTTTGCAGAGATTTCTATGTATGACTCATGGACTTTGAGATGGCTAGGCTATCGCCTGTTTCCTTTGCTCTATTGCTCTTGTAACTCATCTGACAAGTTGAATGCTCTGCAAACATTTCTTATGTGAAATTTAATCTACACCAGAATAACCATTGGGAAGTATAGCCTTAAGTGTCACTTTGACATACTGTACCCAACAACCTTCCATCTCTTGGGTGTTATTTGTCATTAAAGATTGCATGAACTTGGAAGGTGATGACTTTTGTGTAGATTAGAATCAGAAATGGTCAACATACGAAAAAAAAAACATGGAAGCCGGAGTAGAAATGACCATTGTACATTTGGAATTTGTGACACGCAAAACATGCATTTGTATACAAAAAAAAAATTAAAAACCTTCCCTTGGAGTTTTCGTTAGTTTGTGTGGCAAAACTTTAGTTACTCAAACCCAAATAACCGCTATTTGTATTGAAAATTCCACCATTCAGAGTCAACACAAGTAATGATGGCAAATTTTAATTATTTTAAGATGATTCCTAATGCCATAGATAAAAAATAAAGTAATTATTTGAGCATTTGGCTGAAATGGAGCTCTGGAGCATTTTTTAAAGGAAGCAAACAAGACATGAAGTAGTATGGTAGTAATTGAATTGAAGAAGGTAGGGCGTGGGGAAAACTTAGTAGCTCGTAGCCTGTACCTTGTATACGATGCAACTCAAAGCTAAATGAGAAGATGTACACACTGTGTTACTTTCAACCAGCGAAACAAAAAGTTTTGATAAACTTTGCATTGAACCATGAATATGAAGCACCGAAATATAATTGAATAAGGATAGGGAACAAAATTACAAATTTTACAGTAGCTTAGGCAGATTTTTAAATTTTTCTATACTCAGTAAATTATTTGAATAAAATAAAATGAATTTGGTCATCAAACTAAGTGGCGAATAAATAATAAAAATAATCAAAACTGGCGGCCAACGTGGAACGTTTGCAACAGTTACAGAGAAATGTATTCAGAGAACTTTTTTAAACAGTTTTTTTTAATTGAAAACATATTTTGGCATCAAACCTTATAAACCACAAATAAAAAAAAAACTGGCGCCCAACGTAGAAAGGTTTTTCTACTAATTTATTATAACACTAGCGGGGAGCATTATTATGATCCCAAATAAAAACTAATAATCAGAATCAGTTTTTCTTAAAATTTAAAATAATTGACAACAAAAAATTATATAAATTACCAAAGTTGGGCGCCACTTTTTATACCCACCCTCATAGAATGGGGTATAGTAATCTAGTCATTCCATTTGTAACACCTCGAAATATTCGTCTAAGACCCCATAAAGTATATGTTGATCGTCTCGACATTTTGAGTCAATCTATCCATGTCCGTCGGTCTGTCCGTCCGTCCGTCTGTCCAAATAGCGATAGAGTACGAACGTTAAGCTAGCCGCTTGAAATTTTCCGCAGATGCTTGATATCGATGTAGATCGTTGGGGATTGCAAATGGGCCATATCGGTTCAGATTCAGATATAGCTTCCATTAAAACCGGTCTCCCGATTTGGTTTCTTGAGCCCATAGAAGCAGCATAAATAATAAAAATAAACAAAACTGGCGCCCAACGTGGAACGTTTGCAACAGTTGCAGAGAAATTTATTCAGAAAATTTTTTTAAACAGTTTTTTTTGTTTGAATAATTAAAATCATGTTTTGGGCTCAAACCATATAAACCACAAATAAAAATAAACTGGCGCCCAACGTAGAAAGGTTTTTTACCATTAATTATAACACTAGTGGGGTACGAAACTAGCCGCTTGAAAATTTTCACAGATGCTTGATATCGATGTAGACCGTTGGGGTTTGCAAATGGGCCATATCGGTTCAGATTCAGATATAGCTCCCATAAAAACCGGTCTTCCGATTTGGTTTCTTGAGCCCATACAAGCCGCATAAATAATAAAAATAAACAAAACTGGCGCCCAACGTGGAACGTTTGCAACAGTTGCAGAGACATTTTTTCAGAAAACTTTTTCAAACAGTTTTTTCTTTTTTTTTTTTAATAATAAAATCATAAAATCAAATCACAAATAAAAATAAACTGGCGCCCAACGTAGAAAGGCTTTTTACCATTAATCATAACACTAGTGGGGTACGAAGCTAGCCGCTTGAAAATTTTCACAGATGCTTGATATCGATGTAGGTCGTTGGGGATTGCAAATGGGCCATACCGGTTCAGATTCAGATATAGCTCCCATATTTCTTCATACAATTGTGCCAAGTATGTTCTAAATCAGTCTATAACCTGATATAGCTCTCATGTAAACCGGTCTTTCGATCATCCTTGTTCGGTTCCTAGAAGCTTTAATTTTTGCTGGTTTGACAGAAGTTTGGTATTTGGAATTAAATTATGCCCTTCAACTAAATTTTGTATACATTTTTAGCAGAATCCTTGTCCTTGAATCCTTCACTTTGTGGGGAATAAATAGTAAATATATTTAAACTGGCGCCCAACGTGGGAATTTCTTTTAGAATATTATTGTAATATAAGTCGGTAACTCAATTACAGTTCAAATTATTATTGAGCACACAAGTTGGGCGCCACGTTTTATTTTTCGAAACTGCCTTTAATACAATTTCTTTACCCATCACCGAAGGATGGAGGTACTCATTTTGCCATTCCGTTTGCAACATATCCATTTCCGATGCTATAAAGTATATATATTCTTGATCGTCGTAAAAATCTAAGATGATATAGCCATGTCCGTCCGTCTGTCCATCTGTCTGCCTGTTTAAATCACGCTACAGTCTTGAAAAATAAAGATATTGAGCTCAAACCTTGCGCAGATTCTTTTTTTGTCCAGAGGTAGGTTAAGTTTAAAGATGGGCTATATCGGACTATATCTTGATATAGTCTCCATATAGACCGATCTGGCGATTCAAGGTCTTAGGCCGATAAATGCCATATTTTTTATCCGATTTTGTTGAAATTAGGGATAGTGAGTTGTGTAAGGCCACTCGACATCCTTTTTCAAGTCGGCCCAGATCAGTCTAGAGTTGGATATATTTAGCTGCCATATAGACCGATTTCTCGATTTAAGGCCTTGGGCCCATCAAATGTGCATTTATTGTCCGATTTCGTTTAAATTTGAGACAGTGAGTTGTGTTAGGCCTTTCGACGTCCTTCTTCAATTGGGCCAAGATCGGTCTAGATTTGGATATAGCTGCCATATAGACCAATCTCTCGATTTAAGGTTTCTTATCATTGAGTTTAAACTTGACTGCACTCATTGATATGAGAGAAATTTGCCCATGTTCCTTAGTGGAATGAACACGTGGGCAAAATTTGATTTGATTTGAGATGTTATGTTAAGCTTTCGACATCCGTGGTCTATATGGTTCAGATCAGTCTATACTTGGATATAGCTGCCAAAAAGACCAATATTTTGTTCTACAAAATTGAACAGTGTCTTGTATTTATAAAACCACTCAATGTCCGTGCCAAATTTGGTCCAAATCGGACCATATTTCGACATAGCTGTTATGGGTGCATAAATTATACATTTTTCACCGGATTATGGGGAAAGATCGAACTTAATGCCTTTTACTTGTTTGAACTCCATTTTGAAAACCTAGTCCCAAAATTCTTACTTATTGTGGTCACAAAAATAAAATAAAAGAACTGGCGCCCAACGTAGAAAACAATGTTTAGAATGTATGATAATAAAAGGCGGGACTTTAATATGACCCCAAAAAACAATTTATGAATCGTGTTAGCTTTCTTGGAAATTGAAAATTTGGGATAATAGAAAACTATATTAACCTTACAAGTTGGGCGCCACTTTTTGCTTTTTTAACTTAAACATCTGTTGATAATTTTTGGACACCATTTTGAAAAGAGTCTTAGAAAAATTATCCATGTGGGGTTTTAAAAGTATGAAAATAAAACTGGCGCCCGACGTGGAAGGATGTTTTAGAATTTGATACAACACAAATCGAAAATTTGATCCAACACAAATCGAAAATTTTGATATCACCCTTAAAAAACAAATTATTTATGAAAAGAGAAAGCTACGTTGAAATTTCAAATAGTTGATATAAAGAAAATTTTATTCCCCAAACCGGTTGGGAGCCACTTTACTCTAATTACTCTACATTAAACAGTAAGGCCCATATTCACAAAACTTATAATAGCGTTAAAGTAGGCTTATTTGACAGATGACACAATTTGGGCTGTACTTGTCACTTGCGGCTTCCAGGGGCTCAACACTGAAATCGGTTTATATAGAAGCTATATCAGATAATAGATCAATTTGAACGGTACTTGGCTTATTGGAAGTAGTACCAAAACATTGCTTGCAGAGTTTCAGCCAAACCTGACATAAATTGCGGCGCAGAGGATCCAGACGTGAAATCGGGAGATCGGTTTATATGGGAGATATATCAGGTTATAGACCGAATTGAACGGTACTTGGCACTGTTGTAGGAAGTCGCACTACATGCAAAATTTTAGCCAAATCGGAAAAGGTCGAAGGACCACTTTATGTGGGACATATATCCAAATCTGAAGCGATAAGGCCCATTTGCAATCCCCAATGACCTACTGTACATCAATAAGTATTTGTGCAGAATTCCAAGCGGCTGGCACACATACTTTATGGGGTCTCGGATCAATATTTCGAGGTGTTGCAAAAGGAATGTTCTGATTAGTATATCCGCCACCCTATTCTGGTGGGTATAAAAATGATTTACGTCGGGCGCCATTTTATTATGTTCAAAGCCTCTTGCTGTGAACTTTCAGCTTAGGAATTCACCACTACATTAGGAATTCACCAAACAAATTCCAATATTGTGCGGCTGGCACACATACTTTATGGGGTCTCAGACCAATATTTCGAGTTGTTACAAAAGAAATGATCTGAGTAGTATATTCCCCACCTTATTGTGGTGCTTATAAAAATGATTTACTTCGGGCGCCATTTTATTATGTTCAAAGGCTCTTGCGGTGAACTTTCAACTTGTGTGATCAATACATTAGGGATTCACCAAACAATTTCCAATATTGTGCACCCACATTTTAGCCACACTGATGAGTTCATGTCTAAGTTAGGCGCCATTTTAATTTTCTTTTACTCCAAAAACTCACTTTAAAGAAAATTGTAAGAGCATTGTTTTGAAAACTAAACTCAAATTTTGCTTCATTATAAAACACGAGATGCCCTTAAGAAGGCATATTAAACACCATAAATTAAACTCTTTAAGTTGGGCGCCAAGTTCAATCAAATACTTTTTATGGGCTTGGAAAAACACACTTTGCGACGTTTATTCAAATAAGAAAAAAGATTTAACTATACACACAAAATGTTAAAAGACTTCTAGCTCTTTAGCAGAAGTAAGAAGCACATTACGTCGGGCGCCACTTTATAATGATCCATAGGCTCGCCAAGAGGTTAGTTGTTGTTGTTGTAGTAGTAGCAGTGTGTGATACACTGAGGCGGCAGCCCTTGCCGATGAAGGAATTTATCGGGTCAAATACAACCGGCTGCCATTAGATTGATTGATTGAAGAGGTTAGTGGTTAGGATGAGTATTCTCAACATTGGTCACCTTTCAAATTTGTTATTTTAGCATGCTTAGCTTCGGGTATTTGGAAGTTTCACATAGATCTTCTTTAGGTTAAGAGCCCTTAAGTATAAAACCATTGCCTGCTTAAACTTCCTCATCCCTTGTCATTTGTATTACCAAACACATCTGCATACATTGGTGTTAAACACGTGTTAGCAGTTCTCTTACCAGATGAGCACTTAAGTTCCCTTGTCACCCACTACATTCAGTCATTCATTTCATTCCATCCATCCTGCCTTTGAAGTAGATACTTTTTACTCAATAATAAACTGCTGGCTATCAATTACTACAGTCAGGGTGCCACTTGCCAAACATTCCATATTCACATGGTCGATACCCACGCAAATTTGCCATAATCTAGCACACCTTAAGCTGGATGACTCGATGGCTCACTCGCTCGCTCGCTTGCTCGCTGACTAACTGGCTAAACTTTTTAATCCAATTATAACAAAACTCTTGTGCCCAGCGAATGAACGACCGGCCGTTCTTCTCATAGACAAATGGAGATGGAAAATCGATATTAACAGAGGGCATGAATGGTAGGCAATTTTCCCAAACTCTTTTTTTCGGTTTTTTTTTTTTTTTGTTTGGTAGGTTGAGTATGAATTTTGCGTGTTGACGTTGACATCAGAGAACAGAAAAAGAAAATCAATCGACCCATATGACCCACAATCTGCCTTCAGAATTTCCTTTGAATTTAATTTGGGCAAATGTTCTTCTTTTTTTTTTTGGCATGGCCAGCAAACATTATTCGGCATTACCGCTATGCCGCTTGGTCTCCCAGTTGGCGGTGAGCAGAGCCTTGCCATATATTCCCTCCCCAGAGAGGCCAACTTCTTTGGGAGGGAGCATGTGCGAAACCCAATCAAGAAAAATGGCCCAGAGAGGTGCACTGAGAGTGAGAGCAAAAGCGTGAGAACAAGAGGCCAAAGGAAAAGAGGAAAATGGCTAAAAGCAGCAGCAGCAGCAGCATTAGCTACTTGTGGTGTTATACCAACAAATCTATTGGCTTATGGCCAAGAATAATAAACACCATGTGTATGGCTGTCTGTCCCTAACTACGGCCAGTATGGCCTAGTCTGTCTGTCCATCCCTCGAGGCGACCCCATATAAATGTATGCACACATCCCAGAGATACACATGTTCAAGAGTTGCTATCACCACAATGCAAAGTTATTAACTATTCTGTTAACGCAAATTGTTGCTGGTGTTTGGCAATAATTGGCGTAGCTACCTCATCACAGTTCATCATTGAGTCTCTCTCCCCTCCTCCCCCCTGGTGGGCCATATTTTTGTCTAGCTTTGTGGCGGTTTTGTTATTAAAGGTCTTTTGTTTATTATTCCACTTATAGTCGTCGTCATATCGACTGTGGATGCCGCCAACCTGCAGTGACTAAAAAGCAATACTCAAGTGTTTCAGCCAAAACGCCTTAAACCTCATTTCCTCTGCTTTCATTCCACATTATGGTTTACCTTCCAGCTTACTCACCACCCCTTTAAAGCAACAAAAATGCTTTGGAAATTTTGTAGTTCATTAACCCGCTAAATGTTTCCGCCCTTTCGTCTAGATTGTGTCATTCGACAAAATCACAAAGAAAAAAAAAACAGAGTTTCGATAGTATTTTGTCACAAATGTGCCTATACACAATGACTCCATTCTATTTTTGGGGGGCCAATCGAATTTAAGATTGGGGTAGGTACATACGAACGTATGTGCAGTTCTCATAGTTATGTTTTCAAAAGTTTTTCAAGTGGAAAATAACGTAGAAGCTATGTAGCCCAAATGCCAACAAAGAAATTGAATAGAACAAGGACACGGAAAACATTTTAAAGTTTACAATAGTTTAGGGGCGCTTTTGTTAGAATATTTTATATGCTCTAGAAAATATAATACAAATCTTGCTTGGCCTTAAAAAGGGTATAAACTAAAAATACAAAAACTGCCGCACACGTAGAACCATTACCATAGCCAAAAGGGAGATTTATCTCAAATATTTAGAGATTTTTGCTATGCTTTGCTTTGAAGAGAAAGCATTGAATATGATCTCGAGCTGAAAGATGTTCAAAAAATCACGAAAAGTTTTTTAAAAGCTTTTCAAACTCTAAACTTTATGGTCCCAAAATAAAAAATATATAAAAACTGGCGCCCAACGTTGTACGTAATTTTTATAAGAAAACAGTTCAAAAATCTCCCGATGACCTTTAATAGCAATTATTTAACCGAATGGGTTTTCTTGAATTTCATAATCAACGAATTTAAACAAAACCCGATAATGGACCCAAGTTGGGCGCCAATTTTTATTGTTGTAAACTGTAAATATTTGTTTGGAAGTGATTTATGTGGACTGGGAAATACGCAATTAAAACTGTGTTATTCTCATAAAACCTCATAGGACTAAAACAATTAATAAAATAAACTGGCGCCCAACGTAGACAACATATTTTAAATATGTTATTAAAACAACTTACAAACTTTAAAAATCGAATTTAAATATGAAATCAAAATATAAATTATAAATAAAAAATATTATAAAGACAACCCAAGTTGGGCGCCAATTTTTATTGTTGTAAACTGTAAATATTTGTTTGGAAATGATTTATGTGGACTGGGAAATACGCAATTAAAACTGTGTTATTCTCATAAAACCTTATAGGGCTAAAATAATTAATAAAATAAACTGGCGCCCAACGTAGACAACATTTTTAGAAATATGTTATTAAAACAACATACAAACTTTATAAATCGAATTTAAATATGAAATAAAAATATAAATTATAAATAAAAAAAAATATAAAGACAACCCAAGTTGGGCGCCAATTTTTATTGTTGTAAACTGTAAATATTTGTTTGGAAATGATTTATGTGGACTGGGAAATACGCAATTAAAACTGTGTTATTCTCATAAAACCTTATAGGACTAAAACAATTAATAAAATAAACTGGCGCCCAACGTAGACAACATTTTTTAAATATGTTATTAAAACAACTTACAAACTTTATAAATCGAATTTAAATATGAAATAAAAATATTAATTATAAATAAAAAAAATATAAAGACAACCCAAGTTGGGCGCCAATTTTAATTTTCGTTATTTTTATTTTTTTTTGTTTGCAAATATTTTACATGAACACTGAACAATGTTTTAGAATAAATAAAATAAAGCTTTGGTCTTTAACCAGAAAAGGTTCCAACAATGAATACAAAAAGATTGGCGCCCAACGTGGAAAGTTTACGACTACTAAATAGTGATACGAAAATTTACCCATGAATATTCTATTAAAGAACAGGGGCAAACATCTCTTAAAAGCATATACTGGCATCAAATCTGATAAGTCAAAAACAAATGGTATAAGAAACTGGCGCCCAACCTAGAACATTATTTTTACGAATATGACATGGTTTTAATTCAGCGAATTTATATAAAACATTGCATAGCCGTTTCATTCATGTTTAAATCCTTGCCGATTACGGTAGGAGTCGTAAGTCTATGTGGACAAACTCGTGGAAAAATGGCGCCCAACGTGGATTGGGAACTTTGATTTTATTTATGACAAATTAATATCCAATGTTTCAAGAGATCTTGTTGATATTCTGGGAGTTTCTGTTGACAGGAGGACTCGTTAGTCATTGTGACGAAAGTTTTGTTGAGTTCATTTGGTAAAGTGGCGCCCAACATAGATTACTAAACATGGTTTCAATTTGACGAATTTATATAAAACATTGCATAGCCGTTTCATTCATGTTTAAATCCTTGCCGATTACGGTAGGAGTCGTAAGTCTATGTGGATAAAATCGTGGAAAAATGGCGGCCAACGTGGATTGCAAACTTTGATTCTATTTATGACAAATTATTGTCCAATGTTTCAAGATGTCTTGTTGATATTCTGGGAGTTTCCGTTGACAGGAGGTCTCGTTAGTCATTGTGACGAAAGTGTTCTTGAGCTCATTTGGTAAAGTGGCGCCCAACATAGATTACTAAACATGGTTTTAATTAAACAAATTTATATAAAACATTGCATAGCCATTTCATTCATGTTTAAGTCCTTGCTGATAACGGTAGGAGTCGTAAGTCTATGTGGATAAAATCTTGGAAAAATGGCGCCCAACGTGGATTGCAAACTTGGATTCTATTTATGACAAACTAATATCCAATGTTTCCAGATGTCTTGTTGATATTCTGGGAGTTTCTGTTGACAGGAGGAGTCGTTAGTCATTGTGACAAAAATGTTGTCGAGATCATTTGGTAAAGTGGCGCCCAACATAGATAACTAAACATTGTTCTAAACCGGCGAATTTATAACGAACAACGCAAAGCTATTTTGTAAAAATGGAAATTTTGGCCATGAACATTCCACTAAGAAACAGGGCAAAGTTCTCAAATATCAAAGAGTGCAATCCGATTCAAGTTTGAGCTCAATGATAAGGGGCCTCCTTTTTTTATCAGAGTCCGAACGGCGCGCCGCAGTGCGACACCTCTTTGGAGAGAAGTTTTACATGGCATAGTACCTCACAAATGTTGCCAGCATTATGTTGACATGCAAAATCTCTCTTATGACAAAAGGGTCATTAGTCTCTCTTTGACAAAAATATTGTCTAGACTATAGGGGAAAGTGGCGCACAGGGTGACATGCAAATCATTCATTTTATTATTGGGAATTTTTTTTTTCCAACATTGCAAGGACTTTTAATGGACATTCAAGGCCTTTCTGATGACAGGAGAAGTCGTAAGTCAACTTTTGACAAACACTTTGTCGAGATAATATGCGAAAGTGGCGTCCAACGTGTATTACTAGCATGATTTTATTTTTGCAAATTTTTAGCATAATAAAGCTGTTTCGTAGACATTCAAGGTATTTCTAATAACAGGAGAATACGCAAATCTCTCTCTAACAAAAGTCTGGTCAAGATTAGTTTTAAAAGTGGCGTCCAAACTGTATTGCAATTCATTTTATTTCTGATAATTTATTTCTATCAAAACGAAGCCATTTAGGGCCTTTCTGATGATAGAAGGAGTGGTAAGTCACCATTTAGCAAAAAATATTGTCGAGACTATGTGAGAAAGTGGCGCCCAAAGTAGATGACTAAATATGGTTTTAATTGTTCAAATTTATTTTAAACATAGCAAAGCTGTTTTGTTGACATTCAAAGTCTTGCTGATGACAAAAGAAGTCGTAAATCTGTAATTGGCAAGTCGTAAGTCTCTCTTTGACAAATAAAAAAAGTGGCGTCCAACGTGGATTGGTAAAAAATGTGTTTTATTTCTTAATTTAAATCCCCTATTTCAACTCGTTTCTTCGGCTAATGCCGTTGTGATGGAAGGAGGAAACCAAGAGTCAAAAATATACACAAATAAAAGTGGCGCCCAACGCAAAGTAATATTTTTGAATAGCATTTTTGTAAAATAAATCGGGTTAAAGATAAAATTTTACGTTCGAGCACAACATATTCTTTTTTTTTTTTTGTCAAAAAAGAACTATAAAATTAAGAGAATATGCACATCTGGCGCCCAACGTGAAATGCTAAGTAATTTAAGTCGACATTGAAATATTTTTAATGCAGGATTTTGAAATACATATCATAAGCTACTACAGGTGGCGTCTAATGGGATTTATTTAATAAGGGGATGTTAGTTATCGCTGTACACTCGCAAACGTTATAAGGCTGAGGGAAACTCAATGAAAGCTGAAAGCCAATGAAACCTATGGCCAAGCAAATGGGTCCTAAATTTAACTATTTCATTTCATTCCAAATTATTATTAAACAAATTACCTTGACAAAACCAAGGACTTGTTTTCAAGTCCTTCATTTATTTTTTTCTAACACCATTGAACCAAAGAAAAAGTTCCTCAAATAGCCACCCAATTTGTCTAAAACTAAAATAATTCCTCTTAAAATGCACATGACCATTTATTTAGTAAAAATAACCAACAACAATACATCACCTGCCCGCCTTCCTTTGACATTAACCCACTAATTTCTTCAAGATGATATTCAGGTTTTTTTTTTGAATGTTTTATTTTCATTTGCCCTTCGTCGAATCATTTTCATATTTACAACATTTTGTTCTATTCGTTTTTTTTATTTTTGTTTTATCCTCCTGCCGAAACCCCAACAATTAGTCCTACATTGAGACAGGCAGACAGACAGATTCGTTAGAAAAGAAGAAAAACGTTTTTGATTTCTTGTTTTTTGTTGTTGTTTTTGTTCACCGCAATCTTTCCTCCTGCTTCCCGTGAGATGTTGGGCTGCCAAATAGCCGACAAGCCTGCTGGGCCAGAAAACACACAAAAGTGTTAAATCATCGATTGCACAACAACGACGATGCAGACCATGCAATATTTACATTGTGAATAACGTCACAATGATTTTCATGCCAATATTACACTGAACTACAAAAAATTAAATGGCGAATATTTTCCAAAAAACTATATTTTGGAGATTTGACTATATTCTTGAAGGATCTGAAGAGCTCTCATTCAACATCATGTTACAAATTTCCAAATAAATTCAACGTTTACAGACCCAAGAACTTTAATATCAATTCATGTTGGGCGCCAATTTCATTTGAGTATATTTTTCATTCCTGCCCTCCTTCTTTTATCACAAAGTCTTATAAAGTCGTCCAAATAGTTTTGTAATGCTGTAAAAATGTTGAGAAATACGATCTTTGTGAGAAACCCGCGTTGGGCGCCATTCTGATTTGCATATAGTTCCAACTTTCAAGCTTTGTGAAGGAGTAAATACAAATATCCTACTCAAATCTAGTAAATTTTTAACTAATAGCTCTTTTTCTGAAGGCATATTTTCAAAAATAACACTCCAGGTTGGGCGCCATTTTTTATTTTTAATTACCATTTCCCTGGAATAAAAAGACTTTCAATGCCGATTAAACGGCTTTGCAATCATGCAAATAAATTTGGAGAAATAACACGCTAAAATGGTTTTTTTTCTCCACGTTGGGCGCCACTTTGGTCAAAAATCTCATAGCTTTTTGACCACACATATTATCTTCAAATGGCAAATGCAATTTAAACGCCATTGATATGTTATTGCGCTTCTTTTATTTGGTCACAAAATTATTTAATTTTATTATTGGATTTACATCCATCTTAGACCAATTTATGAGAAGCTCACGTTGGGCGTCATTTTGATTTGCAAATAGTTTCAGTTTTCAAGATTTGTCAAGGAGAAAATACAAATATCGTACTCAAACCTAGAAAATCTTTAGCTAAAAGCTAATTTTCTTAAAACTTATATTTTCAAGAATAACAATCCAGGTTGGGCGCCACTTGTATTTGCGTTTGTCTTTAAATCCCACTTCCCAGCCATCAGAAAAACCTTCAATAAGGATTAAACGGCTTTGCAGTTATGGAGATCAATTTGGAAAAATAAAAGGCCAACTTTGTTTTTTCTCCACGTTGGGCGCCACTTTGATTTGCATTTAATCTCATAGCTTTTAGACCAAATATATTATCTTCGCATGACAAATGCAACTTAAACGCCATTGTTTTTAGATTTACGTCCAGCTTAGAACAATTTCTGAGAAACGCACGTTGGGCGCCATTTTGTATTGCATATAGTTTCAACTTTCAAGATTTGTCAAGGATAAAATATAAAAAGCGTACTCAAACCTAGTAAATCTTTTCTTAATGCATATTTTCAAACATAACGCCCCGCGTTGGGCGCCATTCTGATTTGCATATAGTTTAAACTTCCAAGCTTTGTGAAGGAGTAAATACAAATATCCTACTCAAATCTAGTACATTTTTAACTATTATCTCTTTATCTGAAGACATATTTTCAAAAAAAAAACACTCCAGGTTGGGCGCCACTTATTATTTTTACATCCCGGTTCCCCGCCATCAGAAAGTCCTTCAAAGTCAATTAAACCGCTTTGCAATTATGGGGATAAATTTAGAGAAAAAAAAACTTTAATACGGGTTTTCTCCACGTTGGGCGCCACTTTGATTTCCATTTAAACTCATAGCTTTTAGACCAAATATATTATCTTCGCATGACAAATGCAACTTAAACGCCATTGATATGTTCTTGTGATTCTTCTATTTGGTCACAACATTTTTTCATTTTGGCTATTCAATTTACGTCCAGCTTAGACCAAATAATGAAAAAAAAAATACTTTGGGCGCCATTTTGATTTGGATATAATTTCAACTTTCAAGATTTGTCTAAACGGAAATACAAATATCGAACTCAAACCCAGTAAATCTTTAACTAGTAGCTCATATTCTTGAAACATATTTTAAAGAATAACAATTCATGTTGGGCGCCACTTTTATTTGCGTTTATTTTGAATGCCCTCTTTCCTGTCATCAGAAAGATTCAATGTCGATTAAACGGCTTTGCAATTATAGAGATAAATTTGGAGTAATAAAACTTATCCATGGTTTTTTTCTCCACGTTGGGCGCCACTTTCAATTGTGTTTATTCTAGACTCTTGCTTCGCATAAAATTATGTAGGAACGCTTTGTGGTTCATGATTTTAGGCTGCAGTATGTTCACTACCTTGAAACTTCGTCCGTTGCAATGGCTGCTCAAAGTACATCTTGGCTGTATACAACAGGTTGGCCGAAACTCTAGACTAAACAGTAGATTAGTTGTAGTCGGGTATTATCTATACGCATGTCCCCTCCCACAGGTTTGCTTCATTTCCAAACGATAAGAGTTTAGCCAGTCATTTGCTTTTATCATCACCTGCCGTAGTTTGAGCTATGTCCCTTCCATGCCTCTTGCGATATTGTTTGTGGCTTTATGAGTCTGTCGAATAGTTTACCGGCTCTTGTGCATCGACAGATGCTAACCGTAGTTTGAGCTATGTCCCTTTTGCGTCTCTTGCGATGTTGTTTGTGATCGCTCCAATGGTTTTACGGCTTTTGTGCATCGCCAGATGCTAACCGTGAAAATTCAGTCACTCTCTTATTCTTAGCATAACCAGTCATATTTTGCGCTCTTCCCCTTCCTTGTCTCTTGTTATGGTGTCTACGCTTTTAAGAGTTCGCTGGTACCTTGGCCCCCTATTTATGAGTACCAGCTTTTGTTTTATCCATTCATTAGGCACCTGTAGAACATTCCCGCAAAAAAAAGTCCGTCCTCTTCAAGACTATGTCCCGCAGCCGGCATTCCATCGGCACCAGAGGCTTTTTTATTTTAGAGGCTAGAAGCGTCGGACGCCTACTACGCTGAACGCATAGGTTCGAATCCTGGCGAGAACATCAAAAAAATTGTTTCTATCGTTCTCCTCATAATTTTCTTCTTCTCTGACGGCCGGAGAAAAAGTGTTTGGACTATATTTTTTATACCACCATAGGATAGGGGTATACTGATCTAGTCATTCAGACTTCTTGTGCCCTTACAAGCCGCAATTTCTGTCCGATTTTGCTGAATTTTTGCACGTAGTGTTCTGTTATGACTTTCAACAAATGTGCCAAATACGGTCCAAATCGGTCTATAACCTGATATAGCTCCCATATATACCGATCTCCAGATTTGACTTCTTGAGTCCTAACAAGCCGCACTTTTTGTCCTATTTGGCTGAAATTTTGCATGTAGTGTTCTGTTATGACTTCTAACAGCTGTGCCAAGCACGGTCCAAATCGGTGTATAACCTGATATAGCTCCCATATAAACCGATCTCCCGATTTGACTTCTTGAGCCCTTACATGTCGCAATTTTTGTCCGATTTGGATGAAATTTGACATGTAAGGTTCTGTTATGACTTCTAACAGCTGTGCCAAGTATGGTCTAAATCGGTAAATAATCTAATATAGCTCCCATATAAACCCATCTCCCGATTTGACTTCTTGAGCCTTTACAATCCACAATTTTTGTCCAATTTGGCTGTAATTTGACATGAAGTGTTCTGTTATGATTTCCAACAACTGTGCTAAGTACGGTTCAAATCGATATATAACCTGATATAGCTCCCATATACACCGATCTCCCGATTTGACTTCTTGAGCCCTTACAAGCCGCTATTTTTGTCCGATTTGGCTGAAATTGAAAATCCATGGTTGTGGGTTCCCAAGATTCAGCCCGGCCGAGATTAGCACGCTTTTACTTGTTATCGTCCTCATGTCCTTCATCGTCAGTGGAGTCCGTGTACAGATTTTTTAGTCCGCTCCACAGTTGTAGTCACGGGTCCGCTTGTAAAAAATTCAGATATGATGAAATTTTACATAGATCTGATTTTTTTTTTCATACTTTGGTTAAATTCATGAACGGGCCAATATTGATATAGCTGCCATTGAAATCTTCCTCACGATATAGGCTCTAGAGCCCATTAAAGGCGTATTTATCGACTGATTTTGATAAAATGTTCAACAGTGAGCTGAACTGGTCCTCCCCATACCCGAATCGAATATGATTTAGATCCGACCATATTTAGATATAGCTATCATTTGGACCGATCAGCCGATTGAGGGTTATGAGGGTTAACAGCCCCACTCGGTCTTGAACCCATAACAACCCCATTTATTGACCGATTCCGATGATTCGATTCGACCGATTCGTTGCACTTTGCCTGACTATATCCGAACCGAATACGGTCCACATCGGACCATTTTAAGATAAAGCTGCCATTTAGACAGATCTACCGATTAAAGGTCTTCAACCTACAGTGAGCTGTGAGAGGTACCTTGACATTGATAACGGAGTATATTCGGATATAGCTGATACCAATTCCCGATTTAAGATCTTGGGCCAATATAAACCCCGATTTCATTGAAATTTGGTACATCGTGTTATGTTAGGACCCTTCGGATCGGACTATAATTGGATCGACATCCATGTTCAATATGGTTCAGATCGGTTTATTTTGGTTACGGCTACGGTATATACCGCTTCCCCGATTTAAGGTTTTCGAGCCGTAGACGATTTCGCTAAAATTTTGCACAGTCACTCATGTTAAGACATTCGACCTCCGTAGTGAATGGTAAGGTGGTTAATATATTTACAAACACGAGGTTTTGGTGATCCATTAGGCTTAATTACTTTTTGTTTATTTTTTAATATTTTTTTATCATTTTATTCTTTTTTTATTTTTTCATTTCTTATTCTATTTTGTTTTTTTTTTTTGCTCTTAATGTTTTTTAAATATTTTTTTTTTTCTTGAAAAAAAAAAGACTTGCAATATATTTTTCTTCTTTTACAATTATTGGCATTTTTGGCAAAAATGAACAAGAAAAACAGATATGTTGCAATATGTATTTAATTAGTCACGTGCCACCATACCTAGAATTGCCAACAATTTGTTGCCAAGTGTATGAAAATATTGCACAAATTGATCACTTACAAGTAGGCCAGTTGTTTTGCTGCTCCCAAACCAAATCTGGCGCTATTTTGTCATGCAGATAAAACTATCTTGCACCCTTGCTCATCCATTCTCTCCCTCTCTCGCTCTCTTCTCTTGCACTCTCTTTCTCCTCATGCTAATGGGGAGCAACCAACATTGACTACTCGACTCTTTAGCGAAATTTGTGCACATTTTTTTTTTGTTTTTTGATTTGGTTATATTTTTAGTACAAATTTTTAGGCGTGTATTGCTAAGGTCACGGCGAATATGAAATAATTACCTATTATTTTGTTTTTGATATGCCGAACAAAAACAACCAAACAGCTATACAAAGCAAACCTGAGTACGAAAAAAACAAAAAACGCCGAGAAATTTTTTTAATTTTCTTTTTTGTTTTGCCAAAAAGGCAACTACAACAACCACAAAACACAACAACGCGACAGACAATTAAGCAGAAACAAATATACAAAACAATAAAAATTAGAAAAAAAACACACTCACACACACCGATCTATAAGTATGCAGGTTAAATAAAAAATCTTGTTACCCCTTATAACACCGCCTGTAGCGTGCTACCAACAAAACAAACAAAAAACCTGGGGTAAAAAAGCGTTCAGAGCAAAAAAAAAAAAAACAAACAAATCGAAAAAATAATAAATTCTTGTGCAGACACTGAATTTGTAGACACAAATAGCCAAAGAGCTCTGCAGCAGCAGCAACGGAGCGCTTAAAGCAGCATAGATCCGCGTTGAGCTTTACCAACCATGAGTGACGGAATTTTTCAATTTTCATTTTCGCATAACAGCTGCTGAGTTGACCTCTTTCTAGCCAATGAGAGTCTCTCACCAACTGTTCTCTGCCTCTTAGTGTGTGTGTGTGTGTGCGAGTGTGGCCATATAGCAATGAGAGAGGTGAGTTATTATGTTAAAACTCACAGCGCCACCTATTATTGACTAGCTGTATGGTGAATATTTGCTTAATGCTTATTTACCATTAGTGAAATTCACCTTCATGCTGAGAGAGTTCATAGGTCGTAGACGGAGGAAACACAGGATAAATCAACAAAACAAAATTCTAAAAATTCATGGCAAAGCAAAAAAAAAAAGATTGTACTTCCACAACACATTGCTTGCTGTTGGGCCAACGACGACATACCACCACCACCACCACAGCATTAGCAGCAACATAAACGGAGAGTACAGCAACATCAGCAGCAGCAGCAGGCAGCAAGAAAACCTTTCCACCAAGGCACTGACGTAATATTAGTATTCAGTGGAATTCTTTTTGTTTATATACAAAAAAAAAAAAAAACAAGCAAATACCAAGATGTGGTGATACTTTTTGTCATCCTTGAAACAAGCGCATAAAACCCAAACACAATTCTTAGTAAAAAGTAAGAAACAAAGGAAAATTAATAAGGAATTGTTTAAAAACTCTAAAAAGGACCCATATGAGGGTATTGTGATAAGGTCTTATAAACAATTTTTGGTACTATGGACTGGTGAAAAGACGATTGTGTAGTAGTAAAACTGTGATAAAGCCAAAGTTGATTTGTGATTGACAATGAAAAGTCATTGTGCTAAAAGTCCCAAGAGGTCGTGAGAAATATTAAAACAGTGATAATTTTTTCCTGATAAAAAAGAGCCCTGAAAACAAACTGTGATTTAACAAAAATTGAAACATTGTAGGATAAAAGGCACAGTGATAAGGCTCAGAAGAGAAACCGTGATAAAACCAAATTTTTTAACAGTGATAATTTTTCATGATAAAGAAGAGCAATGAACACAAATTGTGATTAAACTGAAATTGAAACATTGATAAATAAAAAGCACTACCATAAGGCTCAACGGAGAAACTGTGATAAAACCAAAATTTTGAACAGTGAGAATTTTCTGAAGGGATAATCAAAGGCCAGGCTATGGTGATAACTATGACTATCGAATTGAAATGATAATTGACTAAAACCAAAATTATAACAGTGATATTTTCTTTATGCCCACAAAGGGACATATGAGTTAAAGCTCTTAAGGTAGCAGTGATACGGTGATGAATTAAAGCCCAATGGAATTGTGATGCTAATAGGACCAATGGAACTGCAATGGCAATAAGCCAAAAATTAAACTGTGATATTTTTTCGGCCGGAAGCTGCAATGTGATAGCCAAAAAAATTATTCTAGAAAAGGCACTTAAAAAATTAAAAAAAAAACAAAAATGTGTGTTAACTTAAACACATTATTAAACATTTTTTTGAAGATTAAAAAAAAAGTAAAATTTTTTATGATTAAAAAAAAAATCAGTTAAAATTTCTTTAACATTTGCAAAAATTCTTTTGAAAATCAAACACAATTTCGTTTAAATTTCATTTCTTTGTTTTTGCATTAATACCCTCTTCAGCTGGTAGAGGCAGGCGAAGGTTTGTGCTAGTTTTGTTGCACTACTTAACAAAATTTTTGCAGGATACCCCTGACCGTGTTGACAAAAGCAACAATGACAATAACAATGGCTTATGTTCAAGGAGGTGTGGAGCACCACCAACACCCACCCACTTTTTTTACTCCTAGCCTGCCTGCACATGTGATTTGTTTTTTCTCTCTCTCACAGTCTATTAAGTGTTTAGATAGTAAAAGAAAATGGAAAAATAATGGAATGACAACACAAATGGTCTTGAATCAATGGCAAAGTGAGATGAGACGTGCCTCACACACAAAAAACACACACACACCCCCAAGAGGCAAATTACAGGAAATGGGGTCGCCTCTAGGCTTATTTCGAATAGGGATTATTTCGAGGGTAAAGATTAGCTATTTTACAAATACATTAAAAGCAATTACGTTAGGTAAGGTTAAGGCTCAGTTAGACTTTTTTTTGTTCATAGTGATTCTACACCAGCGATAGACCAAAGCCTTTGGTGGGAATCGAAATCACAACAGAACTCGCAAGCATATTTTTTTTAAATTTATTAAAAAAATTAAAATTTAAAATAAAAAAAAAAAACAAGTAAGAGCGTGCTAATTTCGGCCGGGATGAATACTGTGAACCCGCAACCATGGATTCTGCTGAGAATAAATAAAATAAATAAAGCCTCTACGAACCGAACAAGGATAATCGAGAGACCGATATATATGGGAGCCATACCAGGTTATAGACCGATTTGCACCATACTACACACAGTTGTTGGAAGTCATAACAGAACACTGCATGCAAAATTTCAGCCAAATCAAAACTTCCAGGGGCTCAAGTAATCAAATCGGGAGATCGGTTTATATGGGAGCTATATTAGATTATAGACCGATTTGAACTGTGGCCGCAACCATCCTCCTTCAGCATGCCGAGCTCTCTCAACCGAAGCGCGATCCTGGCGGCGCAGTTCCAAATATAGGCCCCAATGGGCTGCATATCCAGCATCGCCTCCAGGCCTGTCTGCGGTGCGAATCTCAGAGCCCGATGCAGGCCAGTCTCTGGACCTTATCGAACTTCTTCCCACGCGTCCTCTTTCCTACGGCGTCCCACCATACCAGTACTCCATAGGCGAGTACTGGGCTCACGATAGCCGTATATATCCAATAAATCTCTTGGGAGTCACCCCCCACTTTCTACCAAAAATCCGTTCCTCCTCAAGGACAGTTTCGAATCTAAGAATATGCCTAGGTACTTCGTCTCCTTCGACAGCTGCGGAGTGACCCCTTCCAAGGACGCGAGTCTGAACTCCGGTATCTTATATCTACGCATAAAGAGCACCAGCTCCGTCTTCCCTGGGTTGGTCCTGAACCCATTTCTGGTAACCCATCTCGCTGATCGTCGACAGAAACTTGCCTCGGACCAGCAGCACGACGTCGTCTGCATAAGCGATTGGAGATTAAGGGGTGAATCCCCGTGCGGCGACTATCACCCCAATCTCAACATTATTGAAAGCCCCCCCAATATACAAGAAGGCCGCCACAGTGTAGTCCTTCTGTCGGAGAGACATCTCGACCTCCTATATCATCTCGTGAAGGGCCGTCTCCACCGACCTGCCTTTGAGGTATGCGTGTTATGCCCCACTGAAGTTCTCAGGCGTCAGTCCCCCTCTCACTTTCAGGCCAATCAGTCTTTCCAGTGGTTTCAGCAAAATCGATGGCATACTAATAGTCCTATAATCCTTCGTCGTACTGCGGTTTATTCTTCCCGCCTTGGGGATAAAGATCACCTTAACTTTCCTCCATGACCTCGGTATGTAGGACCATGCTAGGCTCGCCCTGAAGATCTGCTCAATCCATGGCAGGGTGACTCTAAGGTCAGAACAACAGAATACTACATGAAAAATTCCGGATTAAAATTGGGGCTTGTAAGGGCTCAAGAAGTTAATTCGGGAGATCGGTTTATATGGGAGCTGTATCTAAATCTGAACCGATGTGGCCAATTTGCAATCCGCAACGACCTACATCAGTATTAAGTATCTGTGCAAAATTTCAAGCGGCTAGCTTCACGCGTTCGACAGCTATCGTGATTTCAACAGACGGGCGGACATGGCAAGAACGTCGAGACGATCAAGAATATATGTACTTCATGGGGTCTTAGACGAATATTTCGAGGTGTTACAAACGGAATCACTAGATTAGTATACCCCAATCCTATGGTGGATTAAAAATGGCTAAATTTTGAT